>NW_019154093.1:51892427-52492427 GCF_002288905.1 Enhydra lutris kenyoni
GGGGGGGGGAAGCAGGCTTCCTGCCGAGCAGAGAGCCCGATGTGGGACTCGATCTCAGGACCCTGAGATCATGACCTGAGCCAAAGGCAGAGGCTTAACCCACTGAGCCACCCAGGTGCCCCTGGCCCAGGTGTTTTTCAACTGATAAGAAAAAGTTTTAAGTCAAAGCTATTCACAATGTCTGCCAGATTTTCCCTAAATGATTCTTTCGCAAGGTAAAACATAACTCCCTCCCTGCCAATATACACACACACAATACATATACACCCATGTACAATAAGACTTTAGAGTAATCGGAGAATTGAAGATTTGGCTTCTTAAATAAGTTGACAACCTCTCTTCCTCTTGACCTTATCCACATGAAAAATTGAAAAATATATAGTATAAATATATAAATATAAATATATATATAATATATAAATAATATATATTTATATAGAAATATATAATATATAAAATATAAATAAAATATATAAATAAAAATATAAAAATAAATATATAAATATAGTATAAACCATGATACAGTTTTTGTATTTGATTTCTCATCTGATAGCTGGACATTTTGAAAATATATCTAAAATGAATAGTAAACATGTGTCATATGAACAAAGTTTTTGACCTGAATATGAGATAATAATTTGTGCTGATTTTTACAGGTGACTTATTGATTGGACTCCATTCTACTATTTCAGCCATATTCCGCATATTGCATTTTACAAAGGACATAAGTGAAAAATGATTTTGTTCGATACGTATGGGTGGGTGTCAAATTTTGCAAACCAGAAAGGATAGAAGAAATTAATTAGGGTGAAGAAAATCTCCCCTATTAAAGGCAAAATTATAGAGAATATTATATCTTAATAGAAGATATTATATATCTTAAAATAAGCTATTAAGAGGGAGTCCTTTGGCATCTTCTCCTGAAAGCTGCTCCTTCATAAGCTTTCCCCCAAATGCGCCACATGCAAATGTTAGCCTTGTTTAGGTGCTTAGCGTGTTTCTACTAATACAAATTTCTAGTAATCTATTGGGAAGAGGATTGCATTCTGCTCTAGAAGGCTTATCAGAAAACAGCAAATTAATACCCTGCCTATGGAGACTGGGATTCTTTTTAACCAAGTGAAAGTCCTGGCATATAAAATACCCTATTCTTGCAGATGAAATAAGCATCCAGACAGTTGTTTTTTGATACCACTAAGCCAAGCATAACAGGAGAAGGCTCCATACATTTACTAGAAACACTGCAGAAAATTTACAGTGACAGGTAAATAGAAAAGCCACTAGAATAATGCACAGTTGAAATTCTAAATTAAAAAAAACAAAACAAACAAACAAAAAAAACTTCCAGGGGTGCCTGGGTGGCTTAGTCCGTTAAGTGTCTGTCTTCAGCTCAGGTCAGGATCCCAGGGTCGCGGGATTGAGCCCCACATCAGGCTCTCTGCTCAGCAGGGAGCCTGCTTCCCTCTCTCTCTCTGCCTGCCTCTCTGCCTACTTGTGATCTCTGTTAAATAAATAAATAAAATCTTAAAAAAAAAAATCTCCAAAGGCAAATTTCAAAAAGATTTTACCTTTACCATGTCTAAATTTCTAATGTGCTTTAAATGCAAAAATACATTAGGGACACATAGGTAAAATGTGATGAAGATCATTGATTCCTCCATTATCTGTGAATAAATTATTTGGTCATATTCCCACTGGACACTGATGGCACTGTTCATGTTGACTTCGCTAGCCATATTATATTCTGGTTCTGACTGTTAGATCCCTTTGCACTACTGGCTCTCTCCTTTGTCCGCCTATCTTGTGCGTGCACACGTGCACACACGTTTTGAGATCTCTCCATTCTGGCTGGTAAGAATACGAACTATTCCCATATACTTTATGTTCCAGGAATTTTTTGGCCTATTTTCTAGTTCTCTCTCCAGTCTTAAGTACTTGCTTTTATGCATGCACAGACAAATTTATAGCCAAAGACTGAAGGAGCAATTCTGCAGATGTCTAGAATACTCTGTTCATGAAGCACACTCACCTCCTGAATTCTGTCCTGAAATTCTTTTTTTTTTTCAAGATTTTATTTATTTATTTGACAGACAGAGATCACAAGCACGCAGAGATGCAGGCAGAGACGGGGGTGGGGGAAAGCAGGCTCCCTGCTGAGCAGAGAGCCCGATGAGGGGCTTGATCCCAGGACCCTGAGACAATGACCTGAGCTGAAGGCAGAGGCTTAACCCACTGAGCCACCCAGGCACCCCTGTCCTGAAATTCTTGATCTCCTCAGCCTCTCATCTTACCCTCCGAACTCAGCAAGACCACTGAGCTCTGTTCTGTTCCCCTTATCCCCTGAGTGGCTGGAAACGGACTCCAGACAGTGAGTTGGGGGCAAGTGAAGATCTCACTTCATTTATTTCCTTTCCCTCAGGGATCACAGTCCCATACTTCCTCTTCTACACTGTCTGGAAACCAGGGATTCACATAATTGGTCCAGTTTTCTAACTGTTCACAACAAAAGGGAAATACCTATAGGCTTTCATGGCTAGAAAAAAGGCTAAAGCCCATACACTCAAACATTGTAACTTTATTTCCCTAATGACCTCTGTGACGACATTCTACAATTTCTCCTAACTCAAGTGATTGTTTTTTCTCATTAAAAGAGCGAGGGCCAACATCTTCCCTTTTAACAAATAAATGGATGGTCTAGAAAATCCTTCTGTAGAACAAGTATGATTCTTGATGATTTTGGTGACAATGGCAGACAGTAAGTGTGACAAAAACTCCTTGAGGATTTATTTAAATGTTATTTAAATGCTATGCCCTGATATAGCCATTAACTCTAATAGAGCTTGGAAGCTAATTAAGAATGCCATTTATAACTACATAGCACTGTGTTTCTGAACTGTGTTTAGGAGATGAACCTGTAGCAAAGAGATTAATAAGAAAATTCAGCCATTATATTAAAAATAACAGAGACCCAGGAGCACGATTCATAATTGCAGCTGAGTCTTCTCCTCTGTTCTATCTATTTAAGCTCCTGTATAAGAGAACCTCGGCAGGCCAGAGTGCCTTTGCTCAAGAAGTCAGAGCCATCGGCATAGAGCAAAGCAGCTAAAAACATTGATCCACACCTATACCCAGGGAGCTTTCCTAACTTGAAGCAAAAACAAATTCAGAATGGCTTGGGAAAAAATACTGAATTTTAGGCCTGGTGAAGAAAATCAGGAACACCTTAAAAGAAAATAAATAGTAGGGGCACCTGGGTGGCTCAGTGGGTTAAAGCCTCTGCCTTTGGCTCAGGTCATGATCCCAGGGTCCTGGGATCGAGCCCCGCATCGGGCTCTCTGCTCAGCGGGGAGCCTGCTTCCCCCTCTCTCTCTCTGTCTGCCTGTCTGCCTACTTGTGATCTCTGTCAAATAAATAAAAAAATTTAAAAAAAAAAGAAAAGAAATAGTAAATGGGTATTAAATATAATTTTAATGACAGATATTCTTTAATAATCTGCTTTTAGAAGGACTATCTCATTTTAATACACACTTAAAAATTTTTTTTTAATTTATTTATTTTAAAGAGAGATAGAGAGAGCACAAGCAGGGGGAGAGGCAAAGGGAGAGGGTGAGAGACAATCCTGGCTGAGCACGTAGTTCAACACGGAGCTCCATCTCAGGACCCTGAGATCATGACCTGAGCTGAAATCAAGCAGGGGAAGCTTAATCTACTAAGCGACCCAGGTGCCCCTTAAGACACACTTTAAAAGAATATTATCAAATTAGGAAATGTGTCATCTTCTTCGTCAAATCATTTTGCCCTGGGAAACTCCTATGTTTGGATTGCAAGGCCTTCCCTGCTGCAGCGTGACTGGCCAACAGTCAGGCCAGCCTTTCAAGGAGGTGGGCTGGGAGAGTCATTGAATCCATGGACACTGGAATCTGCCAGGCTTCATTCTGAGCATAAAATCAGCCACTTAATAGGTGTATGACCCTGAGATAATCTTCAACCTCTCCAAATTCAAGTTCCTTCACTTGACCTGTCCAACTTTTGGATCTTTTTTAAGTGGAGATTATAATTTTAACTATCTCCTAGGGTTGAGGGGATGATCAAATAAAATAATGTATGTAAAAGCTTTAGCACAAAGCCTAGAACATAGGAAACAATTTCAGCTATTGTTACTGTTGCTACTATTGTTAAGGGGGAAAAAAAAAACCCCAAACTGCCTCTTGAACACTAGCTTTGTAAATACAAGTTATATAAATAGAGAGTAAATGCCATAAACTATGAGGCTATAGAAATAATCTGAAAGGTTGAGTGAAAAGTAATTATGTAATTTTACCCCATCTTTACTATTTTCCCTAAGAAATGAATCTGGAAGGATGGTGAAAGGGAACAGTATATTTAATTAGTCTTACTTCACCTTTATCTGTTCCCCACCCCCCCAATATCTAAATGTATTGTCCAAAATCATTTGGTCCCTTGGGAAACTATAAAATTACATATTATGTTAAAACTCTTATTAAAGTTTCACTGTAAGAATCCAGAGTCACCTCCTCTTTAACTTAGCTGGATGTGGCATTCAGGAAGGTCCTGCTTAGATATACTACCACTCTAGGACAATCAATGGCTCCATTGGGCTCTTGATGAAGCTATTTTCATCCGCTTTCAATGTGGAATATTTGGTCTCCTGATTGATAGATGGCTTCTCTGTTAAGATCCCAGGATTCACTGAAAGGAGTTGAAAGAGATAACCCCTGAGAGGTTATACAAAAAAATGCTTAAGTTCATAACCTTCGGAATTGAACAATTCCATTCAAATCCTTGTTCCGGGGGTGCCTGGATGGCTCAGTGGGTTAAGCCTCTGCCTTTGGCTCACGTCATGGTCTCAGGGTCCTGGGATCGAGCCCTGCATTGGGCTCTCTGCTCAGCAGGGAGTCTGCTCCCCTCTCTGTCTCTGCCTGCCTCTCTGCCTACTTGTGTCTCTCTCTCTGTGTCAAACAAATAAATAAAATCTTAAAAAAAAAAAAATCCTTGTTCCAATAGTTGCTGTTTGATTGGGCAAGTCTGAGCCTCGGTTTCCTCATTTGTAAAACTGACATTAAAAGTTGCTTTTAGGGGCACCTGGGTGGCTCAGTGGGTTAAAGCCTCTGCCTTCAGCTCAGGTCATGATCCCAGGGTCCTGGGATCGAGTCCCACATCGGGCTCTCTGCTCAGCAGGGAGCCTGCTTCCCTTCCTCTCTCTCTGCCTGTCTCTCTGCCTACTTGTGATCTTTGTCTGTCAAATAAATGAATAAAATCTTTAAAAAAATATTTAAAAAAAAAGTTGCTTTTACCTGACAGGGTTGTGGTGATGAATAAAATGGTATACATAAAACACTCAGCATGGTGCCCTACCCACAGCAAATGTTCACTGAATATTACCTACTGTCTGTTAAAGTTTAGCCCGGGAATCCAGATAATCCACACAAAAACTCTGGACACAGACGACGTGCCACTTCCCCATTACCGATTGATTCATCCACTGAGCAGATGTGCGCTGAGTGGCTGACGCTGTGAGGCCCTGTGCTCAATGCTGTACTTCATTGAAATCCTTTGTCATGAGGGGTATCTCTGCTCTCATGCTAATGTCTACTTCACTGAGGGACCCGGTGCAAGACCTACCACGTAGGAGATATTAACAAGCTAGGTTTGTTTTTCTTTTTGAATGAATATATATAAGTAAGGGATGAATGAATGAACGACATGACACAAGGATGATTAAAATGAGCTCTTTGATCTCAGAGAACTCACGTTCTAGCTGAAGTTGGAATTCGCTCTCCAAAAGGAAAATGAAAGCAGGGAGGATAAAAGGAGGGTATTTCAGATAGTAGGAGCACCATGAGGAAAATACTGAAAATTTCTTTTTTTTTTTTTCAAGATTTTTGTTTATTTTAGAGAGAGTGAGAGCACAAGTGGGAGTGGGGGAGAACAGATGGAGAAGCAGAGGGAGAAGAAGCAGTCCCTCTGCTGAGCAGGGAGCCTAACACGGGGCTCGATCCCAAGACTTTGAGATCATGACCTGAGCTGGAGGTAGATGTTCAACCAACTGAGACACCGAGGTGCCCCCTAAACCCTTTTTTTAAAATGAAAATTTCTATTATAGTTATGCTAGTATAGTTCAGCAATAATGGCAAAAGAACGTGTGATCAAACTTGACATTTCTAGAAGATCTTTTAACTTTCAACAAAAAACACAGAAATATATTTATTACTTATCATAGAAAAAAGAAACTCTAGCCAATTTTATACCTGAAGTCCAAGGACAAAAGGGAATATACTATCACATATTGTTCTATGTCTGGCCAAGCCCAATCCTGTCTCAGTGTCCTTGTCTTATTTGCCGGTGGTTAGCAGTACCAATTACTACGCACCCCTCTTTTCTATTCTATGGCTAAGTAGGAAGAGATGAAGGAAGAACAGGGATCAGGAATCAGCTTTATCCAGGGTCCCCTGGTAAAGAGCTAATTGGAGAACTGGCAAGGTCTCCTACCTTCCAGTCAGAACTGAACACAAGTTGATCCATGAGCTGGGCTGATGTCATTTTAAAACCCAATCACACCACACCATTCTTCACCCCACCCACATGTCCCAAGACATTCCACAAGGAAATAGGAAACACAGGGGAATGCTTGGCTGAGCAAAAAGATAAAGGTGGAACCCACTTCCTACTTTAAGCAAAAGGACCTGTGAATTTCCTAAAATATGTGGCTAACCAACAGGATTAGCAGCTTACTGCCATGGATCAGAAGACCAAAATGTTTCAGAGCAATGGACTCCTTTAAGAAAGCACAAGGAAAAGAAATAAAGAGTCCCCTGCATCCCATACTCCACATGCAACTTTTTATTTAGGAGAGAGAGGATGTACTGTGTTTGGGTGAAATGGATTTTTGTTCTTCTGCTATAGATAGCAGAAAGCCAAGCTTCTTGATTTGGTTTATTTGATCTCTAACTAAGAATGGCCTAATAAGACAAATTTACAGCCTATAGTAATCAAAAAAGCAAAAAAAGACAAACAAAAAAAAAAACAAAAAATGCCCCCCAAAAATCAAAAACACTCCAGAAACAAAACCAAAAAACAAAAGTACTATAACTCAAATATCCTAAAACCAAAGTTCTTTCATTGTTTGTATACCTTATAAGTAATAATCTGGGAGGAATTAAATCATTTAATTGCCTGGGTGTGTGGTTTTCAAATAGTTCATCTTGGAGACAATGCAAGAAAACAGTATCACCCAGATTCAATACATGTTTAATTAATGTTTTATTGGGATGTCATAAGGAGTGCAGATCTAGGACCTCACCTTTTTTTGAGATTGCATCTGTCAGTCCTGTAAATGGAACAAAACTGTGGAGTTGTGAAGGTCCACTTTTGCTCATTATTTTTGTTGTCGTTTCTTGGTCCATGTGCCTGAGTAGACCCAAAAGTTTCTGCTTAGGAAAATGTTTGCTTTGTTTTTCTACGTCTCTGCTACTTTTTCATAACAAAATCATGAGCTCACTGGCACAATTTATTAAGAACAATCAGGGAGGCCTGCCTAAAGAACACACAGTCTACTCTTCAGAAATTCTAAAATGTACACCTGAATTAGGTGAGTTCACCTACTGTAATACTGAATTCAGTGAGTTTTACCTACTATAGAAATGTGATAGATGATGCTATTTATATCATCACACTATGGCCTCATGGGGCCCCAAGAGGAAATTCTGAGCTTAGCAGTGAGAACACTATCACTTCTCAGTAACTGATTTGCCTGCATCTTTGTGGCCTTACAGACTGAAACACCTACCAGGTCCACCTCTTACTACTGGCAGTAGAAAGCTTAGCATGAAATCTGTGACCCATCTGTAACAGTGGCTAGATCATGCATATCATTAACAGCATTCCTGGCTCCTCCTCACAGTAATTATTCTTATTTTATTCCTTTCTCCATATTTTGTTTGATTCTGCTTTGCATTTTTTTTAAGATTTTATTTATTATTTATTTGACAGACAGAAATCACAAGTAGGCAGAGAGGCAGGCAGAGAGAGGGGAAGGGAAGCAGGCTCCCCGCTGAGCAGAGAGCCCGCTGCGGGGCTTGATCCCAGGACCCCGGGATCATGACCTGAGCCCAAGACAGAGGCTTAACCCACTGAGCCACCCAGGCGCCCCTCTGCCTTGTATTTTATATACCCTAAACTGTCTTCTATCCCTTCTAGAGCATCGTGATACATAAATGGAAAATATATAAAAATGTAAGCAGAGATATCATCCACACTCACAATGTGATTACACTCTTGAAAGACATGGTAAGCCAATATCTGGGATTTCTAAAGCTTTATCTACACAGTTCTAGAACAATTGGCTGAAAAAGTGAACACTTCTGAGTACACTTGTTTGACACTCTTTCATCAATAAATTCTCATGCTATGTAGAAACTGTCTTTGAGTAGTAAGAGTAGCTATGATAATATACTGTGTTGACACAGTTTAACAATAAAATGACAGAAATGGGGGCGCCTGGGTGGCTCAGTGGGTTAATCTGCTGCCTTTGGCTCGGGTCATGATCTCAGGGTCCTGGGATCGAGTCCCACATCGGGCTCTCTGCTCAGCAGGGAGCCTGCTTCCCTCTCTCTCTCTCTGCCTGCCTCTCCATCTACTTGTGATCTCTCTCTGTCAAATAAATGGATAAAAATCTTAAAAAAAAAAATGACAGAAATGTTCCCTTTTTCCATGAGCCTAGAGCTCCTAAGAGAAAAGGGAGACTACTGTGAAAACTTGTAATTTGTTAAAAGTGAAATCTTCCATTCTTGACAACTTCTTTAACTTGGATTTATTTGGATTTATTCACTTTCCAGGGGGCAGAAAAGAACAACAAGATATATCCAAAATACTAAAGACAGTTTTAACAGCATATACAGAAGAGCATGGTTCATATTTACCTTAAGGAAAAAAGCTACAATGAGGCTGCAATATAATTTTACTTTGAATTTTAAGAGAAGCAGCTTTTGAGCTATTTTAAAATTCCTCTCATTTAAGCACAGAATCAGATATTGCTACATATAAAAATTTTAAAAGAAGCACTATAAATATATAAATATATAAATATATAAATAAATATATATAAATATATAAATCTTATTTGAAAGAAAACATTTTTCATAAACTGTTTTGTATGTAGTTCTTTTTTAAGGTGCTCTGAAATTATGGTTTTTAAAAAAATTCACTTCCTGTCTCTCTTTTCCAGCCAGCGTCTAAGAGTGAACATTTTTTTCTCCTCAATCAGTCTTTCATCTAGTAACAAATGAGACTGATTTCCAGGTTTTTTATTGACAAAATATTTTAAAAAGACAGTGTATATATATGAATTTCTCACACTGTTTTAGACTCAAATTTGATATTTTCTTCTGAAACCTGTAATTTGTTACAAATACCAAGATATAAAAGTGCTTTTCTGGATTTTTCTGGTAAATAGAGCTGACCTAAAGTTTCATTTCTAGAAAACACAATTAACCAATTAAAAATATCAGAATTCTTGTTTTTGCTCCAAAAATATTAGTTTAACCTCAACAGATATCTGCTCTCTTAAGACAGTGGTGTGTGTGTGCCCATAGAGGAGTGTCTGTTCCAAGTGATAAGAAGGGAATCTGTGTGTGTTGGCAGTGGGCTGGGACCCTCCCTAGGGCCTGCTAGGGTTTGATCTGGAAAGGAATGATAGCAAGTTTGAGGAAATTTTTCCCTTGGACATGGAAACTCTTGGGTTTACCAAATAGAATTACAGAAAAGAAGCAAAGCAAAATGAAACAGTTATATCCAAGAAAAATCTGAAGAGAACCATTCAAAACGTGCAGGAGACACTGTACTTAAAATGTACTTGAAGGCTCATTTCTGTAAGGGCCGCCTTAACATCCCCAAGTCCTACTATTGAGGAATCTTATTTCCAGGCACTGTGTCCTGGAGCATTTGCAATTTTTCAATTGGAACTCTCAGCACTTTAAAAATAGTCTGAAGTCAGAAATTGAAATACTGATCTATTTTTCAACCCCCAAGTTGATCCTTAGTCAATATAACACTGAACTTTTCTGAACAAAGGGATTCTTAAGGCTGGCTGTGGTTCAGGCATGTCTTAAACTTATTAAGGCAGAAAATAAGTTCACAAAAGAAAAAAAATTATGTCTATCCTCAGTTGGAAAAAGATCTATTTTCTCTCTAATGCTGAATTATGTATTCAATCAGTTCAAATTTTATTTTGGACCATTAATCTGTAATTTAACATAGTTGTTAAAATAAATGGATGTCTCGGTCTATTTTATGTCAGGCTGTTTACTAGAAAAATAATTCAATGGCCTGAACACATAAAATATAGTTTCCCTTGTGTAACTGCTTACAAGTGGATACAGGTACCCTTGGCAAAATTTACATGTTACATTTTAACAGTGTAATTGCTGATAACAAAACACTTTAGGTACTACAAAACAATTTCTACATCTTAAATCATAACTATATTCCTTCTGCTAGCTTTAATAGGATAAAAAATCTTTCTATAATTAGATTTTAACAGTAAATTTCTAGAATATTTTCAAGCCCATACAAAAGGTTTATGTAATTTTCCTTTAAGAATTACATATTATAATTCACAAATAAAGCTAATCAGAGAAAGGCAAAACAACATTACAATTCACAAATATTAAGAGAATTCGAAGACCTCCATTTCTAGGATCCACTTCTTAGAGGATGCCAGCTGGTCCTAAAGACCCATTTTACATGAAACTTCTGCCTAAGGATTGCAGGTGACAAACCTTGCTCAACCACATTCTAGAAGGTACTGCTAGGCTTCATTTGTCCTTACCATAGCTGACTGCCATCAAACTGCCATCCAAAACTGCTTTAGGGAAGCAGTTCCTCCGAAATCTTTTCAACAGATTCCCTGTTTTAACATCCACCTGTGTTACTGCAGAACAGTCTGACCCGGATTGAGCCATGGAGCAAATAATAACACTAACTGCAACTCCAGACAGAAAAAAATAGAAGTTAATTTTCCAGACTCTTGTGGGAATATAGAGCATGTCTGCTGAAACTGAATCCAAGAGTTCAATGATACTGTAGCCTCAAGTATTTCTTTATATTCCACATAATGGCTTTTCCGTTCTTGGTGTTTTATAACACACTACTGAGCCATGATTTAGAAAGTGAGGGAAATTCTCCCTCACCCTCCTTCCCCCTCTCTCTCTCAAGTTGAATTGTATGAAAATTATAATTGCAAAGTGAAACTCTAACAGAAAGCCACAGGAGTTGTTCCATGTAGGGCTTAGCGAATGCCATCACTGCCATGTAAGTTAGTTTGTGCAGATTTTCTTTATTTTCAGGGAACGTAATTTTCTTTATGCATTAAACCTGAACTTCTTTCCTCTGGGTTTTATTTTGCTTCATTTTTGCCAGGAAATAACCAACTCTACAATCTGCCCTTAGGCAGACACTCTGTCATTCACCTCTGTTTTATCTTCTCTTGGCAAGGACAGATAGGTTCTTTCGCTGATACTACTGTTAAACTACATTAGGATTTCTCTTTTTATGCAGTGGCTACCAGATTCTCTATCAGTTCTGTACAGCTGCCACTTTATATTATTCTGAGAGCAGAGATGCTAGCAATTCTCTTCAGTATAACCAAATGATAAGCCAAATGTGTTCATTTCCATTTGGTCTACAATCAAGCACAATAACAAAGATTATCCAAAAGAAATAGGGTTAAAACTGTATCTAAAACGACAGAGGGAAACACTCAAACACCTGAGGAAAGGATACTATTTTTCCCTGACATTAAAAAACTTACTGTAAAAATAATGTACTTGATCCTATAAAGGGCGTACGTCATCAAATCGTTAGTACAGACATTGAGTTATTTCCTCTAAACAAACACAGGTGTCAGGAAGCTTAAGCATATAAATAGGGTCAGTCTTTATTTTTATGTAAGCTTGCTTTAAAGTCTTAAAAAGTAATGTTCTGGATCAACAGAACAGGGCTGGTACCAAGGTGCAGTTCATTCCCTGCTCTACCTTTGGCTGGGGAAATACTTGGTCCTTGCCTAAAACTAAAGTGCCCTACTGAAGTCCTGCTTTATAGCAGCGAATGATAAACTGGAGATGGCATGTTGGAAAGGAAGTCTTGAAAGAAGGTGGGGTCCATAACAAGACCTCAAAGAGAGGCGGGAGGCAAGAAGCCACGAATCACCAAAATGTTTTGTTTCTTTGCAAGAAAGAAGGTGAGGTGTAAGATTCTTCATGTGCTCTTAGCCCGAGTTCCCCAACATGAGACAAATACTTATCCGAATATATCTTATCCACTCATCTGAATACATCTCTGTTGAAATTAGAAATAAAACAAATAGTAATGTTGCCAACTGAAAACAAACAAGGTGTGGTTGTAAACATTTAAGAGTGTATTGCTGTTAGCTTCCCACAGTTTTAGAGAAGATGAGAACTGAGGACCTACTATGTGACAGGGCTATGTTATTGCCTAGTTTGAGTCGCACACCCCCCTGGCGTGGTATACAGGGTGATGTTATTTTACAGGTGTGGAAGTGGGGGCCCAAAGAAAGTAACTTACTCAAAGTCACACTACCTAGAACATGGAGCAGCCGGGATCACAGTTCAGGCCTGTCTAACTTCAAAGCCCATGTACTTACATCAAAGCTTCATCTTTATGAGAGATTTATGGAATAGAATTTTATCCTGGGAAACTAAGGAAGAAACTCAAATACAATAAAATATCTTTTTTTTTTTAAGTTTAGATTTGTTATGCTCTTCCTTTCTCTTCTTAAATCTGTAGTCCAAACATCCTCTTCCTCTCATCAAATGAATCATTAACCTCCATGATAAATTATGGGATTCTCAATAATGTGAAATTATCACCAAGTCCAAAAAGTACATAAATAAAATAACTATTATATATTTTAAAACTTGAAATATCAGTAAGAATACATATAAAACATAATACACTTTACACATTCATAAATAGTAAGCTAAAAAAAAAACTATATTCCAAGAACACAAGCCCTGGGGGGGGGCAATGTGGGGGAGAGGGAGAAGGAGAAGCAGACTCCCCACTGAGTAGGGAGCCTAATGCGGGGCTCGATTCCAGGACCCTGGGGCCATGACCCAAGCCAAAGGAAGATGCTCAACGGACTAAGCCACCCAGGCACCCCACTATATTCTGTTTTTATGACATTTTTAAATTTCTATATTAAAAAATGTTATATCAAAGCTTTAAAATTACATGTTAAATTACAAAGAAAGTCTGTATGACTCAGAAAAATGATAAAAATCAAAGTATATTTACTAAAAATGAAAGAAAATCTTCATTTGAAACATAATAACACACATACACATTATTTTTCATTAAAAGAGTTTAGACCTTCCTAGTTGAGGGTTTGTTTTTGGTGTCTGCATCCACTTTTTAAATATTTCCATCTCCTCTACACACATAGCTCTCAAGAGTTATGAACAGGAAGTTTTCTCCTGTATTTTCCCCAGTAGAAAGTTCTCCAGCTGCACATTGACTTACCCACTGCCCCACCCACTGCCCCAAATGTTAAAGTCCTGGGCAAAGTTTTAATAACTGATTTAGGAATGATGAGACATTTACAAATTTAATACATTTTGCCCTTTTTTCAGACCATGTAGAATGAAGGAAGCCTCAGTATGCTTAAAAGATCTCTTAGCAACTGAGAGCGGAGCTGGCCAACAATGGATGATTCATTGAATTAGCTTGAGTGTACAGCAGTGTCTGCCAAAAGGTCTGCACAGACTCACATTGCTAGACACTATGGTAAAACGTACTCTGACCTCTTTTAAAACTCTATCAGAGTGGAAAGCTAAACTTACAGCTTTCCAGCAACTCACTGGCATCTGGAAATATGCTTGAATTACAATATCTTGCTTTGAAAACTATCAATAGACTTTCTTACATTATCATTTTCACCTAATTTAGACAATAGCTACTACTAATTAGGGATTTCCAAAGGACGCCACCGTGTTTTTAAGCACTAAAAATAATGGTTGCCCATTCAATTGACATCTGAAAGGAGGCTTTTTGAAATCTGAAACTGAAAGAACTGATTGTTAGTTTTTTGTAATATTGACCCAAGGATTATGCAAGGTTACCTAAACAATGATTTGCAGATTTAAAACTGGTAAACAGTATGCAGCAGATACCCAGTGTGTCAGTATATGAATAAAGGTAGAGATTACAGCAGAGGACCCTATCTTATAAAATCTTGTAAAATTCAAAAGACTTAAGTTCTTTTGCTTACATCTGTTATTTCTCTCCTCCAACATCTTTTTAGGGGTAAGAATTATTTCTCCTGCCTTAGAGTTGGAAGACAATGTGCACAGGATTTAAACTGTTTGCTTGAGTTCACAGCTATTCCAAGGTAGGTCCTGGCTTACAATATGGATTTTTATAGTTTAAAAGTCAGTATTAGATTCATTGTACTACTTCACCAATCACAGCTTCAGCAGCAATAATAAAAATCATTCATCCTGGGGCGCCTGGATAGCTCAGTGGGTTAAACGTCTAACTCTCTGTTTTGGCTTGGGTCATGATCCTAGGGTCATGAAATGGCGCCCCATCTGGGGCTCTAGCTGGGCATGGAGTCTGCTTGAGGATTCTCTCTATCCCTCTTCTTCTACCCCCTCTACCCTCTCTACCCTCTCTCTAATTAATAACAATAATGATAATAATAATAATAATTTATGAAAGCAAATTCTTTTTTCCCCAGAGTTGGACGAAGACATACTTTCTAGTTTCTTTTGCTCTTAATAAACATAACCACAGAACGAGGAATTTTCTGCCTTCAAAGAGTTCAGCTTTTGGCTACCTTACTTCACTCTCTTCCTTTTTTTTCTCCTCTTCCTCTCTTTCTCCCTCTCTCTTCCTTGTATTTCTTTCTTTCTTTCTTTCTTTCTTTCTTTCTTTCTTTCTTTCTTTCTTTCTTTCTTTCTTCAGGGGAGTAGGTATATGGTTAAAATACTCAGACAATAAATACTCAAACAAATTAACTGAAAGCTTCCATCTACCCTCTCTTCTGGTCCTTCCCTCACAAGTAATCACTGTTACCAATTTGGAGAATTTTTTTTTTTGTACTGTTGTTTGGGTATCTGTATAATTATATAATACATATAAAATAAAATATGTAATCTTGATTTGTGGTTTATTTTCTCTGTTTAATATATTATCACATTGTTCTATAAATTGTTTTATTTTATTTATTTTTTATTAACATATAATTATGATTAGCCCCAGGGGTACAGGTCTGTGAATCACCAGGTTTATACACTTCACAGCACTCACCATAGCACATATCCTCCCCAATGTCCACAACCCAACTACCCTAAATTGTTTTTTTTTAAAGCCTTCTTGGAAATGTTTCCATATTTGTACACATACTTCATTTTAAAAATTGCTAAAAAGTATCTCATAATATGTACCTTCCTTTCTGAATGAGATAAAATATACACCTCCACTAAAAATGTAGCTGTTCTTCCAGCATAAGCTAGATGGACAAACAGAATAAGAGAGAAATATATGAAAAAGTACGAATGAGTAAGGATATTTAATTTTTTACTTAATTCATTGATGACAATTCTATATACCTGATGGTAGCAGAAGCAATGAATGTGCTTATTACACTGAACAATTTGGACCAACCAGTAAAAATGAGAAGTAAAGTAGATAGGAAAGAGGTTTTTGCAAGACAGGGTCCATGTCAACTTAGATCACACAACAGGTGTAGAGAGCTTTATGAGGCAAACTTCAATAAAATACGCACGGTCCCTGCCCTCACAGAGCTAATAACCTAACTTTAAATACTTTCCAACTTCATCTCCTGTTCCGCATTCCCATAGTCACTGTGAGTCCAAGACTCTCAACATGTCTGGCAGCAACTACTCCAGGAGCCCTAAGAATTTTCCCTGAATCCAGTGTTTTGAACTTCTAATCTACATGGAGATACCGCCAAACAGCAAGATCTGATCACATCACTGCCCCAGTGAAACACCTTCGTTATTTTCCACTGAACTACAGTACAGGACAAAGTATGACCGTCTCAGCCTGGCAACCATAGTGTAAGCACTCAGTGTTTCTCCTGCCACTTAAAGTTCTAGTCATGTCAAACTTCCTACTGGTGTGGTGAGATCCTCTGTCACACCTCCATGCTTTTTCACATACTGCTTAAATTACCCTTTACCTTTCTGCGTGTGGAATGCCCACTCATCATTCTAGACCCAGCTCAAACACTGTATCTTTTGTGAAGGACTCCCTAACTTCATAGCAGGCATTTAGTTCTGTGCTCCCAGAGCAATTTGCTCCCACCTCTACAAGGGCATTTCCTGCTGTAAGAGCATTATTGGAATGTACAGATGAGCTTTCAACCCTGTTTAGAGGAAATGTTATTTATTGGTTAAAACAAATTTTGAGGATCCTATGCTAAAGTTTTACCAAAACTCAAGCTATTATAGGTTGTAACTCATTCCTTCACTAGTCTTCATTCCCTACTTGAACTGTTGTGCCACAAGTTAACTAGGCAGGTTCAACGCCTATTTAATCATAACAAATCTCAGCCCAGATTATGAAAAGATAGATCTAAATTAATGTTCATCTCCTTTTGAGAAAAGGGGAAGTGAGATTAATACTGAATATTTTTAGTTTAGGTACTAAATATGATTTAGTTTAGAATGTATAAATTGAATACATTTTAAAAGATAATTTTGCAGTGGTAGGCATGGCTTAGTCCCAAGAATATTTTGATTCTCAATTTATTTAACTCTATCTCATAAGTAATTAAATCTTTGCTTCTCTGATGGAACACCAAAGCAAGCAAACCAATGAGAAATATCCCCCTGCTTCGGGTATAACAGCCTTGGGGAATATGGACCCAAACCAGGAGTAGACATTGTGAAGAGTGAAGGAGATATTATAATAGTGTAGAGTCACCATCAAAGTGGGGTTAGGCTGTTGTAGAGATCAATTATGGGGCTGAGATGATATCTTGAGATCCAGATCTATCCAATTATGTTTTCCATAGGTCCTCTGCCTGAGTGGCCAGGACCAGTGCCAGGCCAGACTTGGTCTAGCTCACAAGCTACTACAACGTCAAGAAAACCACAGCATTGCAAGGAAAAATATTCAGCACCATCATCCATGAAACAAACCAATAGCAGTTTGATAGAGAGGCAGAAGTCTAAGAAAGAGTAATAAATTATTATAAATTATCTGAATTAAATTTTCACACAGGCGTTTTTAGGATAGAATTATTGCTTAAAGAAAAGTAGACTTGTAGACTTCAATTTTTTTTGTTTTGGCATGGCTTTAAAAATAGTAAACTTCCACAAAGTAGAGGAGTTAGAACAAAGAATTGATATGGGAAACAGAGGCAGAAGAAAAATTATTAAATTTCCTTACCCACTGACAAGCCCTTGAAACAGGCAGAGTGACATTCCTCTAGGAACTCAACTACCTCCACCTTAAGGCTTTGCTAAGGGTAAAAGGCAATCCTAGCCTGACCAACCTGTACTCCCAACCAGGATCCTGTAAATCTACTTTAACATATAAAATTTCCTTTGGAAACTTCCTTTATCTCTAAACTCTCCAAGATACGTGCTGGCAATCATCCCCAAGCATATGGCTCACTAATATATACCTGAAGGGTCTCATGACTAAGGTTTTATTAGACGGTAATAAATGACCTTTTCCCAACAACAGCTAGCCCCTCAAGGTCCTGGAAACCTTGCTTCCAAAATTCCTTAGAGACTTACGCCATCCCTGACCGTCCCCCAAGTTGCAAGTATATAATGGACCACTCCTCAGATCCCCAGGACAGCAGCTTTTTCTGCCCACAGGTCCTGTCCCTGTGCTTTAATAAACTACCATTTTGCACCAAAGATGTCTCAAGAATTCTTTCTTGGTCATTGGCTCTGGACCTCACCCCACCGGACCTCACTTATATTCTAAAACTTCATCAGAATTATGAATTAACCATCTGGCACAATTGCAATAAGTAGCTGAGAATAAGATTTTAAAAACAAACTGTAAGTATTGAGGTCAAAGAGGAGAAAGAAAAGACTTGACAACACTGGAAAAGTGCTTAGAAAGATAATGGACCTGCTCCTTTGCCTGACAAAGTAAATGTGGACCCCAGTGGGGAGGGATTGGTGTGGGGCTGATTATCACATTGTGCTATCACTGATCTTCCATTGCCGGATCCCAGCCTTTAGCCAAATGGCTGCTCGGTGTACATCTGTTCTAGATCCAGATGCCAAGACAGCAGACAATTAATTCTATTGGGCCCTAAATATAAAGACTGTGGAAGAGACATCTGCGGTTCTTGATAGCCGCCATGATGACAACTGCTGTGCCACTGGAGAGTAAACGCTGTGTTTCACTCATTTTGAGGTTCCCCATGGAGATGGCTACTGAGAATTTCTTAGAAGTATTCTGATCATGCTGGCTTCAGCTCTGAAAATGAGGAATCTTAAGAAATCAGAGAAAGATCAGCTGGCACCCCTGCCCTCAGCACTGCAGAAGCCAATCAATTGCTGGAAAAGGAATTAGGAAGGGATGAAAGTGGAACTTCTACCCGACCCAGGCCTGGAGGAATGTTCTGCCCTGATACCATCAGGGCTGCCTTCTAAATTATCACACCAATGTAGACTATCCTTGTGGAATCTGGAAGACAGAGGCATTGGACTGATTTTTTAATTCCTACATGTACCAAATTCTAGGCATAGGGCCAGTGGTATGAAATAGAATATATATTTTTTAAAAATTGAAATCATTTTGTTTTAGGGCCTAAGATAGACTCTCATTTATTATAGACAGTCTTTATAATTCAGCTTTATCTGATGACAATAATTTATTGAGTGTGGAGTCTGTTATACCATGTTAGATGCTCTAATGCTATTTGTTAAATGATACGAAGAACACAGAGATCATCAGTCTGCTGTTGGAACACAATTATGAGATGTAGCTCAAACATCCTCCTTTGGTTTTCTCCTAAACTCCCTCTCCCACCTTTGTCGTGTTCAGGCATATCCCTCTGCCAGCAGATGGAGGGAGATGAGGTGAATGGAGAGGTCTTTCTCTCCGTTGTTGGACTGGTTCCCTAGGGAATGATGAGACAAGCCTCTTTAGAAGAACACAAATTGTGAGTATGTATAAAATAATTTGAGGAAAGGTGACCTTATAAATGTATTCTGGAATATACAGCAGGAGTAAGATGTAAAATAAGGTTATCACTGTGAATGCTTTGGTAGAAAAATAAAATTAAAGAATTTTTTAAAAATCCGTAATATTACATAATGGAACCCACATATCACCTGTGTGATTGCTGAATGATTATTACCATTACTGAGCTACAATTATTTTTTGTAGGATCAAGGAAATTTAGTGCCTTTTGAACAACTGACCTGAATCTCTGACAACCCAGAAGTAAAGGAAATTCACTTATAGTTTTACCATATAAGGACATCAGACCTCAGTCCTGTGAACCTGTGCCTTTGCACACATTTTTTGCAGCTGCTGATACACTTCAGAGCCAAAGCTGAGCTTTGAAAGTTTGGATTCCTGTGTGTTATGATAATCAGCTGGGGTTTGGAAATGCCTTCCAAAATCTAATGCTCTGGCACTTTAACAAGGCTTCTGAAAAAACAATTTAACATCTGGAATCAAGTCTTTTGTGGGAGTCCAAGACCAACAGAGCAAAGAACATTTCTTTTAGTAACCTTAAAATGTGGCACTTCCCTCTCCTTCATCAAATAAATGGGTTTATTTATAAAGATTCTGAGGTGGTTTATAATAAGTCAAACATGGAATAGAAGCAAGGTGTAGAAAATTGGATGCTCTAGATACCTATCCCTGGAAGTCTTCCCTGAATGTGCTTCTATGTTCCTCCATATCATTCTGTCTTCCAAAACTCATTCTGAAAAAGAAACAAACTACTAAAGTAAAGCCTCCTTCATTTAGCCTTACCTAAGGGATTCTGGAGAATTGACAGAGTTCATCTCTCACCTTTTCCTACAGGCTCCAGAAGGCAAAGATAATGACTGAGCATGTGTATTTCTTGTCTCTGGACCCAGGTAACTCAAATCAAGTGCAAGAAGAAGTGGTTATTTCTACAGAATGTTCACTAAATGTCTACAGAGTGTCAGACATTATTTAAAACAACATAGTAAAATGTGCCCCTCCCCCGCAAAATGTGTTCCCTACTAAAATAATAATAGATGACAACTGTTGAGTGCTTCACATGTGTGCCATGAACAGTGCAAAATAATTACAGTTGCTCCTTGGATAACATGGGGGTTAGGGGCGCTGACCCACTGCACAGTTGAAAACCTGCACAAAACTTTTGACTCCCCCAAAACTTTACTACTAATAGCTTACGGTTAACCAGAAGCCTTACCAATAATATAAAAAATTGGTTGATTAACACATATTTTGTAGGTTGTATGTATTATATACTATATTCTGATAATAAAGTAAGCTAGAGAAAAGAAAATGGTAGTAAGAAAATCATAAGGAAGGGGCACCTGGGTGGCTCAGTGGGTTAAAGCCTCTGCCTTCAGCTCAGGTCATGATCCCAGGATCCTGGGATCGAGCCCCATATCGGGCTCTCTGCTCAGCAGGGAGCCTGCTTCCTCCTCTCCCTCTCTGCCTGCCTCTCTGCCTACTTGTGATCTCTGTCAAATGAATAAATAAAATCTTAAAAAAAAAAAGAAAATCATAAGGAAGGTAAAATACACTTATAGTGCTGCACTGTAAATAATCCATGTACAAGTGGACACACACAGTTCAAACCTGTGTTGTTCAAGGACCAACTGTATTATCTTTTTCTTTTTATGATGAGTAATGACTACAGTGATACAGTGAAACTGGCATAGAGAAAGACAAATAGAACAATGAAATGGAAGGGCGTACCCAGAAAAAGACCCACACATGTACATAAGGATATAACTCGTGACAAAGAGGACATTATAGGTTAGTAGGTAAAGGAGAAACGGCTCATTAATAATGTCACAATGAGTTAGTTCTCCATATGGGGAAAAAATAGAAATTGGATCCCTTCCTCATATAATATATAAGAATACATCTCAAGTGGAAGTAAGGTCTTAAATTTGAAAAGCAAAAAACAAAACTCATTTTTTCCCACCCTTGGGTAGTCTTTATTTTTTTAAATTTCTTTTCAGTGTTCCAGAATTCATTGTTTATGCACCACACCCAGTGCTCCATGCAATACATGTCCTCCATAATACCCACCACCAGGCTCACCCAACCTCCTACACCCCCACCCCTCCAAAACCCTCAGATTGTTTCTCAGAGTCCAGTCTCTCATGGTTTGTTGCCCACTCCAATTTCCCCCAACTCCCTTCTCCTCTCCAGCTCCCCATGTACCTCTGTGTTATTACTTATGCTCCACAAATAAGCGAAACCATATGATAATTGACTCTCTCTGCTTGACTTATTTCACTCAGCATAATCTCTTCCAGTCCTGTCCATGTTGATACAAAAGTTGGGTATTCATCCCTTCTGATGGAGACATAATACTCCATTGTATATACGGACCACATCTTCCTTATCCAATCGTCCATTGAAGGACATCTTGGTTCTTTCCACAGTTTGGCAACTATCGCCATTGCTGCTATGAACATTGGGGTACTTATGGCCCTTCTTTTTACTACATCTGTATCTTTGGAGTAAATACCCAGTAATGCAATTGCAGGGTCATAGGGAAGCTCTATTTTTAATTTCTTAAGGAATCTCCACACTGTTTTCCAAAGTGGCTGCACCAACTTGCATTTCCACCAACGGTGTAAGAGCATTCTATGGAGAAAACTCAAGCATTTTTAAAAACAATATAAGAAAAAGGATCTGCTACCTTATAGTAAGAGCTTCTGTTCATCAAAAAATACCACAGAGTAAAAAGGCAAGATAGAAAGTTATTTGCAAATAAATATTTGCACAGAATTTGCAAAACCTGTATCCAACAAAGGATGCTTCTAGAGCATACAAAGAATTTTTTTTTTTTAAAGGAAACACCCAGTGGGAAAAAATGGGCAATCAATAGGTACAGAAATTTCAAAGAAGTGGAAGAAAGACCCTAACAGTGCCTGGCACATGGGAGGTTCTCAAACAGCATTTGTTGGATGCATGAAAACACAATTAGCCCCTAAACATATGAAAAGATATCCAGCCTCACTGGGATCAGGGAAATAAAAATGAAAATCACAATGGGATACCACCACTTCATACTCACTATACTACAAAAAATGAGTATCAAGTGTTGAGGACATGTGATGAAGGCAATAGCACTTGCATCCATTGCTCATGGAAACAACAAAGATAGGAGCAATCACTTTGGGAAACATTTTGGCATTACTTAGTATAGCTGGAAACACAGGTACCTTAAAATCCACATCTACTGGAGAGAATGTCTCTCACTTGTGGCCTAGGAGGCATGTTTAAGACTAACTAGGATTGCTCATTAGAACAGCAAGAAATGAGAACTCAAATGTAAATCAGCAGCAAAACAGATAAATTTGATATAGTCATATACTAGAATATAGTACACAGTAATGTTAAGCAAAAGAAGTCACCCCAAAAATACAAAGTTGTGATTCTATTTATGTAAAGTTCAAAAAAGACAAAAAGTAAACACTCTATTATTTTGAAAGAAAATACACAGGTGATTAAATTATAAAGAAAAAAAAGGGAGTAGGTTAACATAAAATTCAGATGAGTAGTTAGTTACCTCTGTGGAGAGGATTATGACTGAGGAAGGGTATCCAAGGGGCCATCTAAGTTTTATTTTTTAATCTGTGTAATAAATACACAAGTGTTCATTTCATTGTTTTCCTTTAAGCTGCTCAGTTAAAACACCCTTCTGAATGTACAATGTAGTTTTCAATAATCTTAAAAAACTGTATGTGAGTTGCATTTTAAACAATTTTTTAAGCTGCATTTTTAAATAAACCAAATTCTACCTGAATCCTGCCATAGGAATTATCCACCTAGATAAATTATATCATGAAAGACTTAGTAGAAAAAAGAAAATGATTCCCCAGCATCTCGATGTTGATGTTCACACTTTTGAATTTTGAGTTTACATACATTAGGACATATTTGTATAAAATTTACTTCAAGGTATGAAGAAATCTTTTCTGAATTTTTTATTTTAAGAAAGTCACTCATGTTATCACAGTCTTTGTGTGACCATGACTTTGTTTCCTTCTACAGATAGTATCTGGTTAGCTTGATTATCTGCAGGGAAATGTTAGGAGGTTAGTAAAACATTCCCACATGATATTTATTTTTAAAATGGGTGTCTCTAATTTCTGCAAAAGAAATTCAAGTTTAGAATGGCATGGTCCGATCTGGATGGATCTGACACATGAACTGGTGTTTTTAAATATTTCTTTAAGTAAATTCTACACCCAACGTGGGGTTCAAACTCACAACCCTGAGATCAAGAGTCGTGTGCTCTACTGACAGAACCAGCCAGGTGACCCTAAACCGCTGTTCTTAACCAAGGTTCTCTCAGGAGCTTTCATTGGATAGTGTTCCTATCCATAACACCACACAAGAGAACACCGGATTTTATTTTATTTTCTAGAAGACAATTTTTTGTGGATGAAATCTACCAACTGAGAAATGATCAAATCACCAGGTGAGAAAATCTCATTTTAGTGTACGAACTGTCTGCACTTGGGGGTGAAATCTGAGGCCTCTCTAGCCAAGCTGGCTGGGCTGGAAGACTGTGTGGAGCACAGCCTGCAGCCAAGAACCAGCTCTAGCCAAGGACAGCTGCCTTCTGGCAGGGATGGGTCAGTCCTCTGCTGGGTGAGTGGGAGGGGAGGTGAGGGGAGCCGGCCTGTGGTCAAGAGCCCCATTCACAGAGAGGCAAGTGGGCTCAATTTGCTTGCATTCTAGGAATTTTAGTCTCCATCCCTCCATCATGCCAGTCCGATCCCCAACATCACCAACTCCGACACTTCACATGTTGACAGGCCCTCCACCTCAGGGTAGGGTGCCTGGTCACTTTGACAATTTAGCGGACCGAAGAGTACAATCACATTTTCAACAGGGTCTTTTGAAGAAAACCAAGGTTAACCCGTGAATCCCATCTCATTCTAGGGATCTTATAGCCTTAAAAATGTTCTTCTTTATCAACCTTCAAATACATAACTCTCCTTGTAATCCACAGCATCTTCTGGCAGAATTCTCCAGTACGAAAAGAATGAAGCAACCTGTCATCTAGATACCCAAACGGCATCTATTTAACTTATTTGCACTGTAAAAGCCATAACTCTCATCATCTGAAGAACAAATTTAGGAAACCATCTGCAATGTGTACAAAATAATTGCAAAACACTGATTTGAAAACTGAAAACAAAAAAAAATTTCATGCCAAGCTGAGATTCTTCCAAAGATGGTCTCCAACAATGTCTTAGAAATTTAACTGTGAAGTATATTTACACACCACATGCCATTCTACTAATGATTGCAAATAATGGCTGCTTTGAGGAAAGACTGTAGGAAATGGTGGCCGAAGATAAGCTTTCAAAGAATTTGATTAGGATGAGCATAGTGACCAAATCTACAGAACTCTTTGAAAACACTGGTGTAAAGCTGAAAGAGCAGCTTCACCTCTTTGAACCTCATTTGTTATGAAGCTTGCTGCTGCTGCAGGCAGATAAGATCCAAGACCAAACACAAAAACATACGTTTGATTCAGCAAGAGGCTTATCTCAGCAACTGGACCTACTCTGTTTAAAAAAAAAAAAAAAAAAATTGGCCCAAGTAAAGTATTGTCTCTTTTTGCCCTAAGAGTTCAAGGTCTCCCTTCAGTGTGCAAAAAAAGTGAAAACATGAAAGGTTAATTTTTCTTCTGCCCATTAAAAAAAGACCAATAAACCTCAGTAAAACAAATTTACAAAGTTCTTTAAAAAACAAATTTATTTTTTAGATGGTTTTCATTACACACTGTGACACATCCAGGGTTTATAATTTACAGAAACAGAAAGTGAAAGACCATTAAGCTTGCTCTAGAATGGGGGAACTTGATGCTGTAAAAGCTAGTGGAGCACAACTTATCAACTTATGAACTAAATACCAGGGGAAACCCTGGTATTTATCTCATTTACGTATTTTAGTTAAATGCCTGAGTTTTCTGAGGAGTAAACAAAAATTTTTGTCTTTCAGGTTCTTACTCAAGCAGGCTGGAAAATGTAGCATTTCTTTGGATATTGGAAAAGTCCTTCTTTCTTGGTTCAGAAATATTTCTGCTGCCACTTCCAACACAATTCCTACATGCCCTGGGCTTTCCTGGCCCATCTGGGTTGCTTCCTGGTTCAGGAGGTCAAAGCACCAGCATCGCCATGTGTCATGCTGTGCTTCCTACCCTATAACCAAGGTCAGAGGTGGGTAAAAGTGTGGAGTAGTATACATCATAGGCCAGGATAGGAGAGGCCAAGCAGATCTCCCCAACTGGGCTACATCTTCCCTGTCTTTTCCCATGTAGCTGGGTTGATGCCTGCTTAAACAAGAGGGACGGTGCCTTTCCTACCTCTGTCTGAAACAGGTTGGTCACTGATCCAACGCAACCTTCCCCTCTGGAGGGAACCAGTAAGGCAGTATCTATAATCAACTGATGGAAAATTTTACTTGGAAGACATAAATTGACACCTGGAAAACATGATTCATTTTCTTAGGAAAAAGCCATTAAAATTGCAGCCTAGCACAATTCCAGGGAACACCATTCACACTGAATTTTATATGAATGGTGTTTCCTGGAGTTGTGCAATGTAGTGACCCTTAGGACACCAGCAGCAGAAACATCTGGGAAATTAAAAAAAAAAAAAAAGAAAAGAAAAAGAAAGAAAAAAAAAAGGAAAGAAAACAACAACAACAAAAAAAAACCTTTGTTTTTAGGTCAATTTTAGATTGACAGAAAAAAACTGTGAAGTGAATACAGACATTTCGCATATATCCCTGCAACTAGTTTCCCCTATAATTAACATCTTGCATTAGTGTGGTACATTTGTTACCATAGATTGGTACATTGCTAAGGTACAGATACTGAGAGAGTTTTATTTACTAAAATCCATATTTTATTCAGATTATCTTAGTTTCAGCCTAATACCTTTTTTCTGTTTCAGGATCCCATCTGGAGATACTGACCACATTGCAATTAGTTACCACGTCTTTCTCGGCAACTCTTGGCTGTGACAACTTTTTAGATTTTCCTTATCTTTGATGACCTTGATTTTTTAAAGAGTGCTGGTCAGGTATTTTGTAGAATGTCCCTCAACTTGGATTTGTCTGATGTTTTTCTCACATTAGACTGGGTTTATGGTTCTGGGGGAGGAAGACTGCTGAGGTCAAGTGCTACACTGTATCAAGAGTACACATTATTAACATGACTTATCACTGTTGGTGTTGACCCTGATCACCTGGCTCACACAGTGTTTGTCAGGCCTCCCCCCTGCAGTTACTTTTTCCTCCCCAGCTGCAGATTGTACCTTTGGAAGAAAGTCCGTTTGGGCAGTCACACTTAAGGTATGGGGAGTTTTGCTCTATCTCCTTGAGGACATAACATCTACACAAATTATTTGGAATTCTTCTGCCTGGGAGATTTGTCTTTTCTCCCACAAGTATTTATTCAATCATTTATTTATTTCAGTATGGGCTCAAGGATATGTATTTTATACATTGGGTTATAATCCCATAGTGCTTTATTTACTTCATTGCTCAAATTGTTCCATCTTTAGCCATTGGGAGCTTTTTCAACTGCCTTCTATGTCCCTTAGACATACTCCATCATCATGTGCATTTTTAAAAGTAATCCCTTACTTTCTGGCACTAAGAGACACTCCAGATTCGTCTTGTATATTTCCTGATCTAGCGCTAAAAATCTTTCTCCAAGGAGTCTTGGTTCCTTTTATTGGAGAACAGCTTAAGAAACCAAGATTTGGGCACTAAGTATGCTTGTTACTGCTGGGATGTTATTTCCTAGCCCTTTCGCTGAGGAGCAAAAAATATATTTGCATATATTAACCCCTGTACACACACATATCTATAAATTTTTCTATGTGCAACCATCTGTATTTCTATTAAGTTAAACATGAATTCAAACTGACATCTCCACTCTAATCTACTGCCACAGGGATCATTCCAGCTTTTCTTGCTTACCAGTAAACTCATTCCAACAATGAGAAACCCAGCTTCTACCATCTGTCATACATTTACTTAATTGCTCAATTCCAGTACAGAAATATCAGAATTGTTAACCCATGTCTCCAAGGAAAACAATATTGTCCACTACAGTTCTCTCTCCCACCCTCCTCAGTGAGATTGTTTCATACCTTATAATAATTTTTTTTTAATCATGTTCTGTTTTCCATCCTGGGACTCCCAATTTCCTTAACGATTTTTTAAAAACCTGCACATATTAACGTTTACTTTTTGTGTTGCAACGTTCTAAGAGTTTTGACAAATGCATAGTGTATGTGTCCATAATTACAGTGTCATACAGAATGGTTTCACTGCCCTACAAAATCCCCCTGTGCTTCATGGATTCAACCCTTCTCCTCTCTCCTTGAAACCCTGGCTCTGTTATGGCTTTATCTTTTCCAGAATTTCATATAATTGGAATCATACAGTAGTATTATGTAGCCCTTTCATAATGGCTTCTTTCACTAATCAATATATCCTGAAGATTCATCCAAGTCTTTTTACGGCTTGATAGCTCATGTCTTCTTAATGTGGACTTATATTCCTTTATACGAATCCATCATATAAGGGTCCTCATAAGGACAAATTGGTTGCTTTCACTTTGGGATGAGTATGAACAAAGCTGCTATGGACATTTACATACAGGTTTTTGTGTGGACATAAAAGTTTCCAAGTCAGGTGGGTAAATACGTAGGAACGTGACTACTGAATCATATGGTAAAATATGGTTAGCTTTGAAATAAACTGCCAAAGTACCTGTGCTGTTTTACACTCTTATTAGCAATACATAAATGCTTCTGTTGTCCTGTATCCCTGGCAGCAACTGGTATGGTCTGTTGTTTGGACGTCAGCCATTTTAATAGGAAGGTAGTGATATCTCATTTTAATTTGTAATTCCTAATGACAAATGATATTGAACATCTTTTCATATGTTTATTTGCCATCTGTACTCTTCTTTGGTGAGGACCTTTTGCCCACTTTTTAGCTGGGCTGTTTGCTTTCTTATTGTTGAGTTTTAAGAGTTTTTTGTATATTTTGGACATAAGTCCTTTATCAGATATGTTTTGCAAATATTTTCTCCCATCTGTGGCTTATCTTTCATTTTCTTAATAGTTTTGCTCACAAAGCAGAAGTGTTTAATTTTAATAAAGTGTATTTATCACATTTTTCTTTCACAAATCATGCTTGTGGTGTCGTATTTAAAAACTTGTCGCCACTTATATTTTCTATATTTTCTTCAAGAAGTTTTATAGTTTTACATTTTATATCTTGAGTTAATATCTATGAAAAATACAAGGTCTATGTCTAGGTTCTTTTTTGTTGTTGTTTTGTTTTTGGGGGTTTTGTTTGTTTGTTTGTTTGTGGACATCCAATTGTTCCCATACTCTTTATGGAAAAAATTATCCTTTCTCCATTGAATAGTACTATGTTCTGAATTGCATCTCCCCAAAATTCATATATTGAAACTCTTACCCCCAATGTGGTAGTGTCTGGAAATGGGGTTTTTGAAAGATACTTAGGTTTAAATGAGATTATTGGGGGTTAGGGCCTTCAGGATGGGATTAGCGCCCTTATGAGAAGAGAACTTGCACTCTTTCTTTCCACACAAGCACTCCGATGAAAAGCCGTGTGAGCACAGTGAGAAGACAGCCATATGCAAGCCAGAAAGAGAGCCCTCACCAGAATTGAAACAAGTTGGCATCCTGGTCTCAGATTTACAATTCCAGAACTGTAAGAAAATACATGTCTGCTGTTTAAGCCACCTAATCTATGGTATTTTGTCATCACCCATGAAGACGAATTAAGACAAATGACCTTTACTCTTTTGTCAAAGATCAGTTGACCACATTTGTGTGGGTCTATTTCTAGGCTTTCTTCTCAGTTCTATTGATCTATGTATCTATTCTTTCATGAATACCATGCTGTACTGATTACTATAGCTTTATAATAAGTCTGGAAATAGGTGAGTCCTCCAACTTTGTTTCTTCTTATTCAATATTCTGTTGGTTATTCTAGGTTTCTTGCCTTTCCACTTATTCTTTACAGTCAGTTTGTTGATAACCTATAAAACAGTTTGCTAGGATTTTGATTGGGAATGCATCAAATATTTAGGGCAAATAGAGAATAATTAGTATCTTAGCAATATTGAGTCTTCTAATCCATGAACATGGAATCTCTCATTTAGGTCTTCATTTATTTCATCAGAATTTTGTAGTTTTTCCACATACAGATCTGTACATATTTTGTTAGATTTATATGAATGTTTATCTTCCTTCCTTCCTTTCATTGTTTTTTTTTTTTTTAATTTCAAATTCAAATTGTCATTACTGGTATTTGGGCAAGCAATTAACTTCTGTGCTTTAACATTATGACCAAAATTTTGCTATACTTTTTTTAGTACCAGGAGTTTTAATTTTTGTTGCAGTCAATTCTTTGGGATTTTCCTATAGAAATAATTATAATTATGTCATCTGCAAATAAAAACAGTGTTATTTCTTCCTTCTGAATCTGTATATTTTTTAACTCCTCTTCTTGACTTATTGCACTAACTAGGACTTTTGGTACAATGATGAATAGCAGTGATGAGAGAGAACATCTTTGCCTTATTCCTGACCTTAGGGGAAAAGAGTGTTACCATTAAGTATGTGTTAGCAGTAGAATTTGTTCTGTTTTGTAGACATTCTTTATTAAGTTGAGGAAGTTCCTCTCTATTCCTAGTTTTTGTTCAGAGTTTTTATCATGAATGAGGGTCGGACTTTGTTAAATGCATTTTCTGCATATATTGATATGACTATATGGTTTTCCTTCTTTAACTTGTGCATGTGGTGGGTTATACTGAATGATTTTCAAACGCTGAATCGACACTGCATATCTGAAATATATGCCACTTGATCATGCTGTATAATTCTTTTTCTACATTGTTGAATTCAATTTGCTAATATTTTATTAAGAATTTTTTTTTTTTAAAGATTTTATTTATTTATTTGACAGAGAGAGATCACAAGTAGACAGAGAGGCAGGCAGAGAGAGAGAGAGAGGGAAGCAGGCTCCCTGCCGAGCAGAGAGCCCGATGTGGGACTCGATCCCAGGACCCTGAGGTCATGACCTGAGCCGAAGGCAGCGGCTTAACCCACTGAGTCACTCAGGCGCCCCTTTATTAAGAATTTTTTATCTGTGTTCATGAGAGATACTGTCCTGTAGAGTTCCCTTCTTGTAACGGCTTTACCTGGTTTTGGTGTTAAGGTAATAATGGCCTCATAAAGTGTCTCCTCTGCTTCCATTTTCTGGAAGAGATTATGGAGAATTGGTGTCATTTTTTCCGTAAATGTTGAGTAGAATTCACCAATTAAACTAACTGGGCCTGGTGCTTTTATTTTGTTTTTAAAGGTTAATAATTGCACTGAGATCAAGATGGAAAAGACTATGAGACTAATGAGAATACAGTATGGATGATGTAAACTATTTTCCACATATGATATCTGTCAACACACAATATAGATATAAGTATAGAAAAGAAGATCTTTACAGATGCAGATATAGTCTAATGAGCATAATTTTTAAAAAAGTCCATTTTTCTTTCTGTCCTTAGCCAGCATCTCCTTTTTCTCAAATATAAAAATGAGTAGCATTATCTCTCTCCTTTTTAGTTCACATGGGTGTATAATTAGAAAATACCATTTTTTTTTTAGTTCCTAAAGGACTTAACATAGACATAAATACCACCTCCCTAAGGGAAATTTCTAAACTCTGATATTAAAGGATTTAAATTTTTCTGATTTTCCAAATTTTCTCCAATGAATATGAATTAGTTTTATAATTAGAAAAAAATTGCAAAATAAAGAGATATCCTCTTTGGCTTCCATTTCTAGTTTATCAATGTAAAACAAGAAGCAAGTATAAAAACACAAGAAAGAGGTAAGAACTGCATTAGTTATACAAACAATAATGAAAATGATCACAGCCATTCTATTGTCACAGGTTATTTGTAAGGAAAAAGCATATTTTTTTTAAATGAAGCATTAACATATGCTCTGCTAAAAAGCTTTTAATATTCAATTATAGAGATCATACACTATAATTTTTAAATTAAGCATTTCTTTACAGTTCATTTCCAGGTGAGCTGTCAAGTCACATTAACTACTAGGTGAAGTTAGGCATTACATTTCACACTGCAATTCTTTCACCGTGAAGCCAAAATCTCACAATGGGATTATATGCTTTAAATTTGTACTTTTCAAAGATAATGCATCATTTCTTTTGTCTTATTTTTCTTTCTAGATTTTCACTGGTTCATCTTTGCAAGCTGGCAAACCTTCTAACAATTCAGTTTTTCCTAAGTATTTTATTCTGACTAACCTGAATTTGTGATCCTGCCCTCCATCCTAGCCCCCACCAACCACCTCCCACTTCAAGCTTCTATGGCTAGTCACACCATCTCTCAGACATTTGTATTTCTTTGGTGGATAAACCAGAACTAGATTTTCCTAGTTTGTAATGAGTATCTCAGCCAACACAAACAAAAAAATCACACATTTAATTAGAGAATGCATTTTTAAGTAGAAGTATCAGAACACTCAGTTAAACTACTATTTCCCAAGTACGATCACCATCAATAAATACATAAGTTACATATCAAATCTAGGGTTTTACGTCAATTAAATGTTTCTTTGCAAAAATCTAAATCCAAGGATAAGAAAAGTTATGATTTTCCAAGTCTAACTGCTGTCCCCCTTCCTCCCAACCAAAGCACATACACTTAGTATAGTTGGTGGATTGTTTCAACACAAGGATAGCTTGTGGTCTTAAAAAAAAAAAACTCTGGATAAAGCTAAATTCAAATCTTGCATCCACCTTGTTTTACCTGAGTGATCTGAGTCCAGAACAATTACCCAATTATCTCAAGCTCAGTTTCTCTACTGCAAAAAAAGAGATTCATTCATTCAAAACATTCAGAAACTTCCATTCATTCAAAAAATATTTATGGAGTGTCCATTTCGTGTTAGGCAGTATTCTAACTGCTGGGGATATACCAGTGAACAAAACAGATTAAGAGAAATCCTGCCCTAGTAGAATTTACATTATATTTACCACTAATAGGAATAATTTCAGTACCTCCATCATAGGACTGTTATAGGAATTAGATTAGTTACATAGCAAGAGCTCATTAAATGTTAACTGCCATCAGTCATCATCATCATCATCATAGGATACTTATTTTTCATAAGAAGTTATCCTTTTGTATTTTTTTTATCCCTTGTCTCCTTAGAACAGAGGAATAATAAATTGAAATTAGGATTCTATGTGATATCACTGAGCCTCAATTTCCACATCTGTAAAATGGTGATAATACATACATGCCTTCTCTGCTCCACAGTGTTGGTATAAAAATCAAATGAGACAATTCATATGAAAAAAAGCTTCATCAACTATCAAGTGCTATGCCAATTAAAGATATCATTATGCAGCTCCTGGAATAAGTCCATGCAATCAAAAGGCCCTGAATACATGTTTATTGAATTAAATGTCAATTTATTGCTAAAGCAATTGCATAGCCACTGTTCAAGCAATCTCCCAAATGCCTGAGACCCAAGATACTAAACACTTATAAGTTAGTAACTAGCTACTGGTTTATTCAGACAACGTCTCCTAAGTTAATACTGGCTATCAATAAGTTACCAGAAATCTCAAAGGTGTTGAAGAACATTACATTTTCTTTGTACACCTACTCAGGCTAAAACTTCTAAACCTTCCTATTAGCTTATGGATGATCTTAGTTCAAGTTCCTTATCTTACAGCTAAGGCAAATAAGGCTCAGAGAAGTTAAGTAACTTTCTCAGGATCACAGCTAGTTAGTTTGGGCACCAGTTTCCAATTTCACACCTAACCAGAGACAAGCACGTGTTAGGTGTGTTCATACATGAAATAGACTGGAGGTCTCTGATTCTTATTTAAACCCTACCCGGGTCTGTACTGTGTAAAGAGCTCATCATTCTTGTGGTTTTGTTTTTGTTTTAGTTTTTTAAAGTGGAAGAGACAACAGGAAGCAAGTTAGGGAAGAGGCTATTCTGTATTATGGCATGTTGGAGAATCTGATCATTTTCTGAAATTTTTTCTGTGAAGCTTCTGATTTCTAGCAATGAAGGAGCCTGTTCAGAAGAAATGAACCAGTTGGGGGAACTCTGTTTGGGGTTTTCATTCCAATTTGTTCATATGATAACTTGGATTCAAAGACGACTTTTATAGCTGTGAGAACTCTATATAGAAATGGCATGTGTAAAATGTCTGTGTTTTGCCAGTCGGTGCAGGGCCAACTTGAAGGGACAGACAGGAATAGTCATCTATTTCCTTCCATGATCCGTCAACTGGGTGTGCCTGCACGACTGTCTGTTGTCAACTGCTCTTGGAAAACAAACAAACAAACACGGTGAAATATCTTGTTTCTCTCTAATGACGTGAGGGAAGTGAGAGTGAGAAAAAGTGGAAGGGGGAGAAAAGGTCATAAGACGGGTGGGTCACTGATATCTGAGCGTATTTTTTTCTCTTTTTTTGCCCCCTTCCCACCTCATAAATATTTATGCATTTCCTGATGAACTGTCCTCCCAAATATCCTAGGTGAGGGAGGGGGTTGGAAAGCCTCTCCTTCAGGTGTCATATGTCTCCCCCAACACCGAGATCTGAACACAAGTCAAAGAAGTATAATCCAAGGTACCGAGGCCCAAGACTTACAACATTCTTGGCACCAACCCATATATCAGTCTCATTTATTACGGAAGGTTATAGAATACTTGGCAGTCAGGTGTTAACCAGCTGAGTCCCAGCTAACTAGCACTATGTTGTCTGCCCATATTAAGAACCCAAGTAGTCTGTGTCACCCAAGACTCTTCAAGGTATCCATGTGCCTCTCCAGACTTCTGAGTATCAAAGCTCAGGAGAGGGATACGATTGCCTGGGCAGGGGTTTGCTCAGAGACAAACGCTGTTCAAGAAGGGTAAGGTTGTTTCTAGGTCAGTGAACGGATATCTGAGAAGGCACTGGGAATGGGCTGTTCCCCACCAGCTTCCTGCAGCAAACTCAACACAAGTAACCCCAGACAACACAAACACAGCCGGCAGCTTGTCTGTTTACTCCTGCTTGCCTGGGCAGCGAAGAAAGCGGTGCTTTATTCAGGATGATCAAGCAAAGGCTCAAGACAGCCAGACCTGAGCACCCCCAAACAGGGAGCTCCTTGAGGGCATGACCTCTCCTCCATCTCCCATGTTCCTTTCCCTAGAGACTAACACAGTGCCTGATATAAAGCAGACCCTCAGCTAACCTATGCTAAACCAGTGAGAAGTCTCCCTAATATCCCTCTCAAAGCTAGGATTCTGAGATGTCTAAGAAACACTACAAAACACAGAGATAATGTAAATTCTGTTGGTATTACAGTGGCTCCTAAATATAGTCAAATGTATTTTATTTTTGCATGGATTATTCATGGCCAGTTTTTCTTTTCAGTGGATTCTATCCTGACTGGAATGATAAAAGAAGACCATATCCCTTAATGGCATGATTTAATTATATTCAGGAAATGTGGTTATTTTAATATTATTGTAAAGCAAACATGATTAAAATGTGAATCTTCCCTGTAAAATATCACATGATGCACTCCAGAAGCAAATCCAAATGAATTTTAGTTTACTTGATGATTTGGTTTACCTCTCCCACCTTCTGTTAGTTAACTCAAATGTTTAATACTTAAGGCATCTATAAAACCAACAATTTTTCACTTTCATTCTGGTATTTTAGCATCTTGAAGGCACAATGTGGTGAAAGCAAATTGAGGGCATGAACTCATCAAGACTTGGGCTGATTCCCACAAACCAAAACCAGCAAAACAAGCAATACTTCAGAGCTTATAATTCCCCTTTCAGTTTTGGCTTAAACTTATTGATTCAGAGAAGATGACTGCAAACCATAGAATCCACTCTGTGACACTGATACTTACACTGTGTGATACAAATCTGTGTCAAAAAAATTGGTTTAGGGCCAGGTTGCCAGGCTGTGTGTGTGTGTGTGTGTGTGTGTGTGTGTACAGGATTCAATTTTGTTTTTGTTTTTAATTCCGATATGTGCCACTTAGTGATTTTCATGGAATGGTTGAGGTACCAAGAAGAGTTGCAATTAAGAGGTAAAACATCAAAGCCCTGGCAGGGGACCTGTGCTAACAGAGGAGCAGTGTGGGTTTGAGCTTGGCTGAGGGGATAAGAGAGGGCTTTCTTCCTTCACTCTGCATATGAAATCTACCTCCCCTCAATGACCCCTCAAAAATGCATTAGGTATTTGGTTGACATTTGTAGAGATTCCTGTCCTTAATGCTAAACAACAACGATAACTGCAACAATATACACCTAGCGTTTAGACAGCAAACATAATCAGAATTTTCTGGAGAAAGCTAATATGCAGAATTATAAGGAGTTTCATAGGTATTATCAATTCAACAACTAGGAATGTAAATACTATGCATAAAACTTGTACTACATTCTTAAGCTAAAAAAATTGAGCAAAGTTTTAAAAATCTCATTATTTTATACCATTCTTTAATAAAAAATGCCATTAAAATCACCCATGTTCTTTCATAAAAACAAGAAGGTAGGGAGGAAGGGAAAGAGGGAGGGACGGAGGGAGGAACGGAAGAAAAGAAAAGAAAATGAAGAAAGGAGGAAGACAGGGAGGAAAAGATAAGCATATCATTTAGATGATAAAACAGTAAAACTTTTTTCAGATGACATGACCATGTACATAGAAAGTCCACAAAAAAATCCTAATAAGTGAATTTAGTAAGGCTACAGATACAAGATGCAAGGCTGCAAAATGCAATTAATCAATTGTATTTCTGTATACAATTGCCCCCTTTATCCATGGGGGATATGTTCCAAGACCCTTAGTGGATACCTGAAACCTTGGATATATTGAACCCTATATATGTGATGCTTTTCTCTATACACGCATACCTATAATAAAGTCTAAATTATAAACTAAGCACAGTAAAATAATAAATAGTAAAACAACAATAGCAATACACTATAATAAAAGGTATGTGAATATGGTCTTTAGCTCTCAAAAATCTCAAAATTTCCCTCTCTCTCAAAATATCTTAAGCTGTGCTTACTCTTCTTCTTGCGATGACATGAGATGGTAAAATGCCTATGTGCTGAGATGAAGTGAGGCGAATGATGCAGGTAGGGTGACACAGCATTAGGTTACTACTGACCAGAAATCCTGACGATATGTCAGAAGGAGGACCATCTGCTTCTGAACCGTGGTTGACTGTGAATAACCAAAATCATGCAAAGCAAAACCACAGACAGATTCCCTCTATCCATAGAGGGAAAACAATTTTTTTTTTGAGGGAAAACAATTTGAAAGACAGATTTTTTTTTTTTTAATCAGAAACTATGGAGGCTAGAAGAAAATGGCACCAGTTTTCAAGTGCTGAGTAAAAAATTGTCAGTCCAGAATCCTATATCCACGAAAATGTCCCTCGTGAATGGAGAGAAAATAAGACATTCCCAGATGAATGAAAACTGAAAGTATTCGTCATCAGCAGACCTACCCTAAAGAATAACTAAACCAAGTTCTCTAAATAAAAAGGAAATAATGAAAGAAGGAATCTTGAAACATTAGAAAACAAGAAAGAGCAACAGATAATAAAAATGAGTAAATGCAATACCATTCTTTTCTCAAGTTTTCTAAAAAATGTTTGACATTTGAAGCAAAACTTGTAATGTGATTTGACGTGATTCTAAATGTATGCAGAGGAAGTAATTAAGACAATTATAAATGCAGGAAAGTAAAAGGAAGTAAAGAAGGATAAAGTTTCTATACCTCACTCAAACTGATAAAATGTAAAAACCAACAACTCTGGAAAGTTATGTATATGTCATATACTACCTAGAGCACGCACTATAAAAGCTATACAAAGGAAAAAAAAAGCTATACAAAGAGATATACTCAAAAAACATTAAACATAAATAAAAAATTCTAACAACTGTTCGAGTAATCCAGAGGATAGCAGGAAAAAGGGCACAGAGAAATGAAAAACAGAACAATAAATAAATAAAATGGCTGACACAGCTCTGAAATACAATAATTACATTAATTGCAACTGGTCTAAATATACCAATTAAAAGCCAAAGATAGGCAGAGTGAATTAAAAATGTAACACAACTGGGGCACCTCGGTGGCTCAATCATAAAGTGGCTGCCTTTCGGCTCAGGTCATGATCCCAGCATCCTGGGATCAAGCCTCGCATGGGGCTCCCTCCTCTGCAGGAAGCCTGCCTCTCCCTCTCCTACTCCCCCTGCTTGTGTTCCCTCTCTTGCTGTGTCTCTCTGTCAAATAAATTAAAAAAATATTTTAAAAAAATGTAACACAACTATATGCTGCCCACTAAAAATTCACTTCAAACATAAGGGTACAGGTAGGTTCAAAAGAAAAGGGAGGAAAAAGATATATCATGCAAACCTTAGTCGAAAGAAAACAGGAGTAGCTATATTAATGTCCGATAAAGTAGACTTCAGACCAAAGAATACTACCAGAGACAGAGAGAGAGGGAGATATTACAAAAATTCTAGTACACGTAGGTTCAAAAGAAAAGGGAGGAAAAAGATATATCATGCAAACCTTAGTCGAAAGAAAACAGGAGTAGCTATATTAATGTCCGATAAAGTAGACTTCAGACCAGATAATACTACCAGAGACAGAGAGAGAGGGAAATATTACAAAAATGCTAGAAAGGTCCATCCAGAAGACATAGCAATCCTAAATGGCTGTGTACCAAACCACAGAGCAGCAAAACATGTGAGACAAAACCCAACAGAACTGAAAAGGGAAATTGACTAATCAACAGTTACAGTTGGAAACTCAGCATACCACACTCAGCAATGGATGGTACTAGACATAAAACAGCAAAGATACAGAAGAACACACCACATCAACCACCAGCATCTAATCGACATTTGTAGATAGAATACCCAACAATGGCAGAATACCCATTCTTTTCAAGGGCGGAGAACATCTACAAGACATGTTTAATTTAGTATATTGTGGGCCATAAAGAAAACCTCATAAAACTTAAAAAACTAGAAATATACAGTGTGTTCTCTGACCAGATGGAATCAAACCTAAAACTAAGGACAGAAAGATAACAGGAAAATCTTCAAAACACCTGGAAACTAAATGACACACTTCCAGTCAATGGGTCAAAGAGAAAGTCTCAGCAGAAAGTGAAAAATACACTGAAATGAAAAAAGATGAAAATACAAAATATCAAAAGTTGTAGGATAGAGCTAAAGCGTGCGAAAGAATGCTTTTCTTCCTTAGATCAGGAACAGAGCAAGGATATTCACTGTCACCACTCACTCTTATTTAACATAGTACTACAGAAGTTTTTAAAGTTTTCTTTTATCCCAGGATAAATGCATACAAACATATACCACACAGACACACACCCCTAGAATTAATAAAATTATCTTAAAAAGTAAATAAATGCTCATCTTGTCTCAGATGTCACCACTTCTCATAAGTCTTCGTGGACCCATCTATTTTCGACAGTATTTCTCTCAGTCATAATTCTTATCACTGCTACATTTGTCTGTTTATTTTTTTTCCTACCCTTAGTCCCAGCGGACTGTGGTGTAGTGTCTAGCACACTGACCTCATGCAAGTCCTTTATCATAAAAGTTGGCTGGATAACAACACAAGCTAAAGTCAAAAGGGAATTGTCATCAGAACCTCAACTACCATGAACTTTTGTGAAGCAAATCCATCTCACTGCCCCTGATTTTAGAATCAGCAGATAGGCTTTGAATCCTGATTTTCACTGTTTCTATCTGGGTACCCATCTGAGAATCTCTGCTCCCTCCTTTCTTTCTTTCTTTAGTAGCTTTCAGGTGAGGTTGAAGCAGTACCCTTCACCCTCCAGGTTCCTAATTTTTTCTTTTTTTTAAACATTTTTTAAACATTTCTTTTTTTCTTCTTAATTAATTTATTTGAGAGAGAGAGAGATCACAAGTAGGCAGAGAGGCAGGCAGAGAGAGAGGGGGAAGCAAGCTCCCTGCTGAACAGAGAGCCTGATGTGGGGTTCGATCCCAGGACCCTGGGATCATGACCTGAGCCGAAGGCAGAGGCTTTAACCCACTGAGCCACACAGGTGCCCCCAGGTTTCTAATTTTTAAAGGCATTTCTTGCTTAAGTGTTACTCCTTTCATGAGAGCTGCTCTTTCTGTTTCTCATAGTTCATTATCTCAGTGAGTTCTACACAAACCCCCCCAACAGGCTTGTTCATAAAATAGACTGTTGAACACAAGAAAATGGGAGGCGGCCTGAGTCCTTGCTCCTGCTCCACAGTCTTTTTTTTTTTTCCTGCTCCACAGTCTTAATTCAGGGTTGGCCATCAATCCCAGTGCTTCCCGTGAGTTCAATTCAATAATAAAAAGAAATTCATTATGTGGCAACACAATGTCACGGAGCCCTATGAGGCTTATTTGACCCATATGGAAACAGAAACTCTACAAGCTCTCAGATGTCTGTCTGGATTCTCTTCTTACTATACATGGAGCTTCGCAGTGCATGAGGGAAGTGATTTACCTCACAGCCATACTGCTGGAAAGAAAAAGCACCCTCTGGCCATGGAGAGTTTTCTGAATTTCAATAAGGTAATGGAAGAGGATAAAAGAATGGCAAACAATGGTTTTAGTAAAATATTAGTCTAAAAGCAAGAGCTGCAGGGTCTCAAAGCCCAGTTTAGGGGCCTGGATGGCTCAGATGCAGCTGACTCTGGGTTTCAGCTCAGGTTATGATCTCAGCGTCACAAGATCAAGCCCCACATCAGGCTCTGCACTCAGCGCAGTCTGTTTCAGATTCTTTTTTTTTTTTTTCTTTAAGATTTTATTTATTTATTTGACACAGAGAGAGAGAGAGACAGAGAGAGAGTACAAACAGAGGGAGCAGCAGGCAGAGGGAGAAGCAGACTCCCTGCTAAGCAAGGATTCTGACAAGGGACTCAATCCCAGGACCCTGGGATCATGACCCGAGCCAAAGGCAGATGTCTAACCAACTGAGCTACCAAGGTACTCTGCTTCAGATTCTTTCTCCTTCTCCCTCTAGCTCTTAATCTCTCTCTCTCAAATAAATAAATCTTTAAAAAAAAAAAAAAAGCCCAGTTTAGAGTCAAGTTTTCACTACGTACTTGTGGGCAATCTTGGGCAAATTACTTAATCTCCTGAAGCATTGGTTTTGCTGCATGAAAAATGTGAATATTAACAACTGTCTCCAACGATTGAGATAAAACTCTCAAGTCACTGGCACACAGTAAAGACTCCTTAAATGGCATTAGTGATTGTCACAGTCAACTGTGTGCACCTCGCCTTATAACCTGGCATTGCAGTAATGTACCAGGAACCTTGGTGCAGGTTACTGCATTCTCCTGGAGAGCAAAGATTGGAGACAGCTAGTTATGGAAGTAAGATTAAGTAGCATAAGACTCCACTGCTCATGTATGTTGAAGTAAACTCAAAATGAGGACTTAAGGGCCATGTATATACTCCCCAAATCAAGTGCCATATTTTAAAATCAGAAAATGTAGATGGCTGGTGCCTTTATGCACTATGCAATACATAAGATGATTAGAAACAAGGTGCAGAATCTTTGGCCTTCCCACTGTAAATCCTGCAGATTATTTTAGCTTCAAAAACACAATAAAAATATGATATTTGGGAAATAAGAAAGACATTCCAGATAAAACTATAATAATTTATTTTACTAGCACATAAAATAATATTTCCTATTATCTCTCAAAGATGTAAGAGGCTTTCAGTATTTAAATTTTATTTTCAAAAAGTGCATTTTCACAAACTTGGGAAAAATATGCAAGATTTTTAAAAATACGCAGTACTGTATTTTATTTTTGAGCACATGAAAGTCACCAAGACAGCCAAAGGAGAAAAACCCTGCTTTGTCCTTACCACCACTGTACTACTCTTCCTAGGAAGGTGAACCCACCTCTTTCCTGTGCCATCAAACAGGTGTTTGCCATACCAGAGCTAATACCTTCTATTCATGCCATTCACGTGGATTTAGTATTCCAGAGAACAAGAGAGTGCAGTATACTCAAGTGGGTAACAAAGGTTTGGGCAGACACATCTTGGGAATGCTGTGCTATATCATTAGTAGAAATGATGAGAAAGTGACCACGTATGGGTGGTGATGGGAAAATAGGTGTTATGGCAACACTGGCAAATGGGAACCTTGGGGAGAGCTGGCTCAGGCACCATCTGGTGCTGACACTGTTGGGGTTCTGCTGCCTGTGTTGGGAAAGGTGCTGAGTATCTCTCTGGGCTGTACTGTAATTGTGGGTGAACTGATCATCTAGAGAAGTATTATGATGGAGATGCAGAGGGGTGTGGTGTAGGAAAGCTGGAAAGTTCGGGGCTTGGGAGAGCAGGGAAGCTCTCCAGCCATAGAGGGCTATCACTAGTGAGAAGAGAGGTTCTGAGAAGAGGAAGGCCACAACTGTGGAGGGACGGATGCTGCTGACAGCTTGTACTTCTTGCACATAAGTGCCCAGGGCTAGCCCTATTGCCTGAAGCTGAGACAGGGGTAGACTTACTCAAAAAAGGCTCATGGTACCATGATAAACAAGTTCACAAATTCTTTGACATTCCTCCAGTAAAAGGTAAAATCTAATCCCCCTTCCCTTGACTATGGGCCAGCCTTAGTGGCCTGCCTCTCATTAAAAAATGGTGGTATTGCGTGATTTTTGAAACTTGATTAGGAAAGTCAATACAGCTTCCATCTGGCTTTCTCTCTCCTGTTCTCAGTTCTCCCTGACCCTCTTAGGTGTCCTAAGCCAACAAATAGGAACCCCAGCAACTCTGACACCACCACATTGGACAGATCACAAACAAATTCAAAGAGAGATGGGGAGAGAGGCCTGTGGAGCCTCAGCTGTGGCACTCTTTAGCTATTTGAGTCTCTCCGGTACCAACCGCTAGAACTGTAAATAATTACTTTTTGAGCCCCATCAGCTGATAGCAAGCAAAGCAATGACAAGTTATCTCCACAAAGTCCTGCCCAAATTGCAGATTCATGAGCAAATTAAATTCTCTCATTGCTTTAAGCCACTAAGTTTTGGAATAATTTGTTAGGCAGCGTGAAATAACCAGAACAGGGGTTGGGATGATGGCAGAAGGTTTTCAAAAGGTCCTTTGCTTTTGAGGTATGACATATAATATCTAGAGAGCTCTGTTGAGCAGCCAAGGATAGGCCAAAATATAACTTCTTATGAGAAACTAGTGGGGAAGGTGAGTAACAAGTTCTAGAATAGGATGATAATGAAAAGGGTGGGTTATTATTATTTTTTTTTTTTAGGGAGGCTCCACGCCTAGCATGGAGCCCAATGCAGGGCTTGAACGCATGACCCTGAGATCAAGAACTGAGCTGAGATCAAGTTAGATGCTTAGCCAACTGTGCCACCCAGGCACTCCAAAAAGGATAGGTTTTAGATTCAAGACAGATCAAATCTGAATCTAAATAACTCCAATCTTCACTAAGTTTGTGATCTTGGTCAAGTTACTTAACTTTAACTTGTCCATCTGGAAAACTATGATAATAGAATGAAATTCATAGAGTTGTTGGAAGGATTAAATGAGCTGACACCAAGTATATAACGGTAACTGTTGTCATCATTAATTAATGGTGACTATTATTATTATTTTTGCAGTTTTCCAATCATTGCATTCAACCATAATTAGCAGTGGTGGAATACCAATGTTCCAGCTGATGCTAGTTACCAATTCATTCTAAGCAGACAATTCCACCAATTAGCTGAGAATATTCCACTGTGTCCTCTATATCCTCATCATTGTGCCAGAACCACCGAAAGTGTAGAAGGTGCAGACTTTCACCCTGGGAAGCCAACAATCTAAATATCCCAGACTGGAGTGGCCAGTTTTGAACAAGTGACTTCAGCTTCCCAAGTGTCAGACACAGTTACGACCCCCAAGTCTTCCTGCCAAAGGGCTACAGTGCTGTGGAAAAGGCTTTTACCACAATCTTTGGCTGCTACAGAGATTTCTTCATATTATACATGTCATGAATATGTAGCAATCAGTACATTATATAGTATGCTCTTATTTTAACATATCTAATATTTAATATCTAATATTAATATATAATTTCTGAAACTATCTGCTCTTTATAAACAAATTTTAATTACCTAATTACTACACAAGAAAAAGTGCTTTCTATGTAAAATTTAGAAGCAATTCAACATACAGTTCAACTAATATTCACTGAGTGACTACTAGGACCTAGTATATTCTGGTGAAAATGATTAAACTGAGATTTAAATCTAGTGGAGTAATGCGGGATCTGATAAAAATAAAAAGGTAATTATTTGTTAATGAAGTTTGATAATTAATTTTCCTATTTTAAGTAATATTAACTTTTAAACAATCATTGAAAAGCAAATTCTAGTATTAATGCATAATATTAATAAGACTACAGCATTTTAAATGCATGTGTTCTAAAACGGTTCAGAGAGCAACCTTTGATATGATGTCTCATAACTACATAGAGCAGTTTATACTTTTCTGAAAAAAAAAATGCAGAGTTTTAATTAAAGAGCTAGATAATTATCCAGATTGAAACAAAACAAAAGCTTTCAGGAGCTTTAAAAAACCTTTAGTTTCACATAAATTTTGCCTAACTTATTAAGATTTTTTCTTTTCATTACTTTTGACAGTATTATATATTGACATCTGATATTTATGAGCATTAGTAACCTGAAAAGAAACACAAATATTGTGGATTCAAGATATTTTAAATATCTAATACTTTTTTCCTAATCAAGAATATGCTTTTTTTTAAAGGCAAAGGTGGTTTTTTTTGTTGTTTTTTGTTTTTTTTTTTTTAATCCTTGAAAATCTGCAATTTTCTTTAGTCCAAACAACTCCATCATCTTTGGCTATTAGCCTCTCTTTTCTCCAACTTTCCCATATTCCTGTAAAACTGGTGTGCAATACCAAAATTGAACTGTGAGCTTATAAAAGGGTTCGACCAGTGGTGAGCAGCAGTGCACGATCACAATACAGTTTTATGAATCGTCTTCCGAACTTGGAAGTTTGTTTTTCATCTCTGGCCTTACCCAGTAATACTCTCAATAACTCTTGTCTTTGAAGGGGCTGAAGAATGTTAAGTAAAACTATTCAAGCTTCAACTTTTCATAGGTCAGAAATACCCCAGGGCTTTGGTTTTTAATGTAACTTCCTTAGATAAAAACCAGTTTCCTTTTTCCAATCCGGGAAGTGGATGTCTGTAATACAACATAAATTACACAGTTTCTGATTTTACTGTCTAGACACCATCAACCCCGTTAACACTACCTTCTCTGTCGAAAGTCTGGGCAGGGCCCAAAAAAAACTGATGTCCAACTAAGCTCGGAAATATATTCCTTCCAAATAAAGCTGGCAGAACTCTGGTGAGCACATTTGAAGCCAACAAAAAAGCGGGGTTGGAAAATTAAGAATGGTTTAAAGAAAAAAAAAAGGGCAAGTACAAAACCCCTTCACAAATTAACAAGGCTCAATGGCATCAAGTACTTGAAGGGTTTCCATTTCCATCTCAACTTCTAAATAGAGTATCAGCTTTGCAGATAAATGCAGACATTTTTATAGTCTCCCTATTCTCAGTAGAGGTTCTGCTATCTGACAGATGAGAGAATTAAAGTACATGCTCAAGAGGACAGCTACACTCACATGAATTTTTACAGCTCTCTTCTCTGAGCTCAAAAGTTATCCTAGAGTTACACATGAATATCAGAATTTGGAAAGAGAAGGCAAGAAAGCAGTTGCTTGTTCAGGGATAGAGACTTACAGAACTGTATGAGGACTGAAGATTCATTACCCTTCTTGGATCGCCCAACTGCTTTCCTCTGAACCAGTTGAGGAAATGCTATATTATCCTAATAATAATAGGAGTAAAAACAGTAATGACACCTATCATCCACTGAGCAACTACTATATGTTAGGCACTGTACCAGATGTTTCATATGTACTATCCTCACAACAACACAGCTTTCAACTCTATGACATGTTCGCTACAGAGCAGAAAGGAGATGGTCTGTCTTGAATCAAACATCTAAGGGGGATTATTTTCTGAATTTTCAGAAGGTTGATTTTGATGATGTGTTTCTATATAGCACTTCAACAATAAAAAGACTTTTCACATTTTAAAAAAAATTTCATCTTCACCAAAGCTTTAAGCAGCAGGAATCATTATTATCCCTATTTTACATACAAGAAAACCAAAGCTCAGGAAGACTGTGACCAAAGCCACACATTCATAAAGAACAAGGCAAGGGCTTGAACACAGATGCCTTGATTCCAATTCCTGTGTTCCACTAAACCCACGCTGCCACCTATTACATGGCTCCACAGAATGGGTTCCAAGAATATTGCTCATACTAAGCTGTATAGAACACTGTCTAATCAATGCAATGAACATTCATTGAGCACCTACTGTGTACCACCTACTGTGCTCAGTGCTGGAGACTCAGAAGTGAAAAAAAGAGAAAGTGGTGACGTAGGAAAGGAGTTTACAGATTAGTGAGGGACAGCATCATGAAAACAGGTAACTACAAAAAGAGCATATGTGCTAGCCAAAGTACAGACACCACAGAGTTTATGAAAGCTTCAAGGAAGAAGGAAGATGGGACACCTGGTGGGCTCAGTTGGTTAAGCATCTGTCTGCCCTCAGCTCAGGTCAGGCTCCCTGTTCAGTGGGGAGACTGCTTCTCCTCCCTCTGCCCCTCCCCGTGCTCATGCTCTCTCTCAAATAAATAAATAATCTTTAAAAAAAGAAAGAAAGGGGGCGCCTGGGTGGCTCAGTGGGTTAAGCCGCTGCCTTCGGCTCAGGTCATGATCTCAGGGTCCTGGGATCGAGTCCCACATCGGGCTCTCTGCTCAGCAAGAAGCCTGCTTCCTCCTCTCTCTCTCTCTCTGCCGGCCTCTCCGTCTACTTGTGATCTCTCTCTGTCAAATAAATAAATAAAATCTTTAAAAAAAATAAAATAAAATAAAATAAATAAAAAAATAATAATAAAAAAATAAAAAAAGAAAGAAAGGTAAAAGATTACGGATTTGTGCAAAATAAGTGCTGTGCCCAAGGCCAGATATTTAGGAAGCTTGATATATGTGGCTTTGCAGGTCAAACCATAGGACGTTAAATTAGGAGAGATGGTTAATGTTAGAAGCAAGTAAGATGCACAAAAGAAAAAAGAGGGTTCTCCTCTTTCCTAAAGGGTATGTGCTCAGCGAAAAGATCAGGTTACATTTTAAAACCAAATAAATCATTCCAAACAGTTAAATGTCATCTGCAACTCTGACCATTTGTTGCAATGGCAAACCAAAATATTACAGCCCAGTAGAGATGTCTGGAATGTCCAGATGCTTATTGTCTGGTGCATCTCTAACTGGGGCTGGTTAGAAGTTGAGACACCCATGCTGAGTTCTATTGCCTGAGACTTCTCATGAATTTTCCTACTGAAGTGTTTTCAGATTTTTTTTTTAAAGGTTTATTTATTTGAGAGAGAGAGAGAGAGAGAATGCATGAGAGAGCATGAGTGGGGGGAGGGGCAAGAGGAGAGAGAGTAATAGACTCCCCACTGAGCAGAGAGCCCAAAGCGGTACTTGATGCCAGGACCCCAGGAGCATAACCTGAGCTAGATGCGTACTGGACTGAACCACCCAGGTGCCCTGAAATGCTTCCAGAAAGACGGAAAGCCTGAAAACCAGACTTGCTCAGTAGTTCATCTCCATTTCAAATCCTCCTTTTGTCGTATCCTTTGGCAATCTCACATCAAAGACATGAAGGTGGAATTCCCACCTATTGAGGCCCCATCTCCCCTCTCTACATCTCCTTCAAACCTCCCAACACCACCGCCAATTATCTGATTTATGATTTAGCATCATGGAGATGGATTAAGTTTCTGGGTACAAAGTGAAGATCTCATTTCTAGCCAGTTCTTCTCCCTTTTTCTTCCTCCTTCTCGCTTCCCATTTCCTCTTTTCCTTCTCATTCACCACCCTCTTCGCAGCAATAGCTTCTTATGTCTTCGTTTTCTCCTGGAGGCAAGAGAAAAGGGTTCTAGGATAGGCCATCCTTTATCAGGAGAGAAAAGGAGGCCATCATCACTGAATTTCAAAACTCAAAGGGAAAAAAGACCAGACTGTGGTCTCCTCACCCAGAGCTCCCCGGCCCCACTACAGTTCAGTGTTCAGATTCACTTACAACAGGAGGTAGCTAGTCCTATGTGAGATACCAACGGCCACCTGTCTGTTTATATTCTGTTTATATTCTGGAATATAAACTGTTCACAGACCGTGTTCACAGACTCTGCCGCTCTGAGCAAACCTACAATGGTCTTTCTGAAACACAGCTGAATGAACCAATACCGGGGGCCTGACACAGATCCAGCCTATTCACAGGCTGGCCAACTACCTATGACTTGGTTGCCTGGCTCAAAAACTTAGTAGGGGCCCATGAGACTCCCCATTTGGGAGTTGGAAACAGGGAAAATGCAAGTCTGAGTCACATTGATACGGTAAGTTAGGGGAATATGAGGTAAATTCTGGACCACAAGGAAACTGAAGTTATTTAGAAACAGAGTAAGATAAAGCAGATCCACAGAGAAGAAAGAGCATGAGGAAAAAAGAGATTCCATGTTCCAAATGATGTTCTGGTTTCCGTTTGAGTATATTCTTACAATTTCCTTCTTTTTCTTGCAGCAGACATGGATAGGTCTTGTTGTTTTTCCACAATCTACAATAATCTGACTAGAATGCAAAATCATTGACCCAGTAATATGACTGCTAGTCTTAGCCTGGAGGTAGATCTGATAGCTCCCTATCTAGTTCCAAAGCTTGCCAAAAATTCAAATTCAGTTACCAGGAATTGTAGGCTTAGTCAGTCTGAGTTATGCAAAATGTCAACCAGAAGTTACCCTGGCCCTTGCCGTCTGAATTTTGACAGGCTAATCCTTAATGGAAACATTGGAAAGATTTCTTTTCTGCAAAACTATTTTCTTCCTTCACAGTCAATCATCAAAACAAGTCAGCTCTGACCCTGTATTTATCACTTTCTCTAACCAAGGAAGTCATGGAGACCTTGTGCTATGCTGTGTTCAGCAGTAAATATCAACCAATTATGATTGAGAGCCAGAATCTTCATCATCCTTTCTTGTGAGAACATCAAGATCTGTTAGTTTGAAGTTGTTACCCTGGATCATCAATCAGAGTTCATGTTTTTAGCATTGCTAATCTTGCTTTTTAATTCTCTCCATCACCTCTTTTCTAAAAGATAAAGAATGTCAGGAATTATTAAGAATGAGGCATTCTGAGGATCTGGTTTATTTCAGAGTTCTACAAAGGATTCACTTCCTCCTCACACCACCCGCCTTTGTTTACAAGTGAATGTCTATTGCTCTCCTTCAGAGCCAATATTCACATGAAAAACATCTACATAAATGAGTGGTGTCATAATCTGAAAAAATGTGCTGAGCATCAACAGTGGCTCTAAGTTCCCACTATGGTTCAGGACACTCCAATGACTCAAATGACCTTTCTGCTAAAGGATCTGCATCACTTCCTTTGTTCTAGTTTTGCACTATATGGAATTACAATAATGTGAATAATTTTTCTTCTACAGAAAACAACAAAAAACACAGGAAATCTACAAAAACAGTTTGGACAATTGAGATAATCACACTTTAATTTGCTTAATTAAATACATTAAGATCACTTTTCTACCAGCAAATACCATTTTACTAAATCGTACTAAAGTCAGTTTAGTCAGAGTTCCAAGAACAGACTGATTTATTGAACTGAGTCAGAAAAGTAGCACTTAATTGATAGTTAATTATTATAGGAGGTAGGAAGGGAGAAGGAAAATTAAGGATATGCTTAAGTCAAATCACTTTACTCTACACTTTCCAGTAGGTTGAACCTAACAGATACTTTAAAACATAAGAAGATGTGTTGGATTTGAGGTCCAGTCAGCAGAACTGTCCACCAGAGCAAGGCCAGTGACCAGGGATGGTTCTAACTGTGGGCAGAAGGAAGAAGAGTCAGAATTGGCAGTGACGTTAGCAACTCCAGAAAAAGGGAACTGGCTGATGGGTCCACCCCAGCATACGGCAGGCTAGTGTTTGGCCTGACATTTACCAGGCAGATATTCTAGAAGGCTGGCACAACATGGGACCAGACGGTTTGGCAGTAAGCTAAAAGAAGTCTCCCGTTCAGGACACTAGAGGTCAGTCTTGAGGTCTTTCACTGGAGATCCAGACAGGTAATCAGCAAGATCAAGATACAAATGCAGTCAATGGAACCAGGGTACAACCTGAGTATCTGAAACGTTACCAAGGGTCGTGTCAGAACAAGGTCAACAACAGAAATGATGAAGCTGACCTACTACTACTGATTATTGACTACTGACTAAATTCTAAACTCCTCTGCTAATAGACGGACTGCTCCAAGAGCTAGGAACAGGATTAAGGCAGCTGATGAGAAGGATGGATTTAAAGTGCTAGCATATAGTAAATACATGATAAACGATATTATGCTGTTGTTTGTTGGAGGGGAGAGAATTAACCAAAAGAAGGTAGGCTGCCCTGTAAGGGGGTCTATAAACCTGAAAGGTAGATCCAGGCACATGGAGACCGGTAGGTAGAAATCCAAACAGGTAGACAGAATGAATATCCAGAAAGCGTGGTGGCAGAAACAAGGGGGAGGTGAGGTTGAGGGTTAGGAAAGAGGTGTGGTGGTGGTGGTGGAGAGATGAACATTGTGGGGTCCAGAAGTCAGAGAGACCAGAGATAAGTCCCCATGGGGCTAGAGTACAGGGGTTGGACTCCAGTCCTCTATAGAAGGGAAAAAGAATATTCATAAGAACAAAATCAGAGCTGTCCAAAGAGGATCAACAGTGTGAGAAACGTATTCATTTTCTTGAATATGGTCCCAAGAACAAAACTAAAGAGAGAGGAAGGATAAGGAGCCAATGGCTTATCCAAGCCATCACAGAAGTTAAGTGTCTTAGTTATGAGGTTAAGGGATGCTGGAACCTAAAGCCAGATGTGTCATCCTACCCTCCCTCCTCTAAGGTACAAGGACAGTAAGATACAGACATGCTTCTAGGTGTATCAGGGCTCCCTCAGCCAAAACTCAGGGGCACAAGAATTAAACAGGTTTGCAGCTCGCTTGTATTATTGCTTGTATTATCATTTATACTGTTGGCCGGGGGTCTACGTTACCAAATGTGACACACACAGAGTTAGGGTAACATCTATGTCAAAAATAGTGACAATCTACTTCTTTCATGTATTACTCACATAATTTTTCCTTTGATTTGGCTCCGGGAAGACTGAGCAACAGTTAGTGTGGGTGTATGGATGGAATTAACCCTTGTCTTTTACTCAGAGAGCCAGGGGAGTTTCCTTCCTTGAGCTGGAACCATCCCAGGATTCCTGTTCGGACTCTTACTCAGCATGTCCCTCTGTGTTTATAAGTTAAGGTCAAGGTTCTCCATGGGTTGCTTAACTATTTGGCAAGGAACCCTGCCAACAATACCAAGCCCAAACTAAATGCACGGCTGAAGATGCTGGCCAGCATATCTGTGATTCCCTTGTATGGAAGGTTTTTGGGCTAGCCTCATGGATGAGAGGTAGAGAGATGGGTAGCTGCTGAGTTGAAACCATGTTTCAAAAAGAGAAGCTTTGTCTCTCATTCTTCTCAGTTTCCTCATTAATGGATTGGACAGCTGCCCTTTGGGGGCATCAAGCCTGTGACTTTGATGTTTGCATTGATAGCGTCTTGCTAACCCAAATTCTCTAATGGATGGCATGGCTCTTTGTGCCTTTTCTGTGGTTCTGTGTCCAAATGCCTAGGTCTTGGAGTCAGAAAGACCAGGCTGTCCATCTCAGTTCTACTTAGTAACAACTTAACCTTAAACAAGTTGTGTAACCTCTCCTCAGTTTTTCCGTTTGTAAAATGAGGGGGACTATGTGGCTGAGATGAAGTAGGGTAGACAAAGCAGCATAGTACAAAATAAGTGGTAGTCACATGTGCTCTTGAAGCCTACCTAGCTCCCAAAGTCTTTTATAGGGTGTATATTCTCATATAATTAGTCTCCTGGATCTAACTAGAGGGCTCTCCCCAGAAGTCCCATAAAATAGCTAATCTTTTTACATGAGGCAAAAAGTTAGCCACACTCAGTGCCACTCCTATAGCTCCTACTTTCATAGGTCTGACAGCCAACTGAGCTAGGCCACGGTACTCTAAGAGCTGGTTCTAAGACTTCTACAGAGGGTTGTGGGACTGGGGACCCATCTCTAGGTATTGTGATGTTGCGGGAGGGAAGGTTGTGGCCCAAGTCCTATAGGTGCTGAGTTTACAGTTCACAGGTATCCACTATGTAATACCCACAACCCTGATCTTATAGTGTACCTTCATATTCTTTCTTTCTTTTTTTTTTTTTCATTTAAACCTCAACACAATAGAGGCTGAACAAAAACAGCATTATCCCTGGTTTATAGACAGGAATCCTAAAGTCCACAGCAATCACCTGCCAGCCCTGAGCTACACTGCTTTTAAGTAAAGATTTTAAGCCTTCCTAGTCCAGGTCCCCCTTGATGCCAACCTACCTCTTTAATGCCTGTGGGAGTATCTCTGGTAACATCATATTAGACCAGTTATTTATCATTTGATCAATGAACATTTACTGCCTACTGTTTAATAAGATGTCTACCTAAGAACTGATACTCAGGGTCTTTTCCAGCAAAGGTCTCTTATTTTTAAAACCTTATGAATAATTTTTTTTCCTTTGCAGCCCTTACTATTTTTAAATATGCATATATTTGTAATTGTTTATTTTATGTTTGTCTCCCTAGTTAGACTCCCCAGTTTGGCTTCATTGGGGCAGGCATCATACTTGTTTATCAGTTTTACATACAGCAGGCACTCAATAATAATTACATGAATAAAAGTCACATTTTTTTTTTTTTAAATATTTTATTTATTTATTTGACAGACAGTGAGAGAGGGAACACAAGCAGGGGGAGTGGAGAGGGGGAAGCAGGCATCCCGCTGAGCAGGGAGCCCGATGCGGGGCTCGATCCCAGGACCCCGGGATCATGACCTGAGCTGAAGGCAGAGGCTTAACCACTGAGCCGCCCAGGTGCCCCTAAAAGTCACATTTTCTTTTCTTACAGAATGACAAAACTGTACCCAAAATTTATTTCCCCAACTTCACCTTGCTAATAAGTAGTAGATCTGCATCTTTAGAGTTGACTGAAGCCTTAAAAGCAATCTCTATTCCCAAAGGGTTGTCAAGGCTTAGTGGTCACAGTGCAAGTGACACCAGTCAGATCTCATCAGTCAGAGACATCTTCAAGAAAAGCCCATTATCCTAGTTCATAAATAATAATGTTGCTATTACCATTATGTACAATCCTTCATTGGCCATAACAATGTTATGGTGTTATCACATTTGTGTAAGTCATCACAGTACTCAGAACACTGATCTTCAACATCCTTGGGAATCAGGAAGAAAGATATTTTACTGGAGATGAAAACTTGTGAATTGCCCACTATTACATAACTGAAAAGTGAAACTAACACTCAATTCCAAGTGTAATTTTACCTTGCACTCTAAGAAGAATTTTTAAAGTCCTTAAAGAAAAAAGAAGGCTCAAATAAGTAAAATTAGAAATGGGAGAGAAGAAGCAATAATTGATACCATAGAAATACAAAAAATTATGAGACTATTTAAAAAAATTATATGCCATCAAATTATAAAATCTAGCAGAAATTTGTAAATCTCTAGAAACGTCCAATCTTCTAAAACTGAGTTAGAAATAGAAAGTGTGAACATATCAATTACTAGTAACAAAATTAAATTTGTAATAAAAAAAACTCTCAAGAAACAGAAGTCCAGGACCAGATGGATTCACAAACATCTAAAGAAGAGTTAATACCAATTTTCCTCTATTCCAAAAAAATGGAACAGGAAAGAAAGCTTCTAAATATAGGCCATCATTATCCTAATACCAAAACCAGATAAAGAGCCACAAAAAGAAAACTACAGGCCAACATCCCTAAAGAACATGGATGTAAAACCCTCAAGAAATATTAAGAAATCACACTCAACAATACATTAAAAATATCATTTGCCATGATCATGTGGGTGTTATTCCAGGGATGCCAGGATGGTTCAATATTTGCAAGTCAATCAACATAGTACATCAACAAAATGAGGAATAATAATCACATGATCATCTCAAGAGATGCAGATAAAGCATTTGACAAAACTCAATGTCAATTCATGATAAAAGCTCTCAAAAAAGTGGTGGATTTAGAGGAAACATACTCCAACATAATTAAGGCCATATATGAAAAACCCACAGATAACATCATGCTCAATGGTGAAAAACTGAGAGCTTTTCCTCTAAGATCAGGAACAAGACAAAGATGTCCACTCTCACCACCTTTATTCAACACAGTAATGGAAGTCCTAGCCTCAGCAATCAGACAGGAAAAAGAAACAAAAAACATCCAAATTGATAAGGACGAGTTTAAATTGTCACTATCTACAACTCACATGATAATATACATAGAAAACCCTAAAGACTGCATGAAAAAACTATTCGAATTAATACATGAATTGAGTAAAGTTGCAGGAGACAAAATTAATGCACAGAAATTGGTTATATTTCTATATACTAATAACCAAGTAGCAGAAAGATAAATTAAGACAATTCCATTTACAATGGTAGCAAAAAGAATAAAATATCTAGGAATAAATTTAACCAATGAGATTAAAACACTATAAAACACTGATGAAGGGAATTGCAGATGACACAAACAAATGGAAAGATATTCCATGCACATGGACCAGAAAAATTAATACTGTTAAAATGGTCATGCTATCCAAAGCAGTCTACTGACTCAATGAAATCCCTCTCAAAACACTAATGGCATTTTTCACAGAACTAGAATAATCCTAAAATTTTCATGGACCACAAAGTTGCCAAATAGCCAAGGCAAACTTGAGAAAGATGAACAAAGCTTCAGGTATCACAATCCCAGATTTTAAGATCTAATACAAAACTGTAGTATTCAAAACAGTATGGTATTGGCACAAAAATAGACATATAGACAATGGAACAGAAAACAGAGCCCAGAATTAAGCCTATGATTGTATGGTCAATTAATCTATGAAAAAAGAGGGAAGAAAATTCAATGGTAAAAAGACAGTCTCTTCAAAAAGTGGTGCTGGGAAAACTGTGCAGCTACATGCAAAAAAAATAAAACTGGACCACTTTCTTACACCATACATGAAAATAAACTCAATATGAATTAAAGATCTAAATGCAAGACCTGAGACCATAAAAACTCCTAGAAGAAAACACAGGCAATAATTTCTTCAACATAAGCCTTAACAATATTTTTATAGCTATGTCTCCTGTGGTAAGGGAAACAAAAGCAAAAATAAACTATTGGGGCTATGCCAAAAATAAAAGGTTTTATACAGCAAAGGAAACCATCCACAACAACAAAAAAGGAACCTACTGAATGGGAAAAGATATTTGCAAATTATATATCTGATTAGGGATTAATATCCAAAATATAAAGATCTTACACAAATCAACACCATAAAAATAAATTATCTGATTAAAAAAATGTGCAGAGGACCTGAGCAGACATTATCCCAAAGAAGGCATACAGATGGCCAACAGATACATGAAAAGATGCTCAACATCACTAATCAGGGAAATGCATATCAAAACCACAATGAGATATTACCTTATACTTGTCAGAATAGTAGCTGAAAAAGGACCAAAAAATAACAATTACTGACAGGGATGTGGAGAAAAAGGAACCTTTGTTGCATAGTTGGTAGGAATGTAAATTGGTACAGGTACTGTAAAAAGTAGTATGGAGGTTCTCAAAAAATTAAAAATAGAATTACCATACAATCCAGTAAGTCCACTACTACCTATTTACCCAAAGAGAATGAAAATGCTAATTCAAAAAGATACATGCACTCTTATGTTTATGGCAGGTTTATAACAGCCAAGACATAGAAGCAATCCAAGTGCCCTTCAACAGATAAAAAAAGAAGTGCAGTGCGTATGTATATATGTACATACATATATATGCATAGATATATGTACACACATATATGTAATGGAATATTATTCTGCCATAAAAAGAAGGAGATCTTGCCATTTATGAGACCGTAGATGGTCCCAGAGGGTATTATGTTAAGTGAAATAAGTCAGACAAAGACAAATACCACATTATTTCGCTTATATGTAGCATCTAAAAAACCAAAACAGGGCGCCTGGGTGGCTCAGTGGGTTAAGCCGCTGCCTTCAGCTCAGGTCATGATCTCAGGGTCCTGGGATCGAGTCCCGCATCGGGCTCTCTGCTCAGCAGGGAGCCTGCTTCCCTTCCTCTCTCTCTGCCTGCCTCTCTGCCTACTTGTGATCTCTGTCTGTCAAATAAATAAATAAAATCTTAAAAAAAAAAAAAACACTCAAAGCAGAAAGAGACCATAAATGCAGAGAACAAACTGATGGTTTCCAGAAAGGGAAGAGTACAGAGAGATGGCAAAATGGGTAAAAGGGAGTGGGAGATAAAGGCTTCCACTTACGGAATGCATAAGTCACAGGAATAAAAGGTGGAGTATAGGGAATATAGTCAAGAGAATCACAACACTATATGGTGAGAGATGGGTGCTATACTGGTAGTGAACATAGCATAACATATAGATTAGCTGAATCACTATGTTATACAAGGGACACTAATGTAACATTGTGTACAACTATACTAAAATACAAATAATAACAATTTTATAATCATGTTGTAGCTTGACCACACTTACTGTGGTGAGCACTGTATAATACATAGAATTTGTTGATTGATTTGTTGTATTACCTAAAATTAATATAATATTGTATGTTAACTATACTTCAATAAAAATGGTAACAATAAATAAAAAGATAAATAAGACAAAAAATTTAAAGTCCTTAAAATAAACATACTAAATGTATAACATATTAGAAATACGAATTCAAATCTAAATACTCATAAATGACTGGTTCAAGATCAAATGGTAAATTTAAAGGCAGAGATTCTCTAAGTATTCATTTGCTTAGAAGATCAGAGGATGAAAAACAATTACAGAAAGAACAGCATCTTTTGATTCAGTTGAGGATGACTTGCTCCTAACAAAATGACGTGGAGCGAAAGCCAGGGCCCCCACGGGACTTGCTTGTATAGCAGCACACACAGGTGCTGGGGGACTGGCCCAGGTGTCCATTGAGCCTCAAGCAGAGGTTCTAATGGTCTTCCCAGCCTCCCAGCATGTTTTGGTAGAGCCAGCAGAGGGGCACATTAAAATACAAGAGCCAGGGATCCCAATTCCTAAGCAAAGTCAACGTCTGGGCGGGCTACAGGCAGCACGCCGGAAGCTGAAGAGATGGAGCTCTTTAGCTTCCAGGGTAAGAAGTAGGAAGAGAAAAAACAGTCTCAACCTTATGGGCTGGAATGACTGCTCTCTAGAAATACAAAAAACAGGTAACAACAGAAAAGGAGGGATTGAGCATTGAAGGAAGAGCTACTCTGTGCAAAGTACAACTCAGCACTTTAACATGTTAATGCATCTAGGCACATAACAAACTTACAGATGCTCAAAACCACCCCCATTGTTACAGATGTTGAAACTGAAGCTCCCCTTGCTCAACACTACTCAGCTAATAAGTGAGGGAACCATAATTTGCATTCCTAGCTGTCCTTTTCCACTCTTGAAGGCAATGGAAAGGAAGAGAAAGCACAGCTCAAGGAATGTCCCAGGAATCGGTCTGCCTCCTGAGGCAGTTTAAAAGCGTGTGTCTGCAGGTACCAGACTTGGTGTGAGAGGTGTGCATCCTGGGAACAACAATGCTCGAGGCACCTGAGATGACCCAGCACCTCAAGTGATGATGGATTTAGGGAGTGAGGCAAGCTGAAGATGCACATGGGCAGATTAGTGGGGAGCAGGGGAAAGCAGAATCAGTGGGAAGGAGACTGGGGTCAACAAAACATAAAAATGTACCGGGCTCTAATGTGGCCCTTTTCATAACAGGTACGCCATCTGAGTACCTGCCATCCTGCCCTATCACAACACATCATCATAATTTGATTTCCAAGTGAAGATATCATGTCTAAGTGTATGGAAATACTCTAAACCATTCTTATGATGGAGTCCTTGATGTCTGAAAATACCTACTTCTGAAAAGAATCCCAAACTTGCCATCTATGCTGTGTTTCTTCTCTTCCTTTCCACCTCCTGCATTTTGCTGCATTGAGACAAGTAGTTCCACCTTCCTACCAGGTAATAAAATGAGACAAACTGCCTATTTGCTCAATGCATCTATGAGAATCAGTGGCTCTGACACATGTCAAAATTCTATTTTTGCTGCAAACAGCAAAGAATATCAATAAAAGCTAATGTTAGTACTTGGTTAAGTTTTATCTTGGTTTCCTAGGTAAGTAGATTTCAATAGCAATGACCTCCAGCCAGAAATACACCTTCTATCACAATCCACAACACACAAGGGAACTGTATGTATGTGTATAAAGGAAACAATACTTGGCTGTCTTATGGGTAATGTATGTGCCCTGACATTTTCAATTCCAGTTCATTTACACAGGACTGCAAACAAAAAGTAGAGGGACCCACTAGGTGGACTTTATGATCTACTTCTGAGTTGAAACTTGTAATTTGAAAATCACTATCCAGACCAGAATATGAGGAAAAATTCATGGTCTTATGGGAACTCCTCAACAGAAGGAAAGTAAAGAAGGGTAAGAAAGCTCCAGGGACTGCATACATTCTTTCTCCTCCACTGACAGCTCCAAAAAAGGGTGAAATCAAGAGGAAGGAAGGGTGATACGAAGTTGATTACAAGCTGAAAGAGCCCAGTGAAAAAGCAGAATTCATTCAAAAAAATATTTCTCCTGGCTAGTGGTCCACCAAAATGATGTAACTCAAGAATCCCTCTAATTAGTTTTGATGATCTGCATTACTACCAAACATTATGCACAAGGAAGGCTTTGTTAGAAAACTGATTTTATCCAAACTTGATGCTGAGTGTATATAAACTGTGTGTGTGTGTGTGTGTGTGTGTGTGTTTAAAACGGTCCAAGGGACAGTAGCTGTTGCATTTGTAGAATTTCCAGTCATTAGGCTGACCTCAGGGCAGGCGAGTGTTTCAGGGAGCGTGAATCGAATCATAATTGAAACCTCAGCCATGTTGAGGCCAGTGGGCTATATCTTGTATGTTTTTCTGCACTTACTTTCAAAAAAATCTTCTAACCTTAATCCCTATTCCTTCTCTCCCTCATGGAGAAGCTCCTCTCTGGGGACTAGTTTAGAAGCAATATTCGTCCTCAGTTTTCTTGCAAACCACTCAGAGGCTTCAGTTATCCAGCTCAGTGCTCACAAAGAAAAATGTTGTCATGGACATGACAAATGCATTACCCATTTTTTTTCTCATGTAGTATAGCTCCAAGATGCACAATTCCAAACGCCTTTCCTACAAACACACAATTTCTCCAGTCATGGCCACACTGTTTGCCTCTATAATTACTCTCTTACCAAAATCTTCAAAGCACTGCTTTAGAGGGGGACAAAAGAGCAGGTGTGAGACTACACTCCACTCTTAGTACTAGGCTGCTCAGCTGTGCAAAGGGGGGTTACTGCTGAAAATCAGATGCGGTTTCCCTGTAATCACAGACTAACTTGTTACTAACCAGTCAAATACACTTTGTTAGAATGAACCCCAACCTATATGTTAGTTCAAATGATTCATACTTAGTGTGAGTACTAACACTAACAAATACTGCTAAAATGGGTTACTTGGGGAAGAAAATTAAATTTCCTTTGGGCATTCGTGGGTAAAGGCTGGATTTACACCTATTTTAGTGTTGCAGAGTGTGAAGAAAAAATGGTGAAACCAGTGATTTTCAAGGTCTCTTCTAGGCCTTTAGGCAGTGGTCTGAGAATGGCATGAACATTATAATTATGTTTTAGGACATTCTGTGTTTTGACATATTCTGGGGTTCTTTGAAGAAAAAAAGAAGTGTCCTGAGTTTCCATCCCCAAATGCAATGGAAATCCTAACATTGGACACTGAGGCTTCCTGGAGTCATTGCCGATCTCAGCTTCTATCTGGAAGTTGCTGGTAAGAAAATGTAGGCATCAACACCCCTGGATGCAGTTAGCTCAGTGGTTCAGTTCTTACTGCTACCACATTTTCTACTTGCAAAAAAATGAAAAAGATGCCAGTTCAGATGGAAACTACGTTTGTCTATCTTAATGTAACCTTCCCTCGACCGGTATAGAATGTCACCGAAGGAGAGGTAGAATCAGCTTCTAGCAAATTGTGGAGTTGACAGTCTTTCTCCTCCTCATGTTCCTCCATTAAGCTTCGCTTCCCGCCCCTGATGGACAGGGTTCCAATTAGCCAGAAGGTCCTATTTCCCACCTAGGCAAATGGAAATCAAGCATGACTTGATATACATAGAGAAACAGTTAGGATTTTGGCCAGGATTCCCAGATCCCAACTGGATAACAGGCATAGTCCTCCAGAATTTTTAAAAAGAGGCTGAGAGGTGCAATCCAATTCAAAGGAGACACAGTGGGTTTTCACATTTTTTTTTTTTAGGCAGTGACCTATAGTAAGAAACATATTTTATATAGCTAATTAGTATACATAGAAATACAAATGTATACAAATGAAAAAAAAGGTTTCATGACACCATCTTACCATGTTGCAGTACACTCTGACATTTTCTATTGATTCTGTTACAATAAAAATAAATGGGCTGGTCATGACCCACTAAATTGATTTCATGACCCTTCTATGGTAGGTGAAGGACAGCAGTTTAAAAACATGCACACACACAACTGTACAAAAAGCCTTGTCTTGAAGCTGTGCTCTATTCATTGCTAAACTATTCACATATCTGGGGTGGCCTGGGAAAGCCTGGAGACTAGGGGAGGCCTAAAGCTTTGGAGATGTTTAGTTTGAGAATAACATAAAAATGAAGAAAGCAGCACCCTTTGTGACTAGGGTCTCTCTGTCTTCCAACACTGTATTTTTTGCAGAAAGGAGAACTGGAAAACCTGGGCCCCTGATGAAGGACTAAGAGGGTGTAAAGAAAGAAGAATACCAAAAGCAAGAATAAAATGGTTTGAGTACCTCAAAATAAAGCACTAGATTTAAATTTCTCCACATAAAGCTCTGGAATTGGAAAATATGTTTATATCACAGTGGCCTAAAATATGACCAAAGCCAAACCATAGTTATGTTATTCTTTCTTTGTAAAATGAGGGTTCCCTATGACGCCCAAAAATTATAATTAAGAGAATAAAGTAGATGTGGTTTTTTCCTATTATTATCTTTTAACCATACCAAGAGCATTAAATTAGCTAATTTCAGCTCTTGGAATAATTTCAGACAAAAAGAAGTCTAAGTTTACCACAAACATATCTCCAAACCTTAAAAATAATTACATCAGTATCTTACTGTTAACAATCTTAAATTGTACATAGCTAACTACAGAAAGGCTACATTTAAATGGGTATCCTTTTTTTTTTTTTCTTATTCAGAAAAATAACTATGAAGTTTTGGAAGACAAAAGTCGAAATTTTGAAAACAAAATCCAAATGTTAGCACCAGGAATGGAAATCAACACATATGCACAGAGGGTTGTAAGAAAAAACTGCCATGGGCAAGTCAAGACTTTTAGTTCTAACAAAAAACACAACTTATATATTTCACATTCATTCACAGTATATACTTCACATTCATTCACTCTCCATTTCTTCAAGCCACTGATTCACATTTACCACAGAAACATCAATTGGCAGACACTGAAAGTCATGTGATGATAGACAGTACGTGGGTCTAGGTATGTTACACTCTCCCAGTGACTCTTATCTAAGTTTTCTAAATAAAAAATTACTTAAATATGCTATAAATGGTTGAGTGAGCTGAGCTTTTGAAATAGAGTTGGGAAATTCAGCTTTATCTCATAATGGATTATCATTACCAAGGCATGATGTCATAGGATTGGTTAGTTACGGAGGACAAGGATGTGTCAGGTTGAATAAAAGCCAGTATTTTTTATTCACTAAACCCTAATCCCATCTCACAAACCTAAGTTATCATCATTGCCCCATCATTTTTTCCACATCTCCTTAACCTTTTTTTCCCCCTACCCTTTATGTCCCATCCCAACATGACCTCTGAGACCCAGAAAGAAAACACAGCATCTCCAAGTTGGAAAGAATATTAGATATTCCTACCACTGCAAAAAATCAAAACCAGTATCCCCCACTCCTAGAATAGTGTTATATCCCTACCATGTTGCCTTTTGCAGTATATTTTACCTATGAGTACAGATGGATGCTTACTTTAGGCTGCATTTGATTTATATTAGTGTGAGATTCACTAATGTCTACTGCAAAGATGGAAAGATTTGTGAATAAAAACACATTTTGACAGCAAAGAGGAAATAATTTTCTCTTACTTGCCATTGACGTGGATAATGTTATATATAACTATACACTATGGATGCCAGGTTTACCCGATACATCCTGATGTGGCAAATTTGGGACCAAAGAGGAAAAATTACTGCCCCTACCAAATGGCATTCTAGCAACCTCAAGAAATAAGTCTTAGTCTTGGAGTGCACAATTAGAAGTAGGCTGTGATAAAGGGTCAAATCGCTGTAGGCCCTGAACAGGAAGTACAGCTAAGGATGTAGCTCTCTTGGTGAACCTGGAACTAGAGAACAAAATCTCAGACCTCTGAGAGGGCACAGGCAGGCTTTTTTCAATGCTGTATCCTCCTCAATGTTAATGAAATTACTTTTACTGGACTATCACCCTTATCCTACCTCATAGTGCTCGCTGTCTCTGGAAGGCTGCCTCTCTTCCTTTCCTGGTTACTTCTAGCTCAATATTCTCTTCTTCTGAGAGGTCCTGATGTGGGTCAGACACTCTTCCTGGAGCTTCCATAACATTAGACAGAACCCTGTTGTGAAACCAGTCCCCTTTGTCTGCAAGTATCTGCCACCAGTCTGCCTCCCTAGTGAACTGTGAGATCCTGAGGGCAGCAGTGTTATCTAATTCAGCTATGTCTCCCTAGCACCAAACATTGGGTCTGGCATGTAGTAGACAGTTGCTGAATGAACAAACATATAGGAGTGATACAACTATTATTCCTTTACCTTCTAAAGTACAGTCATTTTTAATATAATCATGGCACTCATAATTAATACCATAAGCAAATTAGAACATTTTAGTATTTCTTAAACAAAACAAGAACAAAGAAATCAAGGCAAAATACCTTTAATAAAGGAAAAGGTCTGTTTAATTAATTAAACATATTCAAATCAAGCAAAATGTTGATGTATTCATATTCACAATAATGAAAATTTACCCATATAAGCTCATCCAGTTGCAAAAGCAGCTTAAAAGTTGTATTCTCTTTAATTTGCTAACATAAACTAAGTCAGGTTTGCCCACATTGATTTGTTGGGCAAAATTAAACCAACCCTGTAATAACATGTACTTTCATCTTTGTACTCTGCTGAGCTGTTTTCTCTAGTCATACTTGTTTAGATGACCTAAACATTCAGAAACAGGAGTCTAAAGTCTGGTTATTTATTCTCTCCATGTGATGCTACTCCTCCTTTAGCACTCAGCTTCAGGAAGACAATGTACATCATTAAATGGTTTGACAATGATGAAGGGAACAGGGATGGCATTACATGCACACATTTTTAAATGGGATTTGTTGTTTGAGATTATTCCTGCTTGTCCATTTGGTTGAAAAGTGCCTGCTTATGAAATGAGCCTGAGGACACTAACAGATTTAATACCTAATATCAGTTTAGGAAAAACAATACAAGCTAACTTCAAAGGTCAGAGGAGCATTTTGATAGAACATCGGGGACTTAGCTTTGGGAAATAAACATTTATTGACTATCTGCGATGGACAACACACTGTGCTCTGCATAAGAGATGAATGAAAGTTTTCTTTCATTAAAATTTCATTTATTTTACCTTTAATCATGATATCCCTTGAGTAGGGTAACAAACTCTACAATGTGTCCAAGTCTCCAGGTAGCAAATGAGGCTTTCTCAAGTGATTACAGATGTTAATAGCAAATACCCATGAAATAAACAACCAGCACTCATTTTTTAAACATGCATCTCCAAATTCATACTGAGAGTCATAAGGGGCCATGAATAATTTATGTATGATTCAAAAGCAATAGAAGGTCAATCTTTGTTCAAAAGTCTTAAGTAGATTTTTCTGCGTTGTGGCTTATATTAATGGATGGACACCTACCATTATTATAATAAAACCAATTTTGAGGAAATTTGAGCTCAACAAAAATTTAAATACATGCAAAAGCTATTTTCCACCATATCTGAATTATAAGGATCCATCTTTGCCTTCTTAGTCTTATAATGATTCTCTAATGATCCTAGGAATCTCTGCAGAAAGCTCATTTTCAGCTAATAGTATCTAATAGAAGTCACTCCCTACTCATCACTATGTTCTTTATTTTCAAGGCTTTCAAGATCAACTGCATGAGAATAGATTGCATTATATGTAGATGCACTCCAGTTTCCAAGACACATCAATCTCCAAACATTTTTTGCCAAGGCCAAGTAGGGTCAAAAAGAAACATCCTGAAAGGGAGCAGTTGTTCTAACCAGTTGGAGGTGACGATTTATCAAGAGCCGTTAATCCGCTGCCGTGTAAAGAGCCTCCAGCACATTTACTTTCCATCTTGGTGAGAGTAAGAGTAAGTTCTAATTATGGCTTAGGGCACTTTTCTCACCTGATGTTAAAAAGAAATTTGAGAAAACATACGCATTTTAAAAAGCAATCATCCAGTCTGGTGGTAAAGAAGATACAATTCCGCACAAATTGTGCCTACATAATTCTGGGGTTTCATGTAAATGATCAGATTATTATTATTTAACTAAAATGAAAACAATCTACTCTCATTTATGAGAGGAGGGAAGTAAAACTTTCACCTTGTTAATATCCAACTGACATTTGCATATTGCTGGCTGCGTAAAAAAGGGATTCGGGTAGTTATTTTGTATTGATTTAATGTTCTGTTATGATTAACCACAACTGGCTACAAGCACATCAAGGAAAAATGACCTTCACATTTTCATGAAGACCTCAGTTCTGTCACTTATTAGCTGTGTGTTTTTGGACAACTTACTTAACTCTGGTTACCTGAGCCTCAGTTTCCTTCTTTTAAATAGAGTTGATAATAATACCATGTTTTGCAATTCACACACACACACACACACACACACACACATACACACACAACGTGGTACATGTTAGCTAGTGATTAGACATGGTCTTGATGTTCACCTTGCTCTGGGATCATCAGGGTTATGCTTTTAGCCTAACCAAAGAATAAACCCAGGGCCAAAATATGTAGGTCCAAACAGTTAAGTGCCCTAACAAAAGGGGAATTTCTATCTAAATAGATATTGTTCATGCCTTCCATTTATGCCTCCATGTCCCTACCCAATGTCCAATTCCACTTTTTGGATTTGTTACCTTGTGCTATGTGCATTGCCTTCTTCCTCAAGAAGCCCTTAAAAATATAAATGGTCCAGGAAAGGATAATTAAGTCTGTTATCACCTTGTGAGAATGAGTTTGTGTGTTTTTACTCCTAGACAAGATATCCCACATACTAATCCTTGGTACCTGGGAAAGGATAAAATGACTCTGAAAGAGGGGCAAAAGGGCACAGGATATACTTTACAATTTTGCTTGAATAACCTTCACCAGTTAATCATTATGTACTAAAAACCTTCTGTAAGGAAAATCAGGAAAATGTTATTCATAGCTGCCTCTAAGGAAGGGAGGAGGGTAAGTCAGGTACAAGAGCAGGGAAACTTACTTGCACTGCCTATCTATCCTCTAGTACCTTTTGAATTTGGTGCTGCAGAAATGTATAACCCATCCAAAAATTTTAATTTTTTTAAACCCAATCCTTTTACATTCTGTCACTTGTCTTACTTTAGCTCTTAAGTATTTGTTTACAGGATGTTGGCATTTATAAGTTGACTTTTTTCTTCTAAAATCAAGCTGAATTCATTTAAAATACGACTGGTTCTCTTTTTTTAAAATTATGTTATGTTAGTCACCATACAGTACATCATTATGACTGGTTCTCAAAGCTAATTTGTCTGTCTTCATGAAGACAGAGTTATGAGACAATTAACATTATTTGCTGACTCTCTACACGCAGTTTTCTTCACTAAAACTTAAGCTTCCTGCAGACAGCACCTGCAATTTACTAATCTCGGGAGGCTCCATTGTGGTTTTCACAGAAGGGTTACTTTCTTGAGTTCAGTTCTCAGTCCTCTCTTCCAAGGAAGAAAAGTCATTGAATATCACATGATGTTTTCATAAAATAATTTTCCAGAATTATAAAAACAAGCAAAATAACAAGAGACAGAGACAGGTACAAGGAGAGGAAGAGAAAAACAAAACAATTATAAATCACCTGCACTTGTAACAAAACTTTTGGGACTCTATTGAGAATGCCTGCAAAACACCAAATATGTCCTAAGCAGGGAAACCTAAGGTTTGATCTAAAGTCATGGACACACATGTCCAACAAAACATTTGCTGCATGAGTCTTGTGTGCAGGGTCCTGGGAATAAAACGTTAAGGAATGCAGATGTGATCCTTGTCCCAAGAGTTCTCATAATAATGGGGAGATACAGAAAGCTAAAACAGGTCGTTATCATACGGTATGAAAGATACCATAGAAGGAAGTGCAGAGAGTTACAGTGCTCATAAAAGGAGGACCAACCCTATGCTTGGTTGTTTAGTATCGCAGTGGTTGGGATGAGAGCTTTAGAGTGCTACAAATTCGAGTTCAAGTCCTAGTTTCAGTGGTTCCACTTTATAACCTTGGCCAAGGTATTTAATCTCTCTAAGCTTCAGTTCCATCAACTTTAAAGTAAGAATAATGATAGTACTGAGCTCAAAGGGTTGATGTGGGCATTCAGTGAAATCCATGTCATAAATCTGACACTGTGTTTTGCAAATGGCAAGCACCCAATAGAGATTAGCTGATAATATTAATGATAACAGCAAACTGAGAAATGATGCATGAGTAGAACAGCTAGGTAAAATGGAGAAGAGAGAAAAGAGGAAGAATGTCCTAGACAAAGGAGAAATGTATGCTTAGAAAAGAATAGCGTGGTGAGATTTAGTGAAAGAACCTGGCTTGAGCCAAGAGGTTGGAAGGCACCTGGGGTAGCATCAGAGTTGGAACTGAAGCTGGAAAGGCAAACAGAGTACAACTCAATGGGTTTATCAATCTTAATGCAGGGTTCTTCAAGAAGATTCATCAGAGCAGGGACAGGATCAGATCTGAGTTTTAGAAAGACCAGCTTAGATACTTGGACTCTACAGCATGGAGAATGGAATGGAGAGTAAGGAGACAGACGGCAAGGAGATCAGCGGCAATAATCTTAAAATAATGCCTTGACTGTTGTGGAATTTCAGTCAGGGAGGCAGGTATCACATGAAAAGTATATACAACAGTCCAAAGAGAACCTTGAAGTAATTATTATGAGCTTGTTAATATTAGCTAGTTAGCATTTCATTCATTCATTTATTCACTCAACAACTAAGGCAGTGAACTGGTGAGAGATTTCAAAGAGTGTTAGTCTTCCAGAAGACTGCATAGCCCTGCCTTCCAGAAGTACCCCATCCAACACAACTGCCCGTGCTCTCTCTGGATACAAGATCAGTTACTCTGCTGATTCAGATCATATGCAACAGTAAAGGCATTTTTGGGAGACAATATGCTCCTGTAGGAAACTCAAGCTGGGAGGAAGTGCTACATAGCAGATTAGGATGGATCCTAAGGTGTGAATATGACTCCCCTTCACCGTGGGAAGGGGAAATGTCACTGTAACTACTTCAGTATATAGCAGACTTCTCACTGCTCGAAAAAAAGAAAATCTCCAATGACCCACTGTTAAGTAAGTAATAACAACCACCATTCATGAAATGCCCTACCCTATAAACTTCAGATGGATTAACAAATTTAGTACAACAAATTTATGAGATAAGTATTAGGTCTACTTTTCAGGTGAGAAAGTTGAGGCAAGAGACACTCCCCGAGGTCACAGAATTAGCTGCAGTCTGGTGTTCCTATCTACCACACTGTGAGGTCTCTGGCAGAGAGCCAATAGATTGATAGAAGAGTGAAGCCAGCTTAAAATGTATGCCTCAAAATCTGACAGGGGAGAAGGATCACTGCCCACTTACAATCAGGAAGCCAAAATTTGGAAGTTTTTATCATAGGAATAAAATGAAATGGATGATTAAACGTGCAACAGCCTCTTGACAGGAAATTGGACTACCCTCATCAAAGGAGTACCATTTTGAAAGCACTTCTGAAATGTCTTTTACTCTTTTAAACACAAACCACAGTTGTGCCATATGGCCTAGGACACACCAGAAGTATTCACGCAGGGTTATATGCTTATCAGTTTAAAATAGAGTGGGCCATCTCAATGACTCAAAGGTGTGGCAAAGGAAATAAAAGGTAAAGAAAATGAGACCGGTTACTCTTTTTGTTTTCTGCTAAGGTAGGGTGAACAACGGCTGAATTGTCTCAGTAAGAAATAAATGCAATATGCTTATTCTCTCAGCCCATGTATGGTTCTATCAACTAAGTAGTGAAGCATGTGTAGAGTAAGCATATTTTAACTATGAGCTCTGTGAGGCATTTCTTTTTTTTTTTTTTTTTTAAGATTTTATGTATTTATTTGAAGGAGAGAAATCACAAGTAGACAGAGAGGCAAGCAGAGAGAGAGGAGGAAGCAGGCTCCCTGCCAAGCAGAGAGCCCGATGCGGGGCTCGATCCCAGGACCCTGGGATCATGACCTGAGCCAAAGGCAGAGGCTTTAACCCACTGAGCCACCCAGGTGCCCCACTGTGAGGCATTTCTAATGTCCATTGAATAAAGATGAAATAGGGAAGGGGGAATCCCTAACCGTCCACATACGAAAGAAACCACCAGCTTCTTGTAATGCCACTCGATGCCAACAGAAACAGTCTTGAGGCTGGGCTTTCAGCCTGGTGATAAGGGGAACCCATGCCAGATGGCATTTTAAAATCCATTTTCACTCTCTTTCTCCCCACTAACCTGCCTTGGGTTTAAAGCCATCACAGCCATTTTCACAAGCTGCACTATTTGAAAGTAGCCACTTTCCCTTGCGAACACACAAAGCTCTAATTGCTGTAAGTTGAAAAACATCGTAAAAATCATGGAATTTCTGAAACAACCATTTTTAATTAAACGCACAGACACACACCCCCAACACCCTACACCGAGGAGAGCTTTCCACACCTCGCCTATTCAAGAACACGTATTCTCAGCTCACCAACAAACCACTCCCCTGACACTCGTCGCTTTCTGCCCGACTCACTCGCCACCACTAAAAAGTAACTCGGGACGCCCTAGGTCTGTGCCACCAACACCGGGTTGATTCCTCAGGCCCGCGCGGCTCCGAGCCCTAGGCAGGACTTGGGGGCTTCAGTGTCACAAACCAGCGCTGCCTCCCAAGACTCCTCGCCCAGCCAGGAGCAGCAACCCTCCCTGGGAAACGCTCAGAGTTGCACTGTCTCTACCACATAAAAAATGCCAGTGAGGTGGATTCCCCACCCCACCCACCTGCCGGAGTCCGCACCACCACACTCAGTCGGGGCGTCTTGGAGGCACCCCAGCTGTGCCGACAGCCAGGAGGCGTGAACAATGAACTTACACACACACACACACACACACACACACACACACACACACACACACACACCCCACCACCACCACCACCCCCTCCCCCAAAAGGAGAAGTTTTGAACTAGCCAGGGGGCAATTTCGCGATTCCGCCGGCAACTCCCGCGCGGCCGGCGGGGGAGGGCCCGGTGCGCGTTCCCGGCCGCGCCCCTCGCGTCGCAGGGCGGACAGTTACCTCCTTCCGCCGGCTGGGCGCCCCGGGTCGAGTGATGAGGGCCGTCTCCTCGCACACCACGGCCACGTCTTCCACGAACACGCAGTCGGGGAGGCTCTCGTCGGCCGGCAGCTGCACCACCTGCAGACCCAGCTTGCTGCCCAGCACGCCCACGTAGAGCTGATGCTGCCGCTCGGCACGGGCGAAATCCACCTCGTCGCCCTTGGTGCGCCTCAGCGCGTGCTGGCACAGGGACTCCGGCAGCGCCCGCACCACGGCGTGGGTGGCCCGGCCGAAGGCGGTGGGGTGGCCGAGCGCTGCCATGGCTCCGGGAGGCGGCGGGGCGGCGGCGGCCGGGTCCTCCCTCGGGCAGCGCGCGCCGAGCCTGCGAGCGCCTGGCTGCTCCCCTTGGCAGCGGATGAATGTGGTGCAGGAGGAGCCCGGCTCGCTCCCCAAGCCCTGCCCGAGCGACTGAGCATGCCCAGAGCTCCCGGCGCTGGCCCGCGCGCCCACCCCGGCGCTTTCGGGTTTGCTGCAGCCGAGGCGGGAGTTGCAGCCCCGATCACCGCACGAGGACTGGGCAGAGGAAGCGGTGAGCGCCGGAGCTGTGCGCAGTGGGAACCTCGGTGGACCCGGGCTCGAGATTACCTGTATTCCGCCGCAGGTGTACAACTCACATAGACCCCAAGGCGCACGTGAAGTTGTCATGGTTTGAGCAGAGTGCCTGGAGGACTTCGTGGTGGTCAAGAGGCCAAGGGATGGGGTGGTTCCTTTGTGGATAAATACTTTGACCTCTCTCCCTACTCTCTTGGTCCCAGGTTGCCCTACACCTGGTACCACCCCCAGTTCCTAGCGTGAGGATCCGTTTTCCTACCCAGATCTGCGAATGACCTTTCACCGCCAGTGAGCCAAGAGATTATAAGAATGTGTTTCTTCCCATCTGTGAGAAAGAGGAAGAGTCCAAAAACACATGTTGAGAGAAGAACAGAGGTATACAAACACAGTATTTCAAGGACAATCAGTTGTCATGGACAATGGGATTCTGGTGTGTTTGTCTCCAGGGCCCACAGATGTAGGGAGGCAAAGACCAAGCGTGTTTTCCCCACTATAGACAAGCGCTCCCGTCGCGCAGTGTCAGACAAACATAGCATCACAACATCTCATCACAGAAGGTTTCCAACCTTCTCCCTGGCATTCCCTTCATGCCAGTACAGACTCCGTGCAATTCCCGTGGTATTTGTTGAGTGTTTCTTTTTCCATACACCTCAGGGAGTGCCTTTCCCTTCGTAATGGCACTATTTTTCTCCCCTTACCTATCACAGATTAAATAGTCCTTGGGTTCTGTTTCTTTTGAGAAGACCCACTTCAAAAACCAAACCATAACTCCAAAATGGTCTCAGGTAATAAGCTTTTCTCAGATTCTGTAGCACATTTCTAAGTTAAAGATTGATTAGATCATGAAACATTAGATTTGGATGAGACCTTAGAAATCGTCTAACTTCCCACCCAAAGGTCCTGAACTCCAGCTAAAACATACATGACAGTAATAAGATCTTCACTTGAGCATTTTAAACCTCTCCAACTTAAAAAGCATATTCTACTTTTGAAGAGCTATAATGGTTAAAATCTTCATTTTGGACTTAAAACCCACTGGTCCAAATTCTGTCTTCTAGCATTACCTAACAAGCTCATATTCTCTTTCACGAGATTGCATTCATGTTATCTGAAGACAGTTCTGATATCTATGTTGCCTGACACCACCCTCCCACCCCCCATCTTGGCCTTGACCCTGAACCACCAAAAAGTAACTAGTGATTTGGGTTCCAACATTCTGATCATCTTTCTTTTGACACACACCAGTTTTCCTGTATCTCTTTAACTCATGGTATTTGGAATAGAAACAATTCTTCCTGTGTGTTGTGACCAGCACAGACGACGGCAGGACCCTTGTTCCAGAGACTAGTCTTCTATTCACACCACCTAAGATTGTATTCACTTTTTTGATGATCCAGTGCCAAGGCCACAGGCTTCTTGCCAGAATTCTGATCCCAGTTTTTAGGAAATGTGGGCTTCTAGGAGCAGATCTATCTGAGGATCCTGGAATGATTGTCCCAACTGAGCCCAAAGAAGATGTGATCTGCCTTCTCTCCCTGTCTCAAAGGTGACCTGAATGTAAATGCCAGATGCCATGGCATTTCTCAGCTTCAAAAGCGAGCGGTCTTAAGTGAAGGGCAGATCTTACCCTGACATAGGAGAGGGGCCAAAATTAAAATAACAAACCTTTAAGACCTACTTTGTTCGACTTCTGAGACAAGACTCTCAGGGGACCCAGGCTGCCCTATCGGTACTAACTTACTGTCAGAAAACACTTTACAGTGGCCTCAGACAGGGGTTTTCTCTAACGCTAAGCTGAAAACCAACCCATGTGCTGTTCTTGACCTGGCTATAATACAGGACTTTGCTCCTCCCCCCAATTCCAACCTAAAATTGAGTCTCCATCTACCTCCAATTGGCCCCTACCTAGCAAACTTAGTTAATGCCACTGCCCTTTTAGAGCCTAAATAATTTGCCTGCCACTCAGTGCCCTGAGCCTAACTTTGAGTGGAGTCCCATGTACCACTCTGGGCTCATGTCAGCCCAGCAGCCAATTAAAACTTGAGATTTTTTTTCTGCTAGCCATGTCTTTCCATACCGAAACTGGGCCACTGGTTTTTAAAAATTTAATCTTGTAGTTATCCTTATTAAATGCTATCTGCTTCATTCCCACTTGCCTAGTTTTGATTCTGCCATCTTGTGCATTATTTATTACCTCTAGTTTTGTGTCATCTGAAATTTGATAAGCATGCCTTCTGTCTCCTCTAAGCAGTTGTCAAAAAGTGTTAGAATGTATATGTCAGTGAAAAGAATAACAAGAACACCAACTCCAGTAAATTATAGTTTACATACCTTCCTGCTTGAGTAATGAAGGACTGTTTTTAGGAAAATAGACTTTATTGAGCCTAATACATTTATAAATTCATTTTCCCCAAAAATATTTATTGAAAATTACCAGGGCACAACACTGTATTACATACTTCAGAGATACATAATAAGCATAAAAACACGATCCTTGACCTTGAAGAGCTTACAAACCTCCCTGGGAAAACGAGACATCCAAAATTGAAGCTATAACAAGCGCACATGAAAGGCACAGAAAACAAAGTGCTATAGGAATTGAGGGAAAGAGATTATCATTGTGGCTAATGGGTGTGGAAGAGAGCTGCTTGGTGGTGAATGGACTTGGTTTAGACCTTGAATAATTTTTAGGATGTGAATAATTGGAAGGCAAGAATAAGAATTCTAAGGAAAAGTACATGCAAAAGACAGACATACATTCCAGGGATAATCAATTCAATGAACACATATATTGGTTAAGATAACTCTAGATGTGACAACAAACAACCCCAACAAATATGTTGGTGTAAAACTGGTATAAGTTTATCTCTTGTTCACTTAAAGTCTACCACAGTTGGTCCTGATTGGTTCCTGACTATTCTCCCAGAAACATGGAGGGATGTAGCCTTCTTCCATTTTGTGGCTCCAACACTTCAAAACATGGCACCCAAACTACCATACTCACCTTCCTAAAGCTGAACGAAAGGGAAAGAACATACAGCATCATGTGTGAGAGGCTTAACGGGCCATGCCAGAAAGTGAAGCCTGTCATTCCTGCTCACTTTCCTCTGGCTGAACTCGGTTGCACAGCTACAGTAATCACAGGGAAGAGCTGGGAAATACAGCCTTCTCTGGGCCCCAAAGGAAGGTCACAGAAACAGCCAACAGGGTTCTGCCCTAGAGAACAATGGGAAAAATGGGAAATAAAGGTGTAAAGGTATTAAGCTTCCCTAACTTGAGCAATGAATAGACAAATGGGGTGGAGATTAAGTGTAGCCTCTAGAGCAAACTCTGTGGGTGGAAGCATGGCTCTGCTATTTTTTTTTTTTTAATTTATTTATTTGACAGACAGAGATCACAAGTAGACAGAGAGACAGGCGGGGGGGGGGGGGGCGCGGAAGCAGGCTCCCTGCCGAGCAGAGAGCCCGATGTGGGGCTCGATCCCCAGGACCCTGAGATCATGACCTGAGCCGAAGGCAGAGGCTTTAACCCACTGAGCCACCCAGGCACCCCTCTGCTATTTTCTTGTATGATCTTAGACCTCCTTCTTAAAAGCTCTTTGCCTAAATTTCATCCTCATCTGTAAAATGGGAAATGATGAATCCATTATCATAGGGTTACTACGAAAGTTAAGTTAGTAATACAAGGTGCTTAGAAAAGTGCCCAGAATAGTACCTAACACCTAGTTCAATAAATACTGTCCACTGACAGGTTGTGAACAGAAGTCTCTGAATATGATTTCCTATCAAAGGTCAAATCACATATCTACATTCACTGAATTATCAGAATCAGACAGGTATCCTAATGCTTTCCCACAGAACCTATGGTTTTCCTAGCTGACAGACCAAATCTCACCCACAGATGTAATCATAGAGTCAGTACATATTTGTTAAACCCTTGCTACATACTATGTACTGCACTAGGCATTGGGGAAGCAATCATGAAAGACAATGTAGAGTTTATTTATTTATTTAGAGCACATGTGCATGGGGGATGGGCAGAGGGAGAGAGGGAGAAGAATCCCAAGCAGGCTCCAGGCTCAGTGGGGAGGCCAATGTGAGGCCCGATCTCATGACCTAGATATCATGACCTCAGCCAATGGCAAGAGTCAGACACTTAACCAATCAAGTCACCCAGTTGCCCCAATAATGTAGGGTTTATTATGGTTAAATTGCTCTTTTTGCACTTCTACACATTTTAGAAACTTTATAACTAATTCCCTGTTTAAATTTCCTCCATTTGAAATACCTAGAGCTGTTTTTATTCTCCTTGGTGGACACTGATACAAAGGCAACTTTTCTTCTCCATTGATAATATTGCTGGTACTTATATTTGGTGTCAATTTTAGATAGCAATTATTTCAGGATTAAAATCAGCATTCCTGCCTTAGTCTTTCTTACTCTATTATTTAGAAGATTCAAGATTTACTTTCAGTGGGGAACAGGTGTTTGGGGATGGGGGTGGGAATCCTAAAAGAGAATGAGGGGTCAAGGGTGTCCTCATCCATCTCAGTGATAAAAATACTGTATCAAGTAAGTACTATAAGTATGCATTCTGACAATAAGTCCTGAGTGTTTCCACATAACAGTCATTAAGTTTGATGCAAAAAGGGTTTACAGTAGCAGACCCCATTGTTACAGAGTTTCCTTGACATCCAAGAGTGAATGATGTTTGGTTGAATGGGCAGGCAATAGGTTATAGACTAGAAGATGGTTTCAGGGTAGTCAGGGCTCTGGTTTCTAAAGTCAAGATGTGTAGCCCCCTAACTTCAGTTTCTTCAACTTTCATCTGGGAATTCATTCACTAAACAAATATTTACCAAGCACCTACAACCTATATGGTAGAATAATATATATAAGCAGTAACCGAGGCATGGTAAACTTGACTTTGGCTCCTAGCCTTCCTGCATTCTAGTGGCATAGCCCTGGTGTGCCCTAGACCCATGCTTCACCATTTTCTGTCTTGCTCTAAGTCCTGGAGGACTGATCTTCATGGACTGCACCACCTGGGATCCCATTATTGTTGACGTTGGCTGGCCAGTGGGGCGCAATTACCAGAGACTGGAGGGCAAGAGGGGAGAAGGAGGCCAACATATTTATTCCTCCACTCTTTTCCCACTTTTTCATGGTTCTATAACATCCACACCCTTCTATAATTGTAGCTTCTCTATGGTGCCCCCTTTCAGGTGATTCCAGTTCCTGGCTGGTTTGGATAGCTACTTTCATGGAAGTAATAAACAGTACACATTCCGAAACCCACTTTTAAGCCTATGATATTGACTATTAAAAAAAAAAAAAACCAAGATGCCAAAAAAAGGTAAATTCAGCATTTTCAGAAAGAATATTTGGCAGTATTCAATATATAAGGAGGCTGTGTTTAGGGCCATCCATTTTCTCCAGTTTCTCAAAGTGTTTCCTGGCATTGGAATGTTGATCAGAGTAGCTGTAGAAGGTACTGACAGATTGAACATAATAGTCATCACAGGTATGTTTAATGTAAAGATATCAATGAAAGCAGCAAAGTTAAAATTCCTAACCCCCATATTCTGGAAAGAAGCTGTAGGTCAGCAGAACTGCTTAACGGTGTTCCTTAAATTATCTACATCTGGGGTGGCAATGACCTCCTGTTTTTGCTAGTCTCTGTGTACCCTCACATCCCTTGTTCATTGTCTTTACACTTTTCATACCTCTAAAACCATTCTCTTCAAAATTCTTAGTTGAGCATGCCATTTGTTTTTTCACCAGGGAGCTTACTTGGGTGACTCACTTAAATTTATATGTAAATGAGAGCTATATGTAAAGTGGGAGTTATAACACCTTAATCTCTGGGTTGTTTTAAGGCTGAAATGTGACAGCATGGACAAAGGCTCTTATTGTGCCTGGCACCATGAAGTCTTCAATTAATGATAACCCCTAATATTAATAGTGTTGTGTTCTTATACCAGGCACTATGATGAATACCAAAGTTTCCATCTGCCTTTGTGCAAAATGCTCATTGCCACCATGCCACACACTCAAGTCCTTCAAATGAGATAACATAAAAAGTGCTTACCTCACTAACGGGGATGCCATAAACATCTAGGAAGTGCTCAGCTTTTTCTTCTCCCTACCCCCACCCATACATGGAACATTTCCCCTGTCCAGACCTCTGTACCCCTTTCTACTCCTCTCTTATGCTGCTTATTATTTTCTCTTAGCAGTGTAATAACCCATTGATGCCAGAGTCATCTAATTCATCATAACCACGTTAGTGGCTAATGAGATAATCAAAGCATCCTGAACAGTACAGAATACTACATAAATGTATCAAGTCTGAACAAGTTTTGATGTTCTGCAAAGGCTACTGTGGACCTGACATTTTAGAATTCTTTTAATTTTCACTTTTTTACAGCTTTTAGCAACATTGTCTTTCCAGAACTATTTTGTATGTTTTTTTCTTAAATGTATTTTTTGGGGGGCAGGAATAGATTGTGGGAAAAACCTTTTCAAATTTTAGGTAATCTAAAGGTTGAAGAAAAGAAAAACATTCTCTGTAGTTGAAACTGGTGTGTGTGTGTGTGTGTGTGTGTGTGTGTGTGTGTGTACCTGCTCCTGGGCTTTAATAAGCCCCCTTCATTTCTTTATGAACTGCCGGTGTTGTAATTCCAGAGAATTGTCATGTTTGCTCTTGTGGTATCAATGCACAACCGTTTTAGCATAGCATCAGAACACACATGTCCTAGGAATCCTCCTTCCTGCTTCCTCCTTTGCATCAGTGTTACTGCTCTCCTGGCTGCTGCTGTTGCTTCTCCTTCTTCTTCTTCCCCTTCTCCTCCTCTTCCACTCCTCCTCCCCCTTTTCTCTCTACATCCCACTTTTATAGATTTTATGTGAGAGAGAGCGAGAGAGTGCATTATCCGAGGGGAGGGGAAGAGGGAGAGGGAGAAGTAGGCTCCCTGCTGAGCAGGGAAACTGATGTGGGGCTGGATCCCAGGACCCTGAGACCATGACTTGGGCTGAAGGCAGACGCTTAACTGACCGAGCCACCCAAGTGCCCCTTTGTCCCACTGCTTTTAAATGTTAGTGTTTCCTAGAGTTATTTAGCCTCATTCTCTTTTCCTCCAACTTTACATGTTCCCTCCCGTGGGTGAACTAATCTAGTCCCATGACTCAAGTACCTTCTCAATGCCCACAATGCGCAGACTTTCATTTCTGGTCCTGCAATCTCCCCAGTGCATCAGAACTGCCTAGAAGGCACCCCTGTTCTGCTACTCCACGGCAACTCCAAAGTCAACACACCCACAGGAACACATCATGTTCCTCCCAGGATCCTTCTCTCCCTCCATTCCATTGAGAGTTTCTCAAGCCAGTAATCTGAACATTAGCTTAGCTTTCTCCTTTGCTTCCGCATTTCATCAATCGTCCTTTACTGACAAATAATCTTCCTAAAATGGCTCAAATCCATCCATGTCTCTCCAACTACTCTGCCACCACCTAGTCCAGAATATAATTACTGGTCTCCTGGATTATTGCAACAGCCCTCCTATCCAGAGTAGTATTTCTAAACTACAAATCTGACCATGACACTCTCTTGCTTATATCCTCCAGGGGCTTCTCCCATGTTCAGAATGCAGTCCAAATGTCTTACCATGGCCTGCGAGACACCCCTTCACATCTTCATTCTGGTCACTTCCCACCATTTGCCTTACGTGGACCTTTGCACATGGTGTTCTATCACCTGGAATGTGCTCTATCTCATCCTTGCTTGGGTAACACCTGGACTTACTTTAAGACTCAGTGAAGGCATCACCCCTTCTAGGAAGGCTTCCCCCATCCCTCTAAGCTGGATGTGGTCCACCTATATCCATTTTCACTCCCATCACAGTGCTGTATTACTTGCTAATTGAGGAGCTCTTGGCAAACAGACATATATTTTTATTGCTGAATTGTTAATTCAGGTGTTTAGAGAATGACTTAATTAAAGCAATGGATATTATGCACCTTTCTGTATTCTCATCAGCCTACTTCCATAAGAATGGGTTTCAGTTCTTATAAAATAAGAGGATTATAGCAGGCCAAGAGTATGATTCTCTTACTACAAATGCCTGTTAATTGCTGTGTAGAAGTAGAGTTCGTGGTCTGGGTTTGAATCCTGGCTCTGTCACAGGTGTGTGTTCTTGTGCAATTTGCCTAACCTTTCTGACCCTAAGACCCTTGTATGCAACGCAGGAATAGTAATACTCATCTAAGATGGGTTTAAAAGGATTAAATAAATTTTTTTAAAAAGGAGTAAATAAAAGTATCTTAAATAAATATGACAGGGGCACCTGGGTGGCTCAGTGGGTTAAGCCTCTGCCTTTGGCTCGGGTTGTGGTCTCAGGGTCCTGGAATCGAGCCCCGAGTCAGGCTCTCTGCTTGGCAGGGAGCCTGCTTCCCATCCACCCCCACCCTCTGCCCCCTGCCTCTCTACTTGGGGTCTCTCTCTCTCTGTCTGTCAAATAAATAAATAAAACCTTAAAAAAAGAGAAATAAATATGACACATGTGTACCCTGTCCTCTCATTGGTTTAGTCCGTATTCAGATAGACTTTTGTTCAAATCCTGGCTTCTATACAATCCTTATCAATCAACTTAATAAACAGAACTTTGAGTTTTCCTTTTGTGAAATGAATATGATACCTACCTTATGGTGTTATAAAGACTGAGATGATCCATGTAAATAAAGCTTTATAGCATATACTGAGAGTAAGCACTCAACAAATGTTATCAGCTTCCATGATGTTGATGATGAAGAAGAAAAAGGAGGGGAAAGAGAAGAAGAAGAAAATGGGTAAAACCTGACAATAATAGGCTTGCAATGAAAGTTACTCCTTTTTCCTTTTCTCATTCCCTTCATAGCTAGGTTAAGTTTTACAGACCCAATCTAGGCCAAATCTCATTACAACAAAATTGTCGCCCAACTTCCCCTGACAAAAGGGAACCTTCTTGTACTGAATATTGGGTGAAAATCTACTACATTTTAAATAAATCAGGTTATTTATATTCCATATGCTTGACAATGTACAGGGATGACTCTTATAAATAAAGTCATGTAAAAAATGGTGTCAGATTATTTCCCTACACTTTTTTCTTGCGAGTACCATTATAAAATTATAGTAGACAGTCCTTTAAATTGGGACATGCGTTATGCATAAATGGGTAGCTTGCAAACTTCTAGTGGTTTTTATGGAGAAAGCCTCACCATCTCTATTACCTGAGCTCTTACCTCTGACGTGCTCATTACACATTTCCTTATTTCACCCTTTTCATATTTTCTCCTCTGAATCATCTTCCCTCAGCTCCTCATCATCATGAATTTACTTTTCTTACTCTTTGTTCCACTTATCTATTGCTGCATGAAAAACTACCACAAAAATTTGTGGCTTAAAACAATCATTTTATTTTGCCAGTGATTTGTAAATCAGGAATTTGGGAAGGGCTTGTCATGTCTGATCCATGTGGAATTGGTTGAGGCAGTTGGAGCTCGAGGCTATACTTCCAAGATGGCTCCTCACTCACATCTTCAGGGCTTCGGTGTTCCTTGGCCTCTCTCTTCCCTGAGTCTCTTCCTCCATGGCCTCACCCTGTGGCTTGGGCTTTTCACAGAACGATGGTCTCAGAGTAATCTCACTTCTTAACTGATGGTTGGTTCCCTACAGGTGAGAAGTGGAGAATGCTGAGCCATTTAAGAGCTACACGTGGAACTGGCATGGCCTCATTTTTGTCATCCTGTATTGGTCAAAGCTGTCACCAGTCTGTCCCAGATCAAAGAGAGCAGAAATAGACACTAGCTCTTCATGGAAGGAGTGCCCATCATTAATCAACCACCATGCTTTTGTCTCCAAACTCTGTTATTCCAGCGAAGTGTTTACATACCTTTTTCAGAGAATCTGCCTTCAGTTTCTTGAAGTTCTGCTAGCTTCCTGAATTAAAATCAGGGTCTAAACATACAGATTTATTTACAGAACTAGCACTATTTACTGACTAGTGCTGGGCACTACTACTGTCTAGCAGGAAAGACAGCTATTAATAATACAATAAAGTACTATAAACTAAGTGCTATACAGAAAGAGGACTCGGTACCCTGAACATATAATGATAGAAATCCCATTTGTCTGAGGAAGACTTCCCTGAGGAGGTGACTTTTGAGCTGAGACTTGAAGGATGGGGAAGTATTGACTAAGATTGGAGAGAACATTCCAAACTAAGGGAACATATTAGCAAAGACAAAAAGTGGTAGGGAGCTTAATGTGTTTGAGGAAATGAAGAGAAATCCATGTACTACAGCTGGAATGTGGGTGCTATTGTTAACTCATTTTATTTATTTATTTTTTTAAAAGATTTTATTTATTTATTTATTTGTCAGAGAGCAAGAGAGAGAGAGAGAGCACACAAGCAGGGAGAGAGGCAGGCAGAGGCAGAGAGAGAGAGAAGCAGGCTCCCTGCTGAGCAAGGAGCCCGATGCGGGACTTGATCCCAGGACCCTGGGGTCATGACCTGAGCTGAAGGCAGCGGCTTAACCCACTGAGCCACCCAGGCGTCCCTGTTAACTCATTTTAAAAGTGAGGAAACTCAGTGTCAGTGCCCAGCTGAGAGCCTCATACAAGGTAAGGGCTCCACCAAGTGTGTTTCCCCAATAATGGGGAGTTTGCCAATGATTTGCCATCTGCCTACATGCCTCTTTTGTAGCTTTTTACAACTAGAAAAGCATCCACTATAAACCAACTGAAGTTCTATGTGAGACATCAGCATGAAAGACTCAGAGAAATCAGCATGAAAAACTACTGTAAGAAAAAATTATCTGTAAAAAATATAATATTTCTTGGTGGTATTGCAGATATGAGTATAGTTAAAATGTAAATCAAGACTAACTCATGCCAAGATTATCTAACTCTTTAAATGTGATTTATGATTCACATGACTATCTCCATTATGTGCATATAAATAAATATATATATATATTCAACTTCTTGGTGAAAGCTAGAGAAAAATGGAAATTTGTGTTCATATAGGTCATACATGTAGCTACTTATTAAATTTTTCTGATAATTTATTTAAACATCCCAGCAAATCAATATATGCATCAGTATAAAATGCTGCACAAATTATCAATCATTTACTAGTCTAGGATATTTTATGCTTTTATATCCTAACATATGGGCTTCAACTCTCTATTCAGTTCTTAAATTACTTTTAATGTATTTATTATAACTGAGAAAAAATTATGTCATCTGCCAACTCAAAAGCAGAAAAAATTAGAAAGGCCTTTAAAGAAAGATTTTTTTCAAAAATAGAGAAAAACAAAAACAGGAAGATTACCTTGGAAAGACTTTTGTCCACCCTGTGGGCATTCTGTGATAGCTACATCATTTTAGGAGGAAAAGGGATAAAAATATTATGTAGAAAAACAGGGATACTTTCATGCATTTTTAAGAAGAAAAGAAAGATGTTTCAACTCTAATTTACTTTTTGCCAAGAACTCTTTCTGACATCCTACTTAATTTTAGGGATTATCCTTTCAGTTATATCCTTCCTTTCAACTTGTTAATATTTCTTGAGCTTTGCAATGTGGTCTGCCTTGTTGTAACATTCTGGTGATCCTCAGAAATGGTCATTAGCTGGTAAGGAGGAGATCAGGGGAAGAAGCTGGGCATTGCCAGGAAACACTGATGAATAGTAACTGATGAAGAATGGCTAACATTTTGGGGAATAGTCTTCAGGATTTTTATTGCTCTATAATATTGTATTCTATATAATTTTATATTACTTTATAATATTTATTCTAAGGAACATGGTGAAAGCAATATACCTTTTAATGGGAATTATATTTCCATTGTCTTCTGAAAGTTTAAACATAATTTTTTACGTTACTTTAAATTGTGTTTTCTTTTAAAAGACTCACGGTTTGCCACAGCCTAAGAGGTAGTAACTGAAAAGCTGAAAGTAGTTAATAACTGAGGTTATTTTTCCTCTCTCTTGTTTTTCTTTTATAAAAAAACACCAGAAGGAAATTAAATGCTTAATTAATTAAACAAATATGCTGAACTCTAATATTACTACCACTTGCACCATTAATTGCTTATTTGAGTATTATGACAATTTTCACATAGTCTGAAAGTAGAGTAGGTTTGGCTCTAAGTCAAAACAGGCAGTGTTAGTTCTACATGGTCTGGGAACTGGCATTCTGGAGGAGCCCATGTGAACATCATCAAAACACCAGACAATTTAATATTGCTAGTGCAGTGTGCTGGGCCTGTCCTTATCCCATTAGGGTGAAAATGGTGCTTCCAGCTTCCATCTGCTTGTCTCTGCTTGGGGGAGAGCCCTCTTGGACTGGCCTAGTCACATCTTCTGGAAGAGTCCACACAGATCTGATTTTGGAATTTCCAGAAATGACTATACCCATCTTAACACATACTGGAATCTAAGAATATGGTATTTCCTTGTCACATTAGTCTAAATCATACATTCAAGTAAATTTAAAGAGCACAAGTTAGCTTTCAAAGGAAGGACTGCAAAAAGAGAAAACAGGATCACTTGACAAAACAGCTACTTCTTCAGAAGCCTGGGAGAACCAAACAGTCACCCAATGCTTCCCTCGGTAGGTCAAACTGTGACATAGTCAAAATTCATCTTAGAAGTTCTTCAAAGCTCCCTCTTCCCACCCCACACACCATTAGCAACTCCAACCCCACTAACTCTCTCAGCCTACCTTAAACTGCCCCCCTCATAACCAAGATGTATTCATTCTGGAGTTCATTCATTCAGATTCCTCCTAAGTCTCTACTTAAACCCAATACACCTATTTGTGCTAGGATCTTAGTAGATGAAACTATCTTCAATCAAGTCAATACTTTTTTTATTGAGTAACTAAGTGCTAGGTATTGTGGCTAACAACCTGCTTAGGAAACTGTTCATTTAAAAAATTGGGAAGAACTAGAAAGCTCTACAATAAGGTAATAGGTAAATAAATCATGGTACTCCATACCTGTGGGATACCCTATAGCTACTAGAAATTAAGCTTTTGAAATTAATACTGCCATCCATTGTAGATGTTAATATTGCGGTAATCACTTCACAATCTGTATGTACACCATTATGCCGTATGACTTAAACATATGCAGTGTTGTATGTCCATTATATCAATGAAACTGGAAGAGAAAAGAAAAAAATGCTTTAGCATAATACCAGTTTTATTTTAAAAATGCACACAGGAATTTTTTTTTTTTTTTGCTTAGGAACTTTGGTTGTCTTTAATATGTGGTATTATATGTCATTTTTATTTTCTTCACATTTTTATGTACTTCCCAAATTTTCTTCCAGGAGCATGTACTTGTGTTATAATGAGAAAACCAACACTAAACATTATTTTTTGAAGGCAGTTTCTCTCTGGAAGAGTTGTTGGTCTAGTCCAGAAGATACTAGATAGAAAACAATTAGTATGTTATGATAAGTGTTACAGTTTTGTATAAGGTGTTATGAGAACAACTAACCATCCATATACATAGATGATGGAAGATTTAACAGCTACTGTCAACAATGATTCTGTATTAAAGTCTTTAGCACACACAATTCCTTATATAAATCTTTAGTGCCAGATGTATTTCAAGACTTAGACCTTTTTGGATTCGGGGATGGTTTTAGAAAGGTAATATGGTGAGTATATGTATTCACAGAACACGCCTAAAAGACCTGAGCCAGTGCCCCATAATCTAACATATTAATATTCCCATGTAGTGAGATGGGACTATTAGAATAAGGACTATAAAACTTCTCATCAGTGTAGGCCACCACATCTGTTACTAAAAAGTCCTGCTTTGCAGAGCCATTTGGATTTCTGCATTGTAGGCAGTGGACCCAGATGAGCAAAGCAGGGACTCAGCCCTAAAGCCTGTGCAGGGTGGCGTCCCTTATCTGCTGCTCAGCTCCCGGTTCATTAAGCCCAACACCACCTCCAGTTGTAGGAGTCATAAAACTGATTTTGATTCACGTTAGAGCATGTGATTGTATTTGATCATAGATAGATGCATGTGCTCCAGGACTGAAAAGGCTCTGTGTCTTGAAGACACATGTGCTTAAGGGTCTGGGGTTGCCTGAAAGGTGAAAGAAATGTTATCATAAGCACGTTTTACAGACTTTAAAAAATGTGAAGAAATGTGATGTTCTAAGTAGAAGTAATATTAGTAGAGCTGGCAAGAAGCATTTCTCGGTATTTTTAAAAGGTTGTCTCTAAGCCAAACATTTCTTAATCTCTCTTGGAAGAACACTGATGGCTAAGTGACAAAATGGCTGTGGTTTCAGACCTTAACTCTAAAACTGCTGAATTTGGTACCTGGGTGGCTCATTGGGTTAAGCTTCTGCCTTTGGCTCAGGTCATGATCTCAGGGTCCTGGGATTGAGCCCCATATCAGGTTCTCTGCTCAGCAGGGAGCCTGCTTCCCATTCTCTCTCTGCCTGCCTCTCTGCCTACTTGTGATCTCTCTCTCTCTGTCAAATAAATAAATAAAATATTTAATAAATAAATGAACTGAGTTTATTGATACATAGCCAGTTCAAGCAAAATTCTATTTATTTACTTAAATATATATATATATATATATACCACAGAAGTTGAAAAAAACCCCAAATTATTTATATATATAAATATTATATTTATTATATTTATATTTATAAATATAATAAATATTATATATATTATTATAAATAAATAATTTGGGGTTTTGTTTTTCAACTTCTGTGGTATAATGAATTGTGTGCAATGTCTGAGTTAGTACTGCATACCATTGAGGACAAGTAGCAATTTCTATGAACTGAGAGATAAGCAGTTTTACGGTGAAAAAAATGCCAGTGATGATTCATTTGAAATCAACCTTGACAGTTTTCTTTCTGGCAAAAGGGAGAACTAGAAAAAAGGTTAAATTCTTCAGTTCTAGGAAACTGCTTTGTCTTTAAGGCTGCTCCTCCAAGCTCTGCTAGTTAATCAAGATGAGCTCTTTGACTTTTTCCTGGGGATACAAGAGCTTCCACAGTCAGACTTCCCACATAGAGCTTCTGACAGGGAAAGGAATTTCTCCAGGTTTCTACCAACCATGCACTCAATGAACATTGATTTATTAATGCAAATTGACCATCAAGATCTAAATTCTACAATAATCCCTCAAAATAATGGTTTAGCAATTGTTACCACTTTCTCTCTGAGTAACCTTATCAGAAATATCAATATTTAGAAAACTAATTTATTTGACCTCCTGTGTGTCTTCTCAGCTCTGTGGAGTCACAAAAACAGAAACGTGGCCGTAGGGCAACTTAAGGGACATGTACCCCATGAATTATTGGGAGTTAGCTATTTTGAACATTTTCGTCACTGTCTTCAGCAGCTGATAGACTACTGTGTGCTATAAATAGCTCCAGAGCTTCAGTAAGTTTCTGTTTTCATGTGAAATTCACATTTTATTAGCCTACTTTAGATTCCTGTCTTCATCGTCATCACAGAAAAATATTTATTACCTGTTTAATATCACATAGCTCTGTTTAGGCCCCACGGGAACTAAATTAGGGATAGTCCACTCTTATCTTCTGGGACCTTACAATTTTGAACAGATTATGACAACAGAGAAAGAGACATGAGCTATAGAATAAACAATAACATGAATTAGGTAGGTAAAATGTTATATTGAGAACAAGTCAAACAGATTACTTAGGTAGACCTTCAGTTGGTGAGTGTAGAGGTGACTATAAAAGCAACCCACAGGAAACTGCTGGCTTTTTAAGGGGCTTAATTAATTATTTAATTTAGACACTGTTTCCTGGAGGAGGGAAAAATCTGGAGATTTTGCAGATTTGGTGACTGCAAAATAACTAAAATTCTAGAGTGGGATAAATATTCCAAGATTGCTGTCATTTTTTTATTCAAACCTTGTAAGAAATGGCATCAGAACTAAGGCCCAGCAAATTCTGTTGGATTTAAGTTTTGCCTTCAGTCACATGTCACTAAGAACAGATGGGCTATTTATACTGAGAAAAGTATAAGGATTGTGCTCAAATGTATGTTGAACTCTGACTTTGATGGTGCCCATCACATAGGAAGAGTTTTGGATCTTTTAAGTGAAGAAAAATAATATATTTTTGATGAAAAAAATAACCATAATCTTCAAAACAAAAATATGTACTAAGTGGCATTATTTCACATTTTTGCAAAATGGAGGACAGCTGGATTCCCATATCTTCTGCATTCAATCTATTGCAAATCTTGTCATAAGAAAAAATGATTGTATATATTTAAAGAGTACAACATGGGGCGCCTGGGTGGCTCAGTGGGTTAAGCCGCTGCCTTCGGCTCAGGTCATGATCTCAGGGTCCTGGGATTGAGTCCCGCATCGGGCTCTCTGCTCAGCAGGGAGCCTGCTTCCCTTCCTCTCTCTCTGACTGCCTCTCTGCCTACTTGTGATCTCTGTCTGTCAAATAAATAAATAAAATCTTTAAAAAAAAAATAAAATAAAATAAAAAAATAAAAAAAAAATAAAGAGTACAACATGATGTTTGATACACATATACATAGTGAAATTACTATTACTGTCAAGCTGATTAACAACATATCCATCTCCAAACATATTTTCTTTTTTGTGTATGTGGCAAGAATCTACTCTCTTGGCAAATTTCCAGTATAAAATACAGTTTTATTAGCTACACTTATCATGCTGCACATTAGGTGTCAAGATACTATAGACAATAAATGCTAGAGTGAGGCAAGATGGAAAAGCAGGGAACCCCATTTCATCTGGTTCCTTGAATTCAGCTAGATATCTATCAAATCATTCTGAACACCTATGAATTCAATCTGAGATGAAGTCAACCAAGAGAAGAATTGGAATTCTACAAGTAGAAAAACAACCATTTTCTACAAGATATTAGGTGCAGGGAAGTGGATCTGAGGGGATATATCAGAAGATAAATGGCAGGGGGAGGGAGTCTCTTTAAGCCGGCCATTGGAAAGTGATATAGCCCCAGAGCTCAAAATCAGAATTTTTAAAATTCTGCTCCAGTGAGAGACCTCTCTGCCGGAAAGGTGCTCAGGTGGCAAAATGGGCCGAATCCTACGTGGGACAGTGTGGTTTCAGGATCCCCAGGGTCACAGAAAGAGCAGGGGTGCCTGAGCCAGCAGGGTTCCCAAGCATTGGATTGGGGAACCCAGTGAGGGTCAGTGAGCCTGGGAGTGGCTCTCAGCTCAGTTTGCCATAAACTGTGAACCACAGCAGGATCTGGTGTCTGTTCTCTGTGCAGGGACCCTGCAAAGGGCAGAAACAGGGCAACTCTCCTCGTTTCCCCAGGAGGATCAGCACACATAGCAGAAGTCTGAAGAGACTGGCACACACAAAAATGGAGACTGTTTTTCTCTGAAAGTTTACTGAAGAGGGGGCTGGGACCTTTCAGCTCCAGGACAGGAAATTGGAGCACTCCTATTTTTATTTTCCTCCTCTAAAACTGTGGGAAAAGCCTTCAGGGAACAAAATCCACATAGAGCAACCAGAAGCTGTTTACACTGAGCCCGGCCCCCTAGCAAGGGGTGGTGCAACTCCACCCAGGCAAAGACACCTGAGAATCAGCACAGCTGGCCCCTCCCCCAGAAGACCAGCTGGAACATGGGGCAAATACCAAGTTTACAGAGCACACTGTATGGCAAAACTACAGTGCTAGGGGAAAATAGCATATAGAATTCGAGGGTTTTTTTCTCGTGATTTTATGTCAGTTTAAATTTTCCCTTTTTTTCCCCTTTTCAACAAGTTTAATTTATCAACTCTTTGTTCTTAAGTCTTTTTTTTAACTTTTTTTTACATTTACATTTTACAGATATATTCATTTTGCCTTCCTTTCAGTGTATTCAATTTTATTTTTGTGTATATATATATATATATATATATGTATCGTGTGTGTGTGTGTGTGTGTGTGTGTGTGTGAGTTTTGCTTTCTTTACAATTTTGAGATTTAGTGTCCTCTAACAAACAGACCAAAATACACCTAGGAACAAGTGCATTATGTTGTTTTGTCCACTTGGGAGATTATATTCTCTCCTTTTTCCATTTTTTTCCTTTTTCTTTTCTTTTTTTGGTTTCTGAACTCTTCAGATTTGTCTAGTGTGTATTTCACATGGGTTGTGGTTGATATTTTTGATTTTGTTTTCTCATTCACCCATTTATCTCTGGGCAAAATGAACAGAAGGAGAAATTCACAACAAAAGAAAGAACAAGAGGTAATTCTCTCTGCCACTGATATAATGGATATGGATATAAGTAAAATGTCAGAGCTGAAATTCAGGGTAATGATTATAAAGTTACCAGTTGGGCTTGAAATAATCATGAAAGACAGTACAGACTCTCTTAGTACAGAAATAAAATCCAATCAGGCAGAAATTAAAAATGCTTTAAGTGAGATGCAGTCTAAAATGGATGCTCTAACAGCTAGAGTAAATGAAGCATAAGAGAGAGTCAGTGACATAGAAGACAAGATGATGGAAAGGAAGGAAGTTGAGAAAAACAACTAATGGAACATAAGGGGAGGCTTCGAGAAATCAGTGATACCATAAAACAAAAACAGTATTAGAATTATTGGAGTCCTAGAGGAAGAAGAAAGAGAGGGACAGAAGGTATATTTGAGAAAATCATAGCTGAGAACTTCCCTAATCTGGGGAAGGAAACAGGCATTCAAGTCCAGAAGGGTAAAAGAACCCCCCTCAAAATTATTAAAAATAGGGATGCCTGGGTGGCTCAGTTGGTTGGACGACTGCCTTCGGCTCAGGTCATGATCCCGGAGTTCCGGGATCGAGTCCCGTATCGGGGTCCCAGCTCCATGGGGAGTCTGCTTCTCCCTCTGACCTTCTCACTCATGCTCTCTCTCACTGTCTCTCTCTCAAATAAATAAATAAAATCTTTAAAAAAAAATTATTAAAAATAGATCAACACCCTGATATTTAATAGTGAAGCTTGAAAATTTCAGAGATAAAGAGAAAAATCCTGAAAGCAGCTCAAGACCCTTAACCTACAGGGGTAGGAATATTAGACTGGCAGCAGACCTATCCACAGAGACCTGGCAGGCCAGAAAGGGCGGAAATGATACATTCAGGGTATTAAATGAGAAAAACATGCAGCCAAGAATACTTTATACAGCAAGGCTGTCAATCAGAATGGAAGAAGAGATACAGAGCTTCCAGAACAAACAGAAACTAAAAGAATTTGTGATCACTAAACCAGTCCTGCAAGAAATATTAAAGTGGTTCTTGTAAGTGAAGAGAAAGCCCAAAAGTAACACAGACCAAAAAGAAACAGAGACAATCTACAGAAACAGGGACTTTATAGGAAATACAATAGCACTAAATTCATATCTTTCAATAGATACTCTAAATGTAAACGGACTGGATAAAAAAGCAAGATCCATCCATATGCTGACTACAACAGACTCATTTTAGACCTAAAGACACCTCCAGGTTGAAAGTGAGGGGGTGAAGAACCATTTATCATATTAATGAACATCAAAAGGAAGCTGGGGTAGCAATCCTCTTATCAGACAAATCAGATTTTAAACCAAAGACTATAGTAAGGGATGAAGAAAGACACTATATCATATTTAAAGAGTCTATCCAACAAAAAGATCTAACAATTATAATTATTTATGCTACTAAATTGGGAGTAGCCAATTATATCAACCAATTAATAACCAAATTAAAGAAATACATTGATAATAATACAATAATCATAGGGGACTTAAACACCCCACTCACAGCAAGGGACCGATCATCTAAGCAGAAGATCAACAAGGAAACAGGGCTTTGAATGACACACTGGATGAGATGAACTCACAGATATATACAGAGCATTCTATCCTAAAGCAACATAATATACATTTTTGTTGAGTGCACAAGGAACATTTTCCAGAATAGAACACATACTTGATCACAAATCAGGTCCCAACAGATTGGGATTATTTCCTGCAGTCACAAGAGGAAATTTGGAAGGAACTCAAACACTTGGAGGGAAAAGAGCAGCCTTCTAAAGAATAAATGGTCAACCAGGAAATTAAAGGAGAATTTTAAAAATTCATGGAAACAAATGAAAATGAAAACACAACTGTTCATAACGTTTGGGATGCAGCAAAGGTGGTACTGAGAAGGAAGTACATAGAAATACAAGCCATTCTCAAACAAGTCTCAAATACACAAGGTAACCTTCCACCGAAAGGAGCTGTAGAAAGAACAGCAAATCAAGCCTAAAGCCAGCAGGAGAAAAGAAATAATAAAGATTAGAGCAGGAATCAATGAAATAGAAATAAAAACAAAAACAAAAACAAAAACAAAACAGTAGAACAGATCAATGAAACTAGAAGCTGGTTCTTTGAAAAAATTAATAAGATTGATAAACACCTAGCCATATTTATCAAAAAGAAAAGAGAAAGGACCCAAATTAATAAAATCATGAATGAAAGAGGAGAGATCACAACCAACACCAAAGAAATATAAATAATTATAAGAACATACTGTGAGCAACTATATGTCAATAAATTGGGCAATCTGGAAGAAATGGATACATTCCTAGAGATGTATACACTAACCAAAACTGAATGAGGAAGAAATAGAAAACCTGAAGAGACCCATAACCAGCAAAGAATTTGAAGCAGTAATCAAATTTCTCCTAACAAACAAGAGTCCAGGGCCAGATGGCTTCCCAGGGGAATTCTACCAAACATTTAAAGAAGAATTAATACCTATTCTTCTGAAGCTGTTTCAAAAAAGTCAGAATTAGGGGCACCTGGGTGGCTCAGTGGGTTAAAACCTCTGCCTTCAGCTCAGGTCATGAAGGGTCCTGGGATCGAGCCCCACATCGGGCTCTTTGCTCAGCAGGGAGACTGCTTCCCTTTCTCTCTCTGTCTGCCTCTCTACCTACTTGTGATTTGTCTGTTAAATAAATAAACAAAATCTTAAAAAAAAAAATCAGAATTGAAGGCAAACTTCCAAACTCTTTTTATGAGGCCAGCATTGCCTTGATCCCAAAACCAGAGAAAGACCCCACCAAAAAGGAGAATTATAGACCAATATCCCTGATGTATATGGATGCCAAAATTCTCACCAAAATACCAGCCAGTAGGATCCAACAGTACATTAAAAGGATTATTCACCATGAACAAGTGGGATTTATTCCTGGGCTGCAGGGTGGTTCAACTTTTTCAAATCAATCAACATGATACATCACATTAATAAAAGAAAGGACAAGAACCATATGACCCTCTCAATTGATGAAGAAAAAGCATTTGACAAAATATAGTATCCTTTCTTGATTATAACTCTTCACAGTGTAGGAATAGAAGTAACATCTTTTAATATCATAAAAGCCTTAAACAAAAAGCCCATAGCGATTAACATTCTCAGTGGGGAAAAACTGAGAGCTTTTCCCCCAAGGTCAGGAAGGAAGATGACAAGGATGCCCATTTACCACTTTTGTTTAATATAGTATTAGAAGTCCTAGCCTCAGCAATCAGACAACAAAAAGAAATAAAAAGCATTCAAATTGGCAAAAAAGAAGTCAAACTCTCACTCTTCACAGATGACATCATACTTTACGTGGAAAACCCAAAATACTCCATTCCAAAATTGCTAGAACTCATACAGGAATATAACAATGTGATAGGGTATAAAATCAACACACAGAAATCAGTTGCATTTCTATACACTAACAAGGAGATGAAAGAGAAATTAAGGAATTGATTGCATTTACAATTGCACCAAAAACTATAAGATACCTAGGAATAAACCTAACCAAAGAGGTAAAGGATCTGTACTCTAAAAACTATAGAACACTTATGAAAGAAATTGAGGAAGACACAAAGAAATGGAAAAATATTCCATGCTCACGGATTAGAAGAATAAATATTGTTACAATGTCTATGCTACCCTGAGCACTCTAAGCATTCAATGAAATCCCTACCAATATACCACTGACATTCTTCAGAGAGCTGGAACAAATAATCCTAGAACTTGTATGGAACCAGAAAAGACTCTGAATAGCCAGAGGAATGTTGAAAAAGAAAACCAAAGCATCACAATACCAGACCTGAAGCTATATTACAAAGCTGTAATTGTCAAGACAGTATGGTACTGGCACAAAAACAGACACACAGATCAAAGGAACAGAATAGAGAATCTAGAAATGGACCCTCAACTCTATGGTCAACTACTCTTTGACAAGGCAGGAAAGAATATCCAATGGAAAAAGGACAGTCTCTTCAATGAATGGTAGTGGGAAAATGGGACAGCCCCATGTAGAAGAATGAAACTGGACCATTTTCTTACACTATATACAAAGATAAACTCAAAAGACATGAAAGACCTAAATGTGAAATAGGAATCCATCAAATCCTAGAGAAGAACACAGCTTCAACCTCAGCTGCAGCAACTTCTAGGTAGACATGTCTCCTAAGTCTAGGGATACAAAAGCAAAAATGAACTATTGGGACTTAATCATGATAAAAAGCTTTTGCACAGCAAAGGAAACTGTTGACAAAACCAAAAGACAACCAATAGAATGGGAGACAATATTTGCAATGACATATCAGATAAAGGGCTAGTATCCAAAATGTATAAAGAACTTATCAAACTCAACACCCAAAGGACAAATAACCCAATCAAGAAATGGGTAGAAGACATGAACAGACATTTCTCTAAAGAAGATAGAACAATGGCCAAAAGATACATGAAAAAATGTTCCACATCACTTGGCATCAGGGAAATACAAATAAAAACCACAATGAGACACCACCTCACACCGGTCAGAATGGCTAAAATTAACAAGTCAGGAAATAACATACATTGATGAGAATGTTGAGAAAAGGGAATCCTCTTACACTGTCAGTGGGAATGCAAGCTGATACAGCTACTCTGGAAAACAGTATGGAGTTTCCTCAAGAAGTTAAAAATAGAGCTACCAGGTATTTACCCCAAAGATACAAATGTATTGCTGTGAAGGGGCACCTGCACCCCAATGTTTATAGCAGCAATGTCCACGATAGCCAAAGTGTGAAAAGAGCTGAGATGTCCATCGATGGATGAATGGATAAAGATGTGATATATATATATCTCCACACACAATGGAATATTACTCAGCCATCAGAAAGGATGAATACTTAGCACTTATATTGACACGGATGGAACTGGAGGGTATTATGCTAAGTGAAATAAGTCAATCAGAGAAAGACAATGATCATATGGTTTCATTCATCCATGGAATATAAGAAACAGTGCAGAGGACTGTAGGGGAAGGGAGGGAAAACTGAATGGGAAGTCATCAGGGAGGGAGAAAAACCATGAGAGACTCTTAACTATAGGAAACAAACAGGGTTGCTGGAGTGGGGTGGTGGGGTAATTGGGTGATGGGCATTAAGGAGGGCATGTGATGTGATAAGCACTGGGTGTTATATGCAACTGATGAATTATTGAGCACTACATCTGAAACTAATGATAAAAAATTTAAAAAAGAAAAGCAACATTAATACTTTAAATATACAAATGGACACATTTTCACAGACAGCATCAGTAAGACAGTTAAAGTCAATGAACTTTGACAACAAATTATTATGAGGCCATGTTTATACAAGCATGTCTGAATGGCTGGAGTTCAAGTATTTATTTTTATCTACTTTGTTCGGATTAAACTGAATTTATAAAAGATAATGAGTCTCATTCTAATATCTGCCTCACTAGTGTCTTATTGACACAGCTGAAACCCTCCAAAAAGTGGTGAGTTCTTTCAGCTAGAAAATATTAATGATTTGTTTTCTGCAAATTTCACAATATATTAAAAGAATATCTCTGAGAAAGAGGCATAAGAAAGGTAACATCTATAGTGAAGAAATCACCCTGCTATCACTCTTGCTTTCTGTCAAGCCAATGTGGATCTGAGGTTCTGACCAAAGCCTCACTTACACAGGGTGCCTCCTATAGATACACAACTTACTTTACTACAAAGAATAAAAAATGTGGTTTTCTGGAGATAAGGATGAAAATCCACTGGATTGTGAGCTGTCATCTATATTTTAAAACATTAGAAATAAAATGTTCTCTTTCTTTTAAACATTTATTTATTTATTTGACAGAGAGAGACACGCAAGAGAGGGAACACAAGCAGGGCAAGTAGGAGAGGGAGAAGCAGGCTTCCCGCTGAGCAGGGAGCCCAACGCGGGGCTTGGTCCCAGGACCCTGGGATCATAACCTGAGCTGAAGGCAGACGCTTAACGACTGAGCCATCCAGGTGCCCTAGAAATAAAATGCTCTTAAACCAAGAAGATCCTCAAAGAGATGCCTTAGTATGGGGATGCCCAGTAGAGTTTTCAAAACACACATGAAATATCTACAAAACTGAAAGCTTTTCCCCCAAATCAAAAGGCTCAAGGAGAATTGTCCCGACAGAATTCAGCTCTTATAAGTCAATCAGGACTTGAATAATACAGTTGCAATGCAGAGAGTTAGAATCCTCCTGTGAAGCATTTTCCCTAAGCATTGGTTAGGATTTTATTATAGGCTACTGTGATATTTTTGTCTTTAACATTTTAGCCGGAGTGTATATTTATTCATCCATTCAACCATAAAGTGCCTACTGGATGCCAGCATTGGGTATGTAAAATGAATATGCCATGTGGCTCCTGAACGTCCTGAATCTGACAAGAAGTAAAAAGCACATCGAGAATATCAATGCTGTTCAAAAATTTAGAGCGATGTCAGGAAAGACATTCATCTCCCTTTGGGGGAGCTTCATCAAAAGGAACAAATAGAAAGGCAGTCTAGGCAACAGAAATGACATTTATGAAGGTGTGGGGACAGAAAGAAAGGCACTTTGGAGTCATGGAAAAACAACTCAAAATGAGAGGATGGATGGGAGGGGATGCCTGGCTGATTCCATCAAGATAGCATGTGACTCGATATCAGGGTCCTGAGCTCAAGTCCCACCTTGAGCATAGAACTTACTTAAAAAAAATACATAAATAAAAATAAAGAGTCGATGGGGATAAAGAGATAGGCCAGGTGACCAATGGAGAAAGAATTTTTGATGGAAATTAAAAGCAAGGAAATGATCAGAACTAAATTTAAGGATAACACTCCAGGGTAGTATGATATAATGTTCCTAAAACAACTGGACGTTTAATTGGCCAAGGTAAGTTTCCAGAGAAGTTATGTCTTTGTCCAAAGAAGACACACTGACCTCTTTCAAATGAATGGCTTGGTCCTTTTCTCAGCAGTTGTTGTCCTTGAAGATAGGACCACCAACTGAGGGAAGGTGAAGAAGCCTATACTCTCAGAGAGCCCACCTGGACATTACTGAGAGAGTACTTGAGAACCCATGGCCATTATCCTTCAATCAAATGCATGTTACATAGGGTACTTCAAGCTCTACCATCAGTAATCAATGCAGAGCCCAGGAAAGGGCAGTAGGCAATCGGAACTACATATCTACATATCATAGCAATCATGAAATAACTGACCCAGAAAGCAATTTAATATAACTTTATAATTATTTATATATTATATATATAATACATTAATAAAATTTATATATAATATAAATTTTATAATTTAATAGTCCTTCATCCTCAAATGTCAACTTTTGTCATAATTATTCTCCCAATCAGCAATTTTCTTTCAATATAATCAATATTTTCCTTGTTTCAATATAATCTTGTTTTTCCAAATGGATTTGTTATTTTTTTTTTAAAGATTTTATTTATTTGTCAGAGAGAGAGGGAGAGAGAGCGAGCACAGGCAGACAGAATGGCAGGCAGAGGCAGAGGGAGAAGCAGGCTCCCCGCCGAGCAAGGAGCAGGATGTGGGACTCGATCCCAGGACGCTGGGATCATGACCTGAGCCGAAGACAGCTGCTTAACCAACTGAGCCACCCAGGCGTCCCGGATTTGTTATTTTTTAAATAAATTTCACTTATTTAATTTTTTGAAGTGGTGGCACATTCACATAGTCCAAGCATCAAGAAATACAGAAAGATATATATATATATCAACGTCTCCTTTCCACTCCTGCCTTCTATTTGCCAAGTTCCCAAAACAAGTAACCAACATCATTTAGTCTCAAGAGTTTTAGAAAGTATACACAAGCCAGTACAAGGATAGATAACTTTTCTTTTTTTTTTCCACCCCAATGGCACACTATTTTGACCATTTTTTCCCTATCTAAAAGTAAATCTTGGAGATTGTATAATCAGCTTGAGCTGCCATAACAAAACCCCATAGATTAGATAACTTAAATAACAGAAATTTATTTTTTCACATTTCTGGAGACTGGAAATCTGAGGTCAGGGTGCCAGCTGTGGTTGGGTTCTGGTGAGAGCTCTCTTCCAGGCTTGCCGAGGGTCCCTAAAATGCTAAAGACAAAATATCACAAGAAAGAGACAGTAGGTCTTCCAGTGTCTCTTATTATAAGAGCCGTGATCCCACCTTCACGACCTCATCTAACCCTAATTAGTCCCCAGATACCATAACATTGGGGATTAAGGCTTCAACATATGAAATTGCATTGGGGGACACAAACATTCAGTTTATAACAGAGATCTTTCCATATAAGCATATCTTTCCATATAAGCATATAAAGAACCTCTCTAGTTTATTTTTTTTATAGCTGCACAGTATGCTACTATTACAACATACATCTTTAATATTGCAACTGGGAAAAATAAAGCTGTCCTTAATCATTCTTTATTAATAGGATCTGTAGAAATACAGTAAGACGACATGAGCCCTAGAGACTGGGATGATATTTCTGATGAGTTCACTTCTAAACTGGAATTATATGCTGATGACTGCTGGAAATGTATCAAAACTTAAATAATATGCTTAATGCACATTTGTTAGCCCATCAGTAGATCCTCAAAACTTTAGCTTTCTAAATCAAATATGGTTGAAATGTTATCCTCATATGAAGTTATTCACTTGAAGGTGCAAATTACATCAATGAAACACATAGCTATGAAACGTATTTTTTAAGGTCAATGCTTATAGACAACGGTCAGCTTACCTCTCTGACTGTTACCTAACTAGACATGTTATACAGGCCATTCTAAACATGTTAGTGTATTTTTGGTTTTGAGAAAGGTATTTGTTGAGAAGATTTAGTGATCTTTATGAATAAAGTTCAAATCGTTATTCAGTTCAGAAGAGGGAAAGAATCAAGAATGAGGAAGAGAAAAAACAAAAGTATGGCCACAAAATACTTCTGGACAACCTTACTAAAAGCAGAATAATAGACTGTGTGCTGTTCCAGCAGCCTGAACTATCCCTGCCTGAAGAAAGAGAAGGCAGAAGAGAGAGACAGTGAACAGAAGGTAGGTGAACAGAACAACATGTTCTTAAAAGTATAGCTTAAATTGGAATCACGGATAAAAGAGCAAGGAATCAAAGAGGGAACCAAGGTTTCAAGCCTAGGGGAGTGGGTAGAAAAGTGACACTGTTGGCTGAGATAGGGTAGAAGGTATTTAGGATGGGGTGAGAGTTTATTTTATATACCTTATGTTTGGGGGCTAATGAGATCATTATCAGCAGACATTTAACACATTGAAGGGAAGAGAGAGATCTGGGACTTTTTCAAGAAGTACTTATGAGTGGGGTGCCTGGGTGACTCAGTGGGTTAAAGCCTCTGCCTTTGGCTCAGGTCATGGTCTCAGTGTCCTGGGATCGAGCCCCACATCGGGCTCTCCACGCAGTGAGGAACCTGTTTCCCCCTCTCTCTCTGCCTGCCTCTCTGTCTACTTGTGATTTCTGTCAAATAAATAAATAAAATCTTAAAAAAAAAAAAGAAAAAAAGAAGAAGCACCTATGAGAACAAGAGAGAAGAGAGGTGTGGTGAGAAGGAACCAGGACAGAAGGATGGAGACCACTCACATTCAGAGGTAGAAGGAAACAGATGGGCACTGAAAGAGAGAGAAGAGTAGTCAGAGAAACAGAAGGTGAACCAAGGCAGTGAGTTGCAAACACCAAAAGAGGAGGGCAAAGTCAAATGTGCCATGTGCTGGAAGAAGGGTCAACAAAGATATGGACACCTCCCTCCCCAAATATGTTAGGAGACATCAGATTTTAAGACATTAAGTAATGAGTTGAATAGTGAGAAAGTAAACTAAAACAATGCATTACATTGATAATCTTTTGAGATGATTGTGAAGATAGGAAAATAATGTTATTTCATATTTTTATTCCACTTTAAAAACATAGAGTACTTCCACATATATTCCCTCTTTTGATGATATCATTAGGGGATAGTCCTGTAGGTAGATATGTGGAGAAAGATGCAGTGGAGAGAGGTAATCCAAGATGTAAATAGAAATTGGAGTATTGTATAGTGTTAGTTTCTTAGGGAGGTGAGAGAGGAAAGAATTTAGTGCTGGAAAAGAGTAGTGGGTAATGATGTGGGAAACAAAGGCAGAAGGAAATGTAGATCAAATTAAATGTCCCTGTAACCTGCAGCCCAGTGACAAATACTTGAGGCAGCAGAGTATAATGTCTTAATGTTAATCCTTTGCTAGAGGGAAAAAACCATCTTAGTTTGACAAAAGCAAGGCCTCCTGCATCCTGTGTCTTCTTTAGCACATGAAAACCTTTTGGAACTTCCTTTATCTTTAATTCTCCAGCCCCAAAGTATATAATCAGCTGTCCTTCATAAACCCCAGGCAGCAGTGGGGGAGCAAGGAAGCGGGTTGGGGGTGGGGTGGCAGCAGCTCTCTCTGCCCACAGGTCCTGTCCCTGTGCTTTAATGAAACTACCATTGTGCACTGAAGTCATCTCAAGAATTCTTTCGTGGGGCGCCTGGGTGGCTCAGTGGGTTAAAGCCTCTGCCTTCGGCTCAGGTCATGATCCCAGGGTCCTGGGATTGAGCCCTGCATTGGGCTCTCTGCTCGGCGGGGAGCCTGCTTCCCTCTCTCTCTGCCTGCCTCTCTGCCTACTTGTGATCTCTCTCTCTCTCTGTCAAATAAATAAATAAAATCTTTTAAAAAAAGATTTCTTTCTTGGCTGTGGGCTCCAGGCCCCACCAAACCTCACCTATATATTCCAAAAACTACATCAGGTAAGAGACAACATTTCGAAGTAAAAATAGCTAAGAAAGATTTTTGATTAAAAAGACCTGAAAGTGGGGCCCCTGGGTAGCTCAGTGGGTTAAAGCCACTCTCTGCTCAGTGGGGAGCCTGTTTCCCCCCACCCCCCGCCTGCCTCTCTGCCTACTTGTGATCTCTGTCTGTCAAACAAATAAATAAAATCTTTAAAAATAAATAAATAAATAAATAAAAAGACCCAAAGTAATCAAGGTAACCTTGAACTGAGGGCCCAACCGACAGGAGAAATGTGAAACAAGTGGGGAAAATGCTGACGTTGGCATAAAAAGTCAAAACACTGGATCTGCACCCAGTCACAAGCTCTCCAGATCTCTAATATAATACCATGTCCTCCCACAAATGTAACGGTGAGAGGACACTGAAGTACTGGGGCCAAGAGCAAACAGCTCAATGTCTTTTTTTTTTTTTTTTAATTTATTTATTTATTTGAGGAAGACAGGCAGGGGAGGGGCAGAGGGAGAGAACCTTCAAGCAGACCCCACTGAGCATGGAGCCCAACATGGGGCTCAGTCCCAGGACCCTGAGATCATGACCTGAGCCAAAATCAAGAGTTAGATGCTTAAATGACTGAGTCATCCAGGCACCCCAACAGTTCGATGTCTTAAGTAACTCCAGCAGAGATTTTAAGAGAAGTTCCTCCACTGAAGAACTCAATTTAGAAGTCTGCTTTGGATTCCCACCCCCAGCCCACTCCACAGGAAGCAAAAGCATTAAGCAAGCTGTTAGAAGACAGCATTTCCCCAGGACTTTCTCATACAACAGGATGTTGGTCTGTGTCAGCCTTCAGTCACCCTCTTTAGAGAGTTCTGCTTTTTGTAAGACAGTACCCAAGTGTTTACAAGTCTCTCTATTAAAAGGCACGCATGTTAAGAAATAAATTTAAGTTTTTACTCTATGAGCTAATACATTGGGATATTACCCCATCTTCCTGGCTTGGTGTCTGGTTGGGGAAGGAGTATGCAACCTCCGCTGATCCAATGTAAGTCATTCTTGAGACTGTTTATAGGATGGAGCCAAAGGGGAAGAAATCTTCTTTCTTTGATGGTAGAAGGTCTGCTAGGATGAGATGAGAGACCAAAGCAACTAGAAGCCATGCTCCCCATGGCATGGAGAAAACTATCTGCAAAGAGAACCAGAAACATGGGTCAGAAATAGAGAGTATAAACCTGAAAAGTGTTCCTGATGCTGACTTCAGACACCTCCAGCCCCAGTTCCCTACACTTGGGTTTGGGTTACACCAGTCCATAAATTCTCCTTTTTGTGTGGGCAAGTTGGGATTTTGCCACTTGCAACCCAAAGTACCCCAACTTGTACACAGAATACCTTACACGTCCACGGTGTTCAATACATAGATATTGATTATCTGATTGCTTCAGTATTCCTGATTTTTCCGTACCTTTTGCATTTTTTGTGTGTCCTACAACTTCATTCTCAGTGAGGCTTGATCAAAGGTAAGGCTGCAATTTTCCAGTAATAACTGGGAGCCCCAGTTCCCCAAAGTTGGCCAAGGCCATTTAATATGTCTGTGTTTCAGTTTCCTAATCTGGAAAATATGGCAAATAATAATAGCATCTAGTTATTTCACACCTACTTTAATCCAAGTACTGGCCTAATGCTTAATATGCATTATCCTAGTTCCCATGGCAACTTTGTGACATCTGCATAATGATCCTCATTTTATAGATGGGGAAGCTGAGATGCCATGAGCTTAAATGAACTGACCAAGGTCATACAGCTTGAGTGACAGAATTCTGACTCATATCCAGGTTTGCCTGAGCCTGTGCTCTTTCCAGTGTCCTGTGATGCCCTACTTATTCAAAAAGCTTTTGTGTGTATAGTAAGATAATGCAGGTACAATTGCTCTAAAAATAAGAAAAGATCAAAAATCATTCTCCAGTTGACAATAAAAAATGTGGAAGTGGGCCCAAGTATTAAGGAGGAAGATTTAGGTTTAGAACATTCTGACTACCCCAATTATGGCATTGAAACAGTAACTGAAAAATAAATGATGGATCTCATATAAACAAAAAATTTTATGAAAAGAGAAAGTACAGCCAAGATTCTGTTCCATTTCTGAAGCCTCAATAAAATTCCAAAAGACATAAGTAAGCAAGCATTGCTAAGCTAGAGACCTTTCTAATTTTCTTCATTGAACCATCGATATGGAGGCCCTGGCATTTCCTCTGTGGCCCTGTTAACGAAGTTCCTTGTAAAATATGAACATTTTCACATACAGACCTGGATGGTGCTATCAGTGGCATTTAAAATGAACAAACCTATAGTCATGCTGTCTATGTACCATTGAAGTACACGCAAACCCTATTTTTGTAGAAGTTTACCTGGAAAAAGGTTAAGACCAAGCCTATGTGTTAAATGATGTTTCATAGCAAAACATTTGTGTTCCTCAAGCTATAACTATTTTTTTTAATTTTTAAAATATTTTTTTTAAAGATTTTATTTATTTATTTGACAGAGATCACAAGCAGGCAGAGAGGCAGGCAGAGAGAGAGGAGGAAGCAGGCTCCTTGCTGAGCAGAAAGCCTGATGCGGGGCTCGATCCCAGGACCCTAAGATCATGACCTGAGCCGAAGGCAGCGGCCTAACCCACTGAGCCACCCAGGCGCCCCTAAATTTTTAAAATAGTTTTATTTATTTATCTGACAGAGAGATACAGCGAGAGGGGAAACACAAGCAGGGGGAGTGGGAGAGGGAGAAGCAGGCTTCCCACTGAGGAGGGAGCCCGATGCGGGACCAACCCCAGGACCCTGGGATCAGGACCTGAGCCACCCAGGCGCCCCTTAAAGCTTCTATTTTGGAGTAATTTTCAGTTTAGAACATTTTCAAAAAGCAACTAATTAATAAAAATATCAAAATGTACTAATACTCATTTAATCTGAAGCGAACTATTGAAATGTATTACTGTAAACAAAATGAAAAACCCAAAGCAGTGTAGAAGCCCAACAAAGTAGCAAGATAACTATTTTAAATTTGAAATAATTAATATTTTTAATTTAATTTTTAAATAATTAATATTAAATAAATAATAAATTTATTATTTAAAATAATATCAGACATTGTTATAATTTTGAACAAATGTAGCACACCTCTTCAATAATGAAATTTAAATATTTTCTTTTTAAAACTCTAACGTTCCAAGAACATCAGCTCATTAGGTAGATACTTTAAAAAAGTGGGTTTATACTTAGAACTGCATGATCATTGACTATAACAATTGAGTTAAACACATGCCCCAAATGCCAGACCTGATGCTGCCTTGCTTGCAACATTGCTTTTGGAACTCAACATCTCTCCACTGTTGTTTTCAGAGACATCTTTTTAAAATGGGAAATTGATTGATGAAATCTTAGCCATGAATAAATGCTAATGCATACAATAAATTAAAATGCTGTCATTTTATAGAAAGGCTTATTGGCTAACTGTGTTATTTCTCCTAGTAACTCAAAGTCTTGTGTTTAATTTACAGAATGAAATGCAGAAATCAGTTATTCAGCTCAGAGTATGACCAAACTGCTTCTCAAAGTCACACTTTGGGAGGCAACCAGACTGAATTATTCACTGACTTAAAACACAGAGTGTCATAACCAAGAGTTTTTCCACTTCAAAATGTATCAAGCAATGTTCAAACTATGAGGAAGCATTTTGGTATTGTCTGGCCAGTGCTGTGTGCAAATTAATATCTGCATAACAATTCAGACTCACCCTTCCAGAAAGGATTTCATACATATAAAGGAGTGCTAGTATTTATGGGATGGACGTTTACCAGAATTGCTCTTAAAGGCTACATAATAAAAGTGCATTAACGTTGTCCAAATTAATTAACCATAGATACTGAAATGGATTCAGCTAATGGATTCTGCCTCTCCAGAGAGTGCCTCTTTTAATCATAAAACAAAAGCAAAAAACATGCTTTTCCTCCCTTTTTTCATAACATGTAGCCATCTGACCAAGAGCGGGAGTGGGGGTGGGACTGCTCACACCGTCCCTGAGCCAGTAAGCGGGAGCGGTCATCTAGTGACCAGACACTCTGGCTTCTCCTCTCCAAGTGCAAACAGACTGGCTCAGCATCTGTCACGTCCTGCTCCCCTTCGAAACAGGAAACCAGTCTAGAGTTTCACGCTTACCTTCTGCCTTGCATTACCAAACCGGCAGGCTTGCCAGATCCTTGAAAATGCCCGTTATATATGAAGGTCATGAAGATTTTGAGGGATTGGTAAACAGGACGGGATTTATGTTTGGGACAGGGCATCAGCGATCTGGTGTCTATTGGAAGGCTGTAAGAGAGAGAGATGAAAGAAGCACATAAGAGTGGAAAACACACAAAGTCATGTGGCCCATCTCATGCCAGTGGGCGGAATCACATCCCCAAGCACAGCTGAACCACTAAGGGGTCTTGTAACGAGACTACTAGTTACCCAAAGGCAAATAACGGGAAGCTTCAAAGGTCTAGGCTGTGAACTCACAAATGACAGTGGTTCAACTTGCTTTTCAATCAGACAAGCCCCCATTTTCCCCAATGTTTCCCACACCGTGTCCTGCTTTGGCCCTCTTACTGCTCATTAGCAGTTCCAGCAGAGGGCAGGCCGGGGAAAGGAGAAGAGACATAAGTCAGAGCAAATGATCTAGAGTCTTCTAAACATGTTAAGGTAAATTTTCTCAATTACTAAGAGCAACAACGGTCCTTTTGTGGTTGTTTTTGTTTTTGCTGCTGTCTATCTGTCTATATAAGGTATGATCAGTTTCCGGATCTCCTCTCTCAAGGAATTTATGGTCTGGTTTGGGAAGGCAAAATGAAGACACATGACATAGTGAGAAAGCCATGCTCTAAAGCCGCCCCAAGCGAACTCAAGTAAAGTCATGATTTCAAGAGAAGGAAGATCTTTGTGTGCTGAAGCTGGTGATAATATACACAGATTGAAGGTATAAACCGAAGTAAATAATTAGTGCAGAGAAGTGAGAATCAATGTCTGCGCAGATGCAATTGTTGAAAATTCCCTGAACAGGCTTGGGTGACGGCCCCATAGAGAGGACTTGCAGGCATCCTGTTTGGTTTGTGTGGGACAGGTCTCCTCGGAGCTCAGCACCAGGCTTTCTGTGGTGATCGGCCAAAGTGAGGGGACTGGTTGGCATGTAGGATGGGTTGGCATTCCTGGAGGAAAAATATTCAGTATCTTTCCATATCATTCATTAAGGTCTGTGTGACAGTGTCATGAGCAACTCGCTGTGGGGAGGTCTCCATCAGATAAACAGGGCTGCAAAATTCATAGCCAAAGAATGTGGACTGGAGAGGCACTCCCAGCTCCAGCTGCTACCTGAACACCCAGGACTGGCTGGGAACCAAGGAGACATGCTGAAACCAGGAGCCTCGGCGATGAATGGCAATGTTACAGCCTCTTAATCCTGAAATGAAAAGTAATTGCTCCTGGCTTAAAGAATAAAGGAAAAACAAGATCAGCCTTGGCTGAATGACATTTTTTCCCCCAAAAACAACCATGCTGTAGACCAGGTTCTAAAACCTGCCTGGTATTTAAAAATGTGAAGAAATGGATGTTTTCTGTCAATATTATTTAAATCCATCTAGAAGTACTGATATATAAGAACACTTGAATGCAAATACATTTTGATTAACATGATTAAATCAAATGTGTTTACTTTCAGCTCTAAGGGATGACATCTAAAATTAACTTACCTAAATATAATTTTAGAAAGTCAGTCTTCAAAATAGCTGCTTCTTTCTTTCTTTCTTTTTTCTTTTTTGAAGGATTTTCTACTGAAAAGTCTCAGCAGAAGCTACCAGGGCTCCTTTTTGTACAGCTGAAGCTGCAAATGGAGAAATATGGAAGGAGGGGGAGGGGAAAGACATTTCAATAGTTGTAATACATTCCCGCGATGAAATTGTCTTCTCTATAGAAAAAAGAATTCATAAAAATTCATAAAGGAACTGCTGCAAGTCTAAATTATTGTTAGAAGGATCTAAAGATGACTTTAACTCACGACTGAGTAAGTAATATTCTTATTTTTTACTTGTTTACCTCTCAAGGGGCTACAAAATGACAAATGTCAGATTTTCTGTATATAGAATTTTCATTTCCTTGAGAGCATGAAGGCAACGAGAAAAAGTAAAAACACAGCAAGTGTGAGAACAAATGAATTTTGCCTTTCAAGTTTCAATTTCTAAATATATGTATTAATTTAAAACATTTGTGGCAGACTCACAATGATACAGAGAAAACTAATTAAAATATTTCTTGCTTCCTAGAGCATATAAAATTGCCTACATAAAAAGCCATTTCACATGGTTTCACCTAATATCATAAGCCCTTGCAGGAGGATCATCAACCAATAATAACCAGTAAGGAAGAAAACCCAGTTTGTCTCCCTGAAATCATTCTATGCAAATACTAATATTAAAAAACAAATATGACACATGCTATCTTCCTGCCGGTGTTAATATTGAGGACATTCCTTACAGAAAAACCACGGCTGCTCACAGTCATTATTCACAGCATGCATTTCTGCCTCATTAATTCAAAACAAAACAAAACAAAACAAAACAAAATAATCCTTATACCAGATGTTTTTTTTGGATACCACCGGTTTTTAAATTTCATTTAACCTGCATCACAACACTGACAACTATGTCCACTTTCACGTGAGCTCTAGCCGGTGGATAGCTGCAAGGCCAGCCACAGACCCAATAACTTGACACACCGTCCTCACAAACATGAGAGCATTTTTTAAAATGAAAGGTGTCACACAGCTCATGAGGTAAAACAGCCGTGAACAACACCGAGAATGCAAAGAATATCCACAGTCGATGAATTGTGCTCTCTATGAGAATATGACACACAGGCAGTGACCCTGAAAACCACAATATTTCCAGAGATGAAGGACTATGGTACTTAGGAACACTTTGGATAAAAATAATAATTTTTTTTTTTTTAAAAAGGCAGTCCTTTTTATATCAGTACTCTGTCATTCTATGCCAGGAAAGGGTACCAAGTATGAAGATGGCCCCAATTTGCTTTTTATGCTCAGCGTGATTCAGATATGAGCAGGGTTTCTAGCCCCATCATAAGGAAACCTCCGACAAGCTTTCTATTCTTACAAAACATGAGAATGCCCAAAGAAAATATGAATTTAAAGTCCAATGCAAACATATATTTTAACGGGGATACATAGTCGTTGTAAATGTTGAGGGGATTAGGAAGTGTATGGAATGTTGTTCACAGCAGTTTTAACCCTGATATGTCACCAGTAGATTCAAGGCAGTTTCGGTTTTCTATGTAAAAAAATTAAAATTACGAAAGTGTAATCTCTCATGTCAAATATTATTAAATCATCAATGACACGTTTTCTTTAAACCCCCTTTCCGATACCAGATGACCTTGGGAGGAAGCAAAGGTCTTTCTTTGCCTAGAGATTTCAATTACAGACTCACTTTTTAGTATTTGCATTTTGCTTTCTGGAATTACTGACAATTCAAATATAATTTTAACATCCCCCTGGGTGAACTCAAGTGCCCCCCAAGTGCCTGACAACTTGCTTTCTGAAAAGAAATCTATCTCTTCAAATTATACCTCATAAGACGTGAAGCTTAATGAGATTTTAAAATACAGACTTAATGCGGGTTTATCCTCCTCATGCCCTGGCTAGTATTCATCCTCCCCTTGAAACATCCTGCTGTCCGGATTTCCTAGTGTGAGTTTTGAAGACATTCCGAGGAATAGCCACTAGGACAGCAAAGGTGACTTTCCTGAAGGATTGCATCACCCAACCCAGCAGGTAGGAGCTGAAAAGGACTCCACATACTTCCCAGGTGATTCATGTGATACACGCTAAATCTGAGATGCAATGGGGAGATATCCCTTGTGAGGTGTTTGGCAGTGATAAAAGGAAACGTTTATTGGATGCTTACCAAAAAGAGAAAAATATCAAGTATTAGAATTCTACTTGGCCCATGATTTAACCAAGGTAAGAGATTAAAGGCACGTATTTAAGGTCCTAGAAATGGACCAGGCCTCAGATTTCCTGATTCCCAGAAAACTGCAATGTTTCCTGAGAACTTAGCTCTATAATTAAGAGTGACACTCATTCAATAACAAGCAAGGAAAAACAAATTTCTATTGATCCACATATCTACCATTTCCAGTACTCTTCATTTTTCATGTTGATCTGAGTTTCCATCTGGTATCACTTCCTTCACCCTGAAGACTTTTTTTTTTAAGATTTTATTTATTTATTTTGACAGACAGAGATCACAAGTAAGCAGAGAGGCAGGCAGAGAGAGAGGGGGAAGCAGGCTCCCTGCTGAGCAGAGAGCCCAACGTGGGACTCGATCCCAGGACCCTGAGATCATGACCTGAGCTGAAGGCAGAGGCTTTAACCCACTGAGCCACCCAGACACCCCTTAAAGTCTTTTTTTTTTTGAAATTTTATTTTTTATTTTTTTATAAACATATAATGTATTTGTATTACCCCTTAAAGTCTTAATGTCTTCAAGTACATGTCTACTATTGACAAATTCTCTCAGCTTTTATTTGGCAATGTTTTTCTTTTTCATTCTTTCTGTCTTTCTTCCTCTCTCCCTTCTTTCGTCTTTGCCCTTGCTCTCATTATTCTTATTCCCTTCATCTTTGAAGGATCCTTTCACTGGGTTTCTAATTCCAGGTTAACAGGTTTTCTTTCTTTCCACACTTTAAAGATGTTATTGCATTGTCTTTTGGCTTGTGGAGAAGTCAATTGATAGCTTCTCTAAGGTCTTGTGCAGAATGAGTTTTTTTTCCCTCTGGCTACTAGTAAGATGTTTCTCTTGGGTCCCTGGTTTTCAGATATTTGACTACGATGCTCCTAAAAGTGATTTTTGTCCTTCTTATCTTGCTTATAGTTTGCTGAGCTTATAAAACTCATGGGTTAATATTTTTCATCAAATTTGGATTTTTTTCCAGCTATTTTTCCTGAAATACATATATATATATATACACATACATATACACATATATATATATATATATTTATCCTAGTCACAGTCTCCTCTTCTTCTGGGACTCCAGTTATCAAATGTCAGGCCACCTCATACTACCCTCTGAGTCAATGAGACTTCATTTTTTTCTAGCCTTTTTTCTCTGTGTGTGCTTCAGTATGCATAGTTTCCATGAGCCTTTGTGTCACTAGTTCTTTTCTTCTATAGAATGCAATTTACTGTTAAGCCCATCTAGTGATCTTTATTTTTCATTTCAGATATTTTATTTTTCAGTTCTAGACTTCCTAGTTGAGTTTCTTTCATTGTTTCCAGTTCTTGACTGAGAACTTTCCTTCTCTCATCTGAATCCTTATTTTCTTGTAAATCTTCAAACTCATTTGTAAGAACTGTGTTAAAGTTCTTGCTTGTTAATTCCAACATCTCTGTCATCTCTGGATATGTGTAATCCCTGAAGATAATACTGAAAGATAAATAAGACCTAAGTAACAGCAAAACCACTACTTCTGTCTGAGGTCACACATGCCCAACTGCAGGAATTCCGAATCCCTTCCTGTCACCTGAGAGAAAGTGAGGTGTCAAATGCCCTCTTCACTGCCACTTGTTTGTCCCTGCACTTGTTCGCTGCCTCCTTCTAGATCCCTCATGGCTTAGTCCCAGGGGGAGGCGGTTTTTCACATCAGGACCTCTCTGAGATGTTCACTGGGTACCACCATTGCTCCTACCACCCACACTGCCATCTAGACTTCAGTGCTGCAGCCGCTGGCCCAGGGCTGCTCCAGGCCAGGCGGCTTTCCATCACTGCTCAGGCTGGCATGAAAGAGCCTGTCTTGCTGCTTCTCCTCTGCGTGTTCCAAATGATGGTCCTGCCTCTCCTGCTTCCTCCTGCCTCTCTCTGCCAAGCTCTGGAGAAGCCCCGGAGGAGCTGGCTCCTGCCTGCCCTTGTTCCCTGAGCTCTGGTCTGTTTCTCCTCCAGCCAGATTTTCTCCACATCTGCAGCTACTGGTCAGAGGATGGATTTCCCCCTGGTGGTGGCTCTTGTTGAACAAAGATTTGCTAAATTGCTAAGCATTTGCTAAGAACTTGTTATGTGTATAGAATTCTATTGTTTATCAAGAGAAGTAAAAAGAACTAAACAAACACACAAATTAATAATTTAAAGCCAAATATTGTGTTTTGATGAGAGTTTTCTGTTTTAAAAAGTGGAAATCCACTGAACGCTATAGATGTTCTTTAGTCTGTCTGTAAGTTTCATCAATTGATTTGAAAAATATATACTGAGAACATGAAATGAACCAGGTTCTAGTCACAGTACCAAGAATATAAGATAGACAAGATACCTGATCTCACAGAGTTTAGAATAAACAAATAATACCAGTTACTAATAAGTATAATATCAGATAGTGCTAAGTAATCTGGAGAAAATAAAGCAGGATAATGGGATAGAAACTAATGAGAGGAAAAATATTGTATAGGGAGTTGAAGGATGGTCTCTGAGAAAGTGACATCTGGGTTGAATGACATAAAGATCTAAGGAAAAAAGACAGCCAGGTAGGGGACAGCAAATTTATAGGAATGTAATGACCTATGTAGCGAATGACAGGATATGAGTTTAGACAGACTAAACAGCCCAGGTCAGTAGTGCTTTCAAAGCTATGGTTAGGAGTTTGGATTTTATTCCAAATAAAGTGGGAAAGACTAAGAAATTTCAACAGGGAATGACATTCTGTGATCACATTGTGAAAATATCAATTTGGTGCTGTGTAGGGACTGATTGGAAGGTTACAGGAGTAGAAGACCCAAGAAACATTAGAAGTTATTGTAACCTAAGTAAAAAATGATAGTTCTATAATTCCATGAAATAAATTTGTACTCTATTAGATAGTGCTCTCAGCTGATAGCCCATCATGCAAGATATGGGATCCTCTATGTGACAAAAGTAGATGACAAGGCCAATGGCCTCGAAGACCTTTCTATAATTTAATGGAGCTGACAGGTACAATTAAAGAGAACAAAGGATGATACCTTGTTGGGGCAATAAAAAATTGGCAGAGGTTAGCAGACTCTTGACAACAGTCTCTGGCTAGAGTAAAACCTCTGGGTCATCCTACCCTAAATCACCACAGTGTCACAGAAGAACCAAAGAAACCACCATCCAAACCTCGAATCATACCTACACAACCAAGCAAATTATAAGCAAATATAACCATAACTGTCAACATTTACTGAGTGCTTAGAATGTTCCAGGCACAGTGCTAATGTCTACATAAATCATTTGATTCCACCAGAATAGGACTATAATAGTGATTAGAATCCCCATTTGCTGGATTTAAAAAACATGGCTGTTGGACACGGTAACTTGCCTAATGTTACAACAGAGCTACAAGAATTAGAGCCCTGCCTAAAATCCTAATCAGTCTGACCCCAAATCGAGCTTATAAAAATGAGGCCACTGTTTCCCAAAGTTGCCTGATATTAGGAACTAGCTGTGGCTGTTGTTAGAGATACAAATACCTATACCCATCCCCCACTTCATGCCAGTCCACCAAATCAGAATCTCCAGAAAGGAGTCTGGGAACCTGTCATTTTTAACAATGGCCTTCAAATGACTCTTATTATTTTATTCTTCTTATTATAATTATTCTAATTATATAGCCTACACTGGAATAGGCCATACCAACATAAAGAATAAATGGACTACATAAAATAAAGGAAGAATCAAAACCAGTGGCATGTAACAGAGACTCCTTGGGAGAAGTAAGTTTTCGGCGAGATTTTGAAAGGAATGTTAAATAAAAGAAAGAAAGCATTGCAAGGAAGAAGGGCGTAAGACAGACAAAAAGGAGAGAATTGGGTGTGTAGTGCACTGATAAGAACTGATGTCCCAAGAAGAGGGGGTGACTTGATTCAGCACACACCTTGTCATGCATTTCTGTTTTCGAGAATTCAAACAGGCTTAGAGTATCTGTAGGTTACCAAAGCTGCCTAGATCATCAGCCTGATCTTGGCCAATGTTGCCCTAGAAAGGCAATCCTTGAAACAAAACCCTATTATCATTCTGTTGGGTTAAAAGGTCAGAAAGAATCCTGTTTTTCAGAATTATTTTTTAAAAACTAAGCATACTTACTTGACTTCCTACAACAGACAAATGATCCCAGAAGACAACCTTATTTGGAATATAATAATAATTCTTCTCTTATTGATTCACAGGTTTGTTTGTTTTTAAAGACTTCATTTATTTGACACGAGAGAGCAGAAGCCGAGGGGAAGGCCAGAGGGAGAGGGACAAGTGGACTCTCCACTGAGCAGGAAGTCCGATAAGAGACTCGATCCCAGGATCCTGGGTTCATAACCTGAGCTGAGGGCAGATGCTTGACTGACTGAGCCACCCAGGTGTACCAATTCAGAGACATTAAGTACAATTCCAGCTAGGTGCCATAGACAAGATGTCCTAAATTCTTCTACAGCATTACTTTTAACAGGCTGCAACTCAATCAACGGATGCTCATCAAATGCTGAAATACACTGGACTCCATGAGCAGCAATGGGGAGAACAATAAGTAAAATGTGGCTCTTAATCACAAGATTTGAGAGCCCAGCAGGAGAAGACAGATGACCAAATATGTAATTCCATTACAAGGCCTACAAGGGAGGTTTGTACAAATGGTCAGGCACTCCACAGAAGGAGCACTGGTGCTGACGGGGGTGGGGGTGGTGGTGGTGAGGGAAGGTGAAGGGCCTTGCTTGCTGGGTTTTGGAGGATTCACAGGATTTCGAAAGAAAAGGATGGAGAAAGTTCTGGAATACTGGAAGAATGACATAGAGGTCAGTATGAAAAGGCAAGCATGCAGTCATGGAGGAGTTATACACTGCAACCCACAATTTTTTTTTTTTTTAAGTCTGCAGAGTATTTTCTTTTTTTTTAATTACTTGTCAGTATTTAAAATGGGGAGCATTTGTATACAAATCTTTATTTTTGACTTATTGGAAATGCAAAGATATAGCGGCGTGTGGGTGGCTCAGTTGGTTAAGGGGCTGCCTTTGGCTCAGGTCATGATCTCAGGGTCCTGGGATTGAGTTCCACACTGGGCTCCCTGCCCAGTGGGGAGTCTGCCTCTCTCTGCTTCTCTGCTACTCTTTCCATTCATTCTCTCTCTCTCAAAAAAAGAAGAAGAAGAAGAAGAAGAAGAAGAAGAAGAAGAAGAAGAAGAAGAAGAAGAAGAAGAAGAAGAAGGAAAAGGAAAGAAATGCAAAGATTTAGCAACACTGGGCCCACATTCAATTGATCTTGAGGGATAGTTACACACTTTGGAGGGAGATCCTTCTCCCCAGCCCACCCCAGACCCATTCCCTCTATTCTTTTATTCCCAGCCCTGCCCATGGGCATTTGTGGTTGTGACCCCTGGCAGAGAACAGGCTATGAGGTGGCAGGAGAAAGCCTTGAATGAGAATGTGGTGTGACAAGTTTGGAGCCTTGCTTGCCAAATGTTTTCAGACTTTACCATGTGGGTGAGGGAGAGGGTGAAGTAGGGCAGGAAAATGGTAAGAGCTGATTTTTAGGAGGTGGTTTAGAGGTTTTTGGCAGATGGTTTAGAGGGCCTTTAGACTGAATATGGAAACTACTTAGGAAACCACCACAATCCTTCAGGAAAGAGATGATAAAGACTTACAGTAGGAGAGTGGTGATAGGGATGGAGGCAAGGGGCAGAGACATAAAAGGAGCAGAGATGTAAAAAGTTCCCAAATTGGTTTTGCTTTTTTTGGGGGGGCAGGGGGGAGAGAGAGAGAGCTCACACAAATTGGGGGGTAGGGTGCGGAGGGGCAGAGGGAGAGGGAGAGAGAGAATCCTAAGCAGGTTCCATGCTCATTATGAAGTCTGACAGCCAGCTTGATCTCATCACATTGAGATCATGACCTGAGCTGAAACCAAGAGTCAGATGTTTAACTGACTAAGCCACCAAGGCCCTCCTCAAATTGTTTAAATAAAAATGTTTAAACATCTACAAAAGTTGAAAGATTAGTACAATAAATACCAACCTCTACCCAGATTCAACCTCAACTTAACAACAGTTATCTTTTTGACATAGTTGCATTATTTTTATACACACACACACACGCAGGTGTGTGTATTTTGAAAGAAAGTTGTGGATATTATGACACTTCACACCTAAATATTCACACTCAGATATACATTTCCTAAAAATAAGAGTAAGAATTTTCTTATATACCACCACAATGTCATTATCACATCTAAGAAAACATTAGTTTCTTAATACAACATACTATGTCCTTTAGCATATAGCTCATATGGAAATTTTCTCCAATTGTCCCCAAAATGTTTAGCTGTTTTTATCAAGCCAAGGGTCAATCAAGGTTCATATATTATATTTGGTTGTTGTGTCTCCTTAGTCTCTTTTATTTATTTATTATTTATTATTTTTTTAAAGATTTTATTTATTTATTTGACAGAGAGAGATCACAAGTAGACAGAGAAGCAGGCAGAGAGAGAGAGGGAAGCAGGCTCCCTGCTGAGCAGAGAGCCCGATGCGGGACTCGATCCCAGGACTCTGAGATCACGACCTGAGCCGAAGGCAGTGGCTTAACCCACTGAGCCACCCAGGCGCCCTATTTATTTATTATTTTTTAAACAACTTTTTTTTTTTTTTTTTAAATATGACAGAGATCACAAGTAGGCAGAGAGGCAGGCAGAGAGAGGAAGGGAAGCAGACTCCCTGCTGAGCAGAGAGCCCAATGTGGGGCTCGATCCCAGGAGCCCGGGATCATGACCTGAGCCTAAGGCAGAGGGTTTAACCCACTGAGCCACCCAGGCGCCCCACCTTGGTCTCTTTTAATCTAGAATAGTTCTTCCTACTCTTTTTCCCCAATGATAATGACTTCTGGAAGAATACAAAAAAGTTGTCTGATAGAATATCTCACATTAGGGATTCCTCTGCAGGTTTCCTTATAATTTGGTTGTTCTGTGATTCCCTGTAATTCCTATATATTTGAAGTTAGGTCTAAAGGCTTAAATAGATTCAATTTAACACTTTTGGCAAGAAGAGTTCATAAAATATTTTGTAAATTTCACCTGCATCATGTCAGAAGGAACATTATTCAAGGTTATCCCATATAATTGCTATAGTCAATCTAGTGACTACCAGATTTCTCCTCTGCCACCAGTAAGTTGCCACGTGATGACACTTTGTCACTGTGTGAATATCCTGTTCTGCCATACTCTTTCACAGTGATGGTTCTTGCTTGAATCAATTATTTCACTGGGGGTTACAAAATAGTGACTTTCAAATATTATCACTCCTTCAGCAGTGTTTTCTAAAACTGAATTTTCCCTCATCAACTAGGATGGTATACAATTCCTTCTAAAAAGGCAAGGTAAATATTTAGTTCTTTCCCTTTTACTATCAATTTCAGAGTAAGGATTTATTACTTCAAATGATGCAAATGGTTCTTTTTCTTCTTTCCACTTTTTTTTGGGTATCGCATTAGACTCATGGATTTTTTTTTTTTTAAAGATTTTTTTTTTTTATTTATTTGACAGATCACAAGTAGGCAGAGAGGCAGGCAGAGAGAGACAGGAGGAGGAGGCAGGCTCCCTGCTGAGCAGAGAGCCCGATGCGGGACTCGATCCCAGGACCCTGAGATCATGACCCGAGCCGAAGGCAGAGGCTTTAACCACTGAGCCACCCAGGCGCCCTAGACTCATGGATTTTTAAATATTCAATGTTTTGCAATCTATTTGCTTCAAATTGTCCAAATCTGTCTATGGGAAATCCTTTGAAACTAGCTCTTGGGTCCTTTTAACATGCCCCCATAAGTCACTGAGCACTTCCTTGGTTTTAGGCATAACAAGATATCCTAAGCTCCACCTTGTAGTTTCCCTGCTCAACAACTAGAATCAGCTATTTCTCCAAAGATCATTATTCTTTTTTAGTAGGTAATGATGAGTAGAAACCAAAATGTGGACTCTAGATGTGTTTTTGCCCAAAGGATATCTTTGCTTCTATATTCTTATAGTAGACAGAGCTAGGATGGATAGGTACATACACACACCTATATATTTTTTAATTCATAAGTCCATATTGATATTTTAAATTAAAATTTTAAATTCAAATATTAAACTATAATATTATAAGTGTTTTCCTATTTGATGTTTTAAAGTACAAATGAACAGAAGTGGATAAGGAGCTGGATGTCTGAGGCAAGAGAAAGAAAGGACAAGAAGGACTCCCTAAGTTCTTAGACTGAGAATCTGTGTCTGGATGGCTGGCACAGTACTGTCATATTATTAAGATAGGAAATAAGAAAAAAATAGAAAAATTCCTGGGGTATGGGTGAGGGATGAGAAATCAGTTGTATATAGTTCAGTGTTTTATTTTATTAGTCATAGAATTAAATAATCTATTTAGGGACTGACACACACAGGTAGGTCAGTAACAAGGATTTTATATAGGTGTAGAAATGTAAGCTATACTCAAAGTATTGGTCAAGTGGCACCTGGGTGGCTCAGTCAGTTAAGTGTTGAGCATCTGCTCTTGGTTTTGGGTCATGATCTCATGGGCCATGGGATCAAGCCCTGTGTTGGGATCCATGTTCAACACAGAATCTGGAAGAGTCTGGAAGAGTCTGCTTGGGATTCTCTCTCTCCTCTCCCTCTGCCCCTCCCCCACTTGAGTGTACCCTCTCTCTCAAATAAATAAATATATCTTAAAAAAAAAACCCAAAACACAAAGTATTAGTCAATATTAATCTAATATTAGGTATTCTTCAAACATCTGTGAAATCTCTGCACCTCAGGACATGGATGAAGTTTGATACCCAAGTATGACTTTTTAGGTAAAGCTCAAGCAGAGGAGGAAAGAAATAAAAACATAAAGGTAAAGAAATTCTGAGAAGAAAGGAGAAACCTTAAAACAACTCTAGATTTAAAATATGCTGTATTAGCTTCCTAGGGCTGCCATAACAAAATACCAGAGATTGAGACTGGGTGCTTAAACAACAGAAATTTATTTTCTCACAGTCTGGAGGCTAGTAGTCCAAGAGCAAGGTGTTAACAGGTTAGTTTTCTTCTGAGTCCTTGCTCCTTGTCTTGCTGATGGCCACTTTCTCCCTGTACCCTCACACGGTTGTTCATTCTTTCATCTGTGATTGTGTGGCCTAATCTCTTCTTATAAGGACACTGGTATATTGGAGAAGAGCCTACATGGCCTCATTTTACCTTAGTTTAAAGGCCCTACCTCCCAATATAGTCACATTATCAGGTACTAGGGATTAGGACATCAAAATATTAATTTTAAGAGGACACAATTCAGCCCAGAACACATAGGACAGAAAAAGCTGTGTGCTAGAATAAAGATTCAAGCTTGAAAAAGTTAGCGATTCTTCTCTAAGGCTAGGTCTAATTTCCGACTGGCCAAAGACAGTTTGGTAGCATGATTACTCCACAACAGTGTGAGTAAGTTTGAGATGATGATTACATGATGAACCACACATTCATCCACACTTCTATGGTCAATGATGAATATACAGAGAAAACTGGAGACAGAAGAATATATCCACCCTGTTTCCACCATGATTTTCTAGGCTTCGACCTTGAGTCATAATTATGCTTAGCTTTGCTCTTTGCTAGGGTGGGGGGTGGCATTTAATCATTGCTTTTTCCTCTCTTTCAGGACAAGAAGCTCTGTGCCAGCTGACTCATCCAATACCAGCCTTAACTGTCACAAATGATATGGGAGCGGCAGATTTCATCTATCTTAGAATAGGGAAAATTAAAGAGGAAGTCAAGGTTTGTTTTGTGTTTGTGGTGTGTGTGTGTGTGTGTGTGTGTGTTGTTTTGTTTTAGATTGTATTTATGTATTTGAGAGAGAGAGAGTGAGAAAGCACAAGAAGGGGGAGGGAGGGTCAGAGGGAGAAGCGGGCTCCCTGCGGGACTCCATCCTAGGACTCCAGGATCATGACCTGAGCCAAAGGAAGTGGCTTAACCAACTAAACCACCTAGGCACCTTATTTATTTGTTTTTCAAGGATGCTGTAAGAATGGCACTTTTACAGATGGAAAAAACAAAGGTAAAAGGAGGAGCTGGTGAATGACTTGATGACTTGCCCAGAGACTTGCTCAACTAGTAAGGACATAGCCTTTTGACTCCTATCCCAGTGTTCTTTCTACTTCACCACAAAGTAAGTAGCTCTTTAGCTCTGGTTTAATTTTTTCTGTTTTAAAACATTCTTGGAAGTATTGCTTATGAATTATTTGAAATGCCAAAGAACATTCTGGATAGTAGTTAAGAATCCAGACTGGTCAAACAAGCCTGTGTTTGACTCTCAGCTTTATCATTCACTATTCTATAGCCTTGAGCAGGTTGTCTAGCTGCTTAAAGCTTCAATTTCCTCAATAGTGGAATGGGGATAATAATAGCACCTACCTCATAGAATGGCCCCGAGGACTTGAACCCATTTACCAAAAAATCAGTAGTGTTAGGCACATGGTAAGTGTTAATAAGAGATGCTATTATTCATTAGAATTCCCTAACATCCATCAGAATTCAAAATTTCCATTCTTGTTTCCTAGGCAAAAAAGGAAGAAAAAAAATAAATAAGTAAACAAACGAATATCGTTGTTAGACATGTTTCCATTTCACAGCCAAGAGGATGTTTACTACAATGCCTTGGAATCAAACAGTTGAGCACCAGGGCAAAGAAACAAGCATCAACAATTGAGTCAAGTTTCACAACTTTGGAGATAAAAAATCACAGCCTAAGGAGAAAACCAAGAAATTCCAAGGCAGCAGAGTAAGAGACAAGGAAGTTCTGAGACAAAAGAAAGAGACTGGGGGAAAAAACAAAGGGTGCTATCATGTCTACAAACTCAAAAAAAGCACTGGTACAAGCCAAGAGTGACAGAGACCACTTTCCAGATCAAAGAATGGAATTAAGATGCCTAAAGAAAGTAAAAGTCATCTTCGGCAAGAAAGACTTGTTGTTTTTTAGAGCCCAGGATCTCTTAATGTGAACAGTGTGAAGAGCTTTTTTCTCATGAAGAGTCACATGGGGAACTGACCTTTAAATTTTCATGGGACCCTCCATGGTGACTTCCATAAAACACCAGCTAGTCCCAGAGCCCACACACTTGAACAGGTTGCTATGTTAATTTTCTTTAATCTGTAATTTTTTCCCAAAAGTTGCATTCCAGGACCCTTCTGGGAAGTCTATCAGTCAAAAATTAATGCAATACTATTACTATTTTCAAGTATCTAATTGTGCACCAGGGAAAAATCTAGTCTCGAAGTAATAGAGCATTTTAAAAATAGATCAGTAGCCCAAGAGATACCTACTAAGAAGCCTATTTATTTTTGTCAGTCTTTATTGCCTCAAAGGCCAAAGCAAGACCCAGAAATAAAAACACAAAATGGATTTATCCACAATGCACATAAAGAAGAAAGAGCCAGAGGAACTCTTTTGGAACAGACGTATACAGTTTCTGTGCTTAAAATGAAGGAGAGAGGCACTTTCATTTATGTGGTCACTAACATAGCAACCTGTTCTTGGCTTTGCTGAAATAGTCACTGATGAGCTAGATCCATTTGTACTTTTTGTTCACTCTTTTCCTGCTAATTTCAGTTCTTGTTTAAGAGCTGCACTGGGAACATTCTGCAAGGCAATTTGGTAGTATTTATAAAAATATTTAATATGATTATCTTTTGACCCAATAATTTCACATTTAGGAAATTTTCCTATAGAAATTGTAACTAAAATGTTTGAAAATATAGATACGAGAGAATTGGGGCATCCAGTTGGCTCAGTCAGTAGAACATTTGACTCTTGATCTCAAGATCATGAGTTCAAGTCCTACATTAGGAGTAGAGCTTACTTAGATATGAGGAAATCTACTATCCTATTGTCTAACATACTGTGAACTGAAAGCAACCTAAATGCCCATTAATATGGACTGGCTAAATAAATAATGATTTGGCTCTGTGCATACCCTGGAGTCAGACTACTTGAGTTGAGTTTCCATTTCACTACAACTTATTAGTTGTGGTCTTCTGTATTTATCTCCTATTGCTGCCATGATAAATTGACACCATTTTAGAAGTGTAAAACAACACAAATTTATCATCATACAGTTGGATAGGTCGGAGTTCTGGTATGGGTCTCACTGGGCTAAAACCAATGTGTTGGCAGTGCTGGTGTCCTTCTTGTACTAGTCTAGGAGGGAATCCCTTTCCTTGTTCATGCAGGTATTGGCAAAATTCAGTCCCACCCATATCGTTGTAGTACTGAGGTCTCTGTTTCCTTGCTTGCTGTTAGCTGAGGCCCGCCCTTAGCTCCAAGAGTCTTCTCACCAATCTTTGCACATATATGCCTACATCTTAAAAACAGCAAAAGAACTTGGTATCTTCACGCTGCCATCTCTCTAACCCCGCTCCTTCTGTCATCACATCTCTCTCTAACTCAACCGAGAAAGGTTTCACTTTTAGGGACTCAAGTGATTTAACTGGGCCCACCAGACCGTCCAAATGAACCTCCCCATCTAAAGATCTTATCCTTAACCCCATCTGCAAAGTCCATTTTTCCATGGAAGGCAACACATTCCAGGTTCCAGGGATTTAGACATACACATCTTTGAGGGCCATTATTTTACCTATCACACCTCTTTAAGCCTCAGATTCCTCATCTCCAAAATGGAGTCTCTTCCATCTGTGGTTCTTGTAAACTACAGATGAGACAGACTCTGGGCACACAGTAATCACTCAGCAAATGTTAGCTATCACCACCACAGCTATGTAGCCATTAAAAAGAGAGAGAGAGAGCGAGAGACTGACACAGAAAGATGTTCAAAAGATATATTTGAAAATAGTCAGCAATAGAAAAGTGTGTACAATGTAACCACTCTTTTAAAGAACAAGAAAAGGAAAAAAGATAAGCACTTGTTAGTCATACTTGTATAAGGGGAAAAAATGGATGGATACCAAAAGAAGTTTACAAAAGGGATACCAACTATGTCTGTAATACTTTTTTTCCAACAAAAATAGAACATCTGAGACATATAGGACAGGATATTTGCCTTTTTTTTTTTTTTAAGTAATCTCTATGCCCAACATGGGGCTTGAATTTACAACCTCAAGATCAAGAGTTGCATGCTCCACTGACTGAGCCAGCTAGGCACCCTAGGATATTTATTTGCCTTTTAGGTTCTGGCTTGTTACAGTCTGTACTTTTCGGTGTATGTAAAATGTTCAAAAGTTTTTTAAAGAACTGCGTGGAGAAGTCAGAAAATAGGGATGCTGTCCTGACAGTACATGCATTTTGGGTTCTAGAAAAAAAATCTAAGGTTTAGAAGTAAACATAAAATTAGGACAGACAGAAGAGAATGTATTTCCACTTTCTGTCCATCAGTTCAGGTTAACGCCTATTGAATACTCATAATAGGTTATGGACGATATGGTTTGAAAATGCCCAAAATATGTATGAAAGTATTTAAGAAGACTTAAGCAAAAACATTTATATAAGTTTAATACAGTTCATTAATGTTGTCAAGAAACAAAGAATTGGAATAGTGAGAAATTTAATCTTTGTACAGAAATTTAATCTTGAGACAGATTCTAAAGGAGAGGTTCAGAAATTTCTTTCTTTCTTTCTTTTCTTTCTTTTTTTTTTTTTCTTTTGAGAGAACATGTACATATGCACAAGAGTGGGGTGGGAGAGGGGCAAAGGGAGAAGGAGAGAGAGAATCTTAAGCAGTCTCTATGCCCAGGATGGTCCAGCATGGGGCTCGATCTCATGACCTTGAGATCATGACCTGAGCCAAAACAAGAGTCAGACACTTAACCACCTGAGCCACCCAGGTGCCCCCAGAACTTTTTCTAAGAAGGAACAATTCAAATAGGAAACTGGACTATGATGAGTCACAAAGAAGGGGCCTTGTCAGCAGACTGTGGGGAGGAGGAGTAGATTAAGGTGACTAGAGCAGAATTTCCTTCTCCAAATCTGAAGAGTTATGAAAACAGAAACTGGTATTTACATGAACACATGCACAGAAAAAGGTCAACAGACAATTAAATAGAAGAGGTAGGCTACCAGCAAAACTGATTTGACATCACAGATTTACATCGACTGTGACAATCATCATCTTCCCTACATTTGCTGGCTCCATGAAGCCATGGTAAAAATATAAAGTGTGAAGCTGATATTTGTGAACTGCTTTGAAAAAGGAAAGGGGAATGCTGATGGAGATCATGAGTTAGCCTCCCTTCATTCTCTGTTGGAAGTGTTAGAATTATCTCTCTAGGGTTAGATATAATTCTTGAATAGATTAACATGGACAAACATCCTCCCCTCCCCAAAAGGACAATCTATTTTGAAAATGTCCTATTTAATGCTATCAAAGTATTCTAATGTTGGGCTAAATTCACCTTTCTGCCTTCAAATGGAGTTAAAGGCTCAACCTAATTTCTGTTGGGGGTAGTTGGTCCAGATTCATGGCTTCCGGCACAGAGGGCGCCCTATCTGGTCAACCACCAGGTCCTGCTGCCCCTGCCTCCTCATCACTGCTCACATCCTGATTCCCACTGCTGTTGTTCCAGATGTGGCATCATCTCTGTTGGCCCAAATACTGCGGCAGCTTCCCCAGAGTGAATACTCTCTCTCTTTCTTTACCTCTCTCTGACAACCTCAACAGATCCTTGCCATGCTTGAAGTTGGCCTCACAGTGGGGCTGCCTCACACTGATGCCTCTGTGAGCTGTGGGTTGGGTCACAGGCCACGTATTACTGATAGTAAAGCCCCAAAGTTTCCAATGATGCAGTCATCTTAGCCCTGTGTCTAGAATGCCTTCCCCATCGCTCAGTCACTGGCTCAGTTGCCTGGCAGACTCCTGTCCCTGCAGGTCTCAGCTCAGATGCGTTCTCCTGAGTGACTCCATAGTCTTGACTTCCCCAGCTGGCTCATATCCTTCTCCTAAAGCCTTGCTGGGCTTTGTGTAGACTTCCGCATAAGACTTACCATGTTCACTGCAATTACTTATTAAGCTCCTTGAGGACAGGGACTATGTCTTAGTCCCTGTGTCTGTGCTTAGTCCCTAGTTTTTTGAGTTTTTTTGTTTGTTTGTTTGTTTTAAGATTTATTTATTTACTTGAGAGAGCACAAGAGTGCAAGTGAGGGGAGGGGCAGAGGGAGAGGGAGAGGGAGAGAAAAAATCTCAAGCAGACTCCACATTGAGCACAGAGCCTGACTCAGGGCTCGGTCTCACCACCCTGAGATCGTGACCCGAGCTGAAACCAAGAGTCGGAGCTCAACCAGCTGAACCACCCAAGTGCCCCTAGTTTTGTTTTGCTTTTTTACATAGTCAGTGAATAGCAGCTTCTAGTACATTTTAGGCACACAGTGAACATTAATGGATGTTGAGTGAAAAAATTAGTACTACTACTGATATGAGGTAAAGAGTTTCCCCCAGTTAATTAGATCAAGACTCCCCCCACCCTCATTCCTGCTATATGTAGCAGCAGAGAAAAACCATTCTCCCTAATTATGTCAAAAGCCCTGTACCATGATTCTTTGCATTTTGAGAGTAAAGGCTGAAAAAAATTTTTATCCTTTATAACATTCAAGGCCTTGATTATTGGCAAAGAGAGGACACTAGATTCATTAGAAGCAATTCTCTGTTCCTGTAACTAATTACAGATGAGTAATTTAAAAAAATTAGTATCCATAAAGATCAGCCGCAAACCAATAAGGATGATGAGTTGAATCATAAGAATTCCATGCTATTTTTATTTCCCCACACACATTCAGTGCATTTATTCTAAGTGGAAAAGTACAAATATTGGGATAAAAACATTTAAACTACAGAAACAAATTCCAAATGCTAATCCTGCCTAAAGGGCAGAATTTAATTCTGTGCTAAACTACCGTATGTAGGATTAAGAGGCGTGGTTAACCAAACATTTGAGAGCAAGCAATTACCGCTGAATCTCTCTATCACATATTTGTTTCACACATAATTTATACAATAAGCCCACAGTCGGGAAAAATAAAATGCTGTTTGCAACATTTTTTTCCAGCCACAAATTTTTTGGGCATCTTGTCCAGCCCCCCCGACCCCACCAATCAGAGATTATTTACTTCTATGGCCTTAGGTTGGATGTCAGTGGGATATTTTTCTCTCTGATATGTAGACAAAGAAATACCATCTCTAACTTGTTATTCTTGACTGTGCCCCTCCAGCCCAGCTTGGGCATCTGAATGCGGAGAGGTATGGTGCCTGTAGCGGGTTTATGGAATACTTGAGATTAGAATGGACATGCAAGGGAACACTTTTACTGACTCATTTATTTGTTCATTCAACAAACATTTATGTGACAACCTGTGTGCCCAGAATTGTGCTGCGCTCTTGGCATACAAGTGAACAAGACAGAATCCCCACCCTTGATGAACTCACAGTGTCACAGCAGACAATTAACCCAACAATTACAACATAGAAAAAGAAGTGGGGGGCGGGGGCTGGGGGGGGGGGGGTGGTACTCAGTGTTACAGGGGCTCTGACTGGGATGGACAGGGAGGGCTGGAAGTGGCATCTAAGCTGCATCTCAAAGGACCTAAAGGGCCCAGACAGTTGAAGGAGGGCAGAGAAGTGGAAAATTCACAACCTGGGGAAGAGCTGGGAAAGATGAGATTACTAGGGAACGTGGAAGAAAATGAGGCAGGATAGTACTCATTGATAGGGAGGACAGATATTTGCAAGGATATGGGGTCTGAGACTCAGCTAAAAATGTTCCATGCTGACAACACAAGCAGCTGTTTCTGGGGCCCTCGTCCCCCTCCCCACCTGGGGCACCCAGGATAGAGGACAGTGGAGAGTTCAAATATATTTGAGAGAAACATTAGATCTCTGCGCAGCGGCATCCTGGCTGAACTGATTCTGGTGTTCGCACTTACTTTAACATTTTGCACAAAGTGGGGCGACAGTTGCCATCGAACCGTAACTTTGTAACTCTGGCCCCAGCTCTGGCTGTCAGTCCATATTTGGCAAGAGCATGACCCAGGGCAAGGGATTTCACCTCATTGTGCCTCGGTGACTCGTCTTCACAAAAACTTGCAGCAGGACCTGAGTGAGTGTATGTACAGTGGAGCTTGGTACAAAACAAATGCCCAGTAAGTATTAGCCGTAATTATTCTACTCCACACACGGGAAGTGCCAATGAAGCACGTTCGTCAGTTATTTTAATAAGCAGCTTGTCATTTACATGACTGGGCTCAGAAGCGACGCTGCTGTTGGTTAATGTCTTTGGCACTAAAGGAGATTAGAAAAGTTAACCCTGTGAACACAAGGACTGACCTTTGGCTGCCTTTCAAAAGTTGCTGGAATTTTTTGTTTATCACCATTCATTGAACATTCATTATCCCCCACACTTACTGAGTGTCCACTGAATGTCAGGCCTGGGCCTATGAGAATACCTGAGTAGGTCTGAAAATCTACTATTCATTCAATACGTGCTTAGCAAGTGTCCTGAAAGTGCAGATCACTGGTGATTAGGATAAAATGATGACCGAGCTCTCCCGCATCAGGAAGCAGCAGACGTCATAATAAAGAAGCCTTGCTTCCATGCATTACCCCCGAGTGTCTGGGAGGTGAGAGGATGGAATCGTGGTTCTGAGCTGGAGGGATCAGGGAAAACTTCATGGAGGTGGAAGCACTAGAACAGGATCTTGGAAAGTATCTCTGGACCATTATACTTAACCCATGTTTTAAAATGGAACAGGTCCCACGGCTTTTTCTAAAGACGCTTCTTGGTGGAAAGGCTATTTTATCTTATTTACTTATTAAAGATTTTATTTATTTATTTAATTGACACAGAGAGAGAGAGAGACAGCAAGAGAAGGAACACAAGCAGGGGGAGTAGGAGGGGGAGAGGGAGAAGCGAGAAGCAGGCTTCCCGCCGAGCAGGGAGCCTGTTGCAGGGCTCGATCCCAGGACCCTGGGATCATGACCCAAGCCGAAGGCAGATGCTTAACTGACTGAGCCACCCAGGCGCCCCTTGAAAGGCTCTTTTTAAGGAAATAGCCAACACAAGGGGATAGTTTCTACTAAAAACTTTCATCTGGCTGTAAGATAGAACTACTACCAAGCTGAGCAAGGGTCCAGCTGTTGCTTCAAAAATTAACCACCTCCCATGACATTATCAAGCCCCATTGTCCTCTTGCCTGCAGCGCAGTTTCGATTCCATTTCTCCCTGAATGCTCCTTCTTTCCCACAAACCACTGGGACTCATGTTTGCAGCACATTCTGAAATCCTGTTCCCAATTATTAGTTGTGTAATTTATTGATAAAGCAAAGCCAAATATGAGTAAGAAGGAAAGCCTAATTAGAAATGAAGCACTCGATGTCCCAAAAAGGAAAATTCCAGGGCTTCAAAAATAGAAAATCAGTGATGCATAGTTTGAGGGCTTTGTCACCAAAGAAATAATCCCAGTACTTAATAAACCAAAAAATGGATTAAACAGATGGGGCAAAGTTATCAGTGGCAGTGAATGGGCACCTACAGAGAAACAGAGTGATTTAGAACCAAAATGACTCTGGCATACACGAAAGAATATCTATTTGGGTCCTGAAATGAACATTATAAAAAGTCTGTATGAAAAGGAATATAAAATCAGCCATGAAAAGAGAACATAACAGTGTATGGGCTCATACAGAAATGCTAATGCTGGAGCTACTTTTTTACAAGATTGATTAGCCAATTGAGTTAAAGAGTTGATTTGTATGACTTTCTTTTTTTTTTTTTTTAATTGAACTGACTTCTTGAGTGGATCAACCAAAACAGTAACTTTTAGTAGAGTGTGAATGCAGCTTTATTCTAATGAATTTGCCCTTAAACAAAAAGCCTATTCTCACAACAGAAAAACCACCACAATAGCATGTGTCTGCTTATTTTCTGCCTACACCTACCTGAATGTGTTTCTGCTTTTTCTTTTTTAAAGAATTTTTATTTATTAATTTGAATCAGAGAGAGAGAGCACAAGCAGGTGGAGTAGCAGGTAGAGGGAAAAGGAGAAGCAGGCTTCCCACCGAGCAGGGAGCCGGATGCAGGCTTGATCCCAGGATCCTGGAATCATGACCTGAGCCGAAGGCAGATGCTTAAGTGACTAAGGCACCCAAGTGCCCCCTGAACATGTTTCTAATCAGCTGACCACCTACACTACTCACAGGGCCTGTATTTTTCATTGTAGGAGAAATGGCAAAGCCTCAGTATATTTCAAAGTCTTTGAAAATTATAGGACCGAAATTATAGACACTCAGTATTTAGTGTCCGTGAATTGCCGTATGGTCCTTACCAGATCACTTAGCCTCCATGTTTTGTTTTTATTTTCTTCCTTTCCTTTCCTTTCCTTTCCTTTCCTTTCTTCTCCTTTCCTTTCCTTTCCTGTCTTTCTTTCTTTCTTTCTTAGATTTGTTTATTTATTTATTTGAGCGAGAGTACAAGCAAACAGGGTGGGGAGGAACAGAGCCAGGGCCGGGAGGAGCAGAGTGAGAGGGAGAAGCAGATCCCCATTGAGCAGGGAGCCCAATGTGGGGCTGGATCCCAGGACCCTGGGATCATGACCTGAGCCAAAGGCAGATGCTTAACATACTGAGCCACTCAGGCGCTGCAGCCTCCAAGTTTTCTAATTATTGTATTACACAACTAAAAGAATGATACTCTCTCTTTCTCTCTTTCTCATACACACGCACACTATAGCCTTGAGCACAGAGACAATAGGCAGATCAGGGGGCTCTTACATCCATCGGCAAGAAACAGAGAACTGGAGGCATGTGGAACACACAGCTTCTGAGAGGTGGTGAAACAAGGTGCTATTAATGCCCCATCTTCCAACCACTGATGTGAACTAGGGGCCTTTCCCAGCCAGAGAATAATTTTAGGGAATGAGCTTCCTGGTGAGCTCACAGCTTAACACTGCTTGTATCACCATCTTGAGTCAGCAGTAGATAATACTGTGCAGAATAAACTAATTTTAGTCATCTGTGGGATCCTTGTAAGCGCTCCATAGTGACTTTAGAAAGTCAGTGTGAACTTGCTATCTCTGCTTCATTTCCTGCTCCCAATAACCCACTAAGGGGTATTTTTAGATGACAACATCTTACAGGATTTGTCTAGGTGTGTTTCTCTGCTGGAGAGCTGGCAGTTGAAAATTTTGCCACAAGGGCACCTGGGTGGCTCAGTGGGTTGAGTGTCTGCCTTTGGCTCAGGTGGTCCTGGGATGGAGCCCCACGTCAGGCTCCTTGCTCCTCGGGGAGCCTGTGTCTCCCTCTCCCTCTGCCCCCCACACTGCCTGCTTGAGCTCTCTATCTTTCTGTCCAATAAATAAATAAAATCTTAAAAAAAGAAAGTTCTGCCACAGATTCCGAAGTCAGGACGCCTTCTAGGTAAATGACCCAGGAAAGTAATTAACAAATAAGGCAACAAAGGACATGGAAATCTCAGAGTCTTCTACATGCTAGAGCGAAAAGAACTGCCTTCCTTACTCTCATCTTAGCAACATTTTCCAGGAGCCTCAGCCCACAGCTGCATGGAGGGAAGAGATGAAGAGAGAAAAATGCTTAGCCCGAGGCTAATACGATTTCCTCCACTATCATACTATACATTCGGAATGTGAAATGATCCCTCAGCTTCTTAATCATCCTGGTCTGTGCCGCACCTCTGGGCTCTGAGTCACTTCTCATTGGCAGTCAATCGCATGCTGAATATAGAACACCTCTAATGCGTTCAGCATCTCATGGGTCACCAAGAAAGAATAGAGCCTGAGGACAAACTCCGTGCAGATCACCCAGATCCAGGTGTGTGAGCCTAGCCTGTAACACTCAAGAACTCATTCTTCAGGGAGAATTGTGTGTAAGAGGCTGCGCTAGGGTTTTGTATTTCTGAGAAAGATGCCGGGTTTGGCTGTATTTATGAAGGAATGTGGAAAGCCAGAGGAGGGGCCGAGTTGGAACAAAGGGGGTAAAGAGAATTGAAGGCAAACAGGACCCCCGATGTTGGTTGTGAATAGCCTGTCAGCCAGAAAGAATGTAAAGGGACCCGCGTCATAGGTGAAAGCTGTTTTTTGGTTTTTGCTTTTTTATTCTTTTTTTTTTTTTTTTTTTTTTTTTTTTTGACAGACAGAGATCACAAGTAGGCAGAGAGGCAGGCAGAGAGAGAAGGAGGGGAAGCAGGCTCCCTGCTGAGCAGAGAGTCGGATGCAGGGCTAGATCCCAGGACCCTGGGATCATGACCTGAGCTGAAGGCAGAGGCTTTAACCCACTGAGCCACCCAGGCGCCCCATGGTTTTTGCTTTTTTATTCTTAAAAACACCTTCAGCCCTGGAACATTTGATATCAAGTTGTCTTGGTTTAAAAAGAGAATCAGTCAGCTTCCAACGAAGTGTAGGAGAAGCCTGAGGAGGAGAGCGGGGAGGAGGGCGGAGAGACAGGCAGAGTTGGAAATTATTAATAGGGAAAAAGGGGGAAACGGTGTGTCCTGTAATTATTTGTGTAAGAAAGGCAGCTAATAAGAGCTCCAGTGTAGAATTTCTGGTTCTTGAATTCATTAAAAGTGACTCTGAGACTCTTGGATTTGGGGGGCCAAGACTTTGCTATAGGAAACTTAATTTAAACTCCCCTTTCCAAAGAAAACACACATCATCCCAAGATATACAATCTATGTGTAGCTTCGTTGTGCTGCTGGAAACTCAGCCCCACTGAATGATTCTTCTTTACCGAGAATCCCAGTGTCCTCATTTACCCCTCTAAAGGCTAGTCTGATGGACTCCAGTTAGCAAAGCAAGTCTTTCAGAGCAGAGAGGCAGCTGCTGCGGGCTGGCCCACCTACTCCAGAGGGCTGTGCAGCCCTCTCTGCGAAGGAAGCACGCAGGCAGAGCTTCCCACAGGATCCTAAGAAACCAGCCTTTTGAGGAATGTTGTGTTAAGGAATGTCTGGAATGTTTCTGGTCCTGAGAGTTCCTATATGGTCCATGTTGAAGAATGGGCAGAGCGGTATTAACCATGTTCAGCAAGACCAATTCAGATCAGAGACAGATCAGTGGTGGGGGCTGGGGTGGAATCATTAAGAGGAAGGATCAGACTGTCTTCTCAACCGTTAAATGCAGTTTCAGAATTTCTTTCTGGATTCCAGTTGTATCACACGACCACCTACTATCCTTCCAGGCTAATGAGAGGGTAGGTGCTAAATAGGCTATCAATTTTCAGCGACAAAAGTAGCAACTATCTGCAATTTTTTCATACCCCTTTAGCTTAGTATATGAATGAACGAACTTGTTAAAATCTAAGTGTAACTGCACCTTTGATTTTATGTTATGAACAACAGTTATTCATGGAATCGGGAAGTTTTCTTTCTAAATATATTTTAAAGGTTTTAACTATATTTAAAGGTTTAAAGATTCCATTTATAGGTAGGTGTCTGTATGAATGTACACACAGACACATATACATGAAAATACATTTTGCCTGAATGCCTTTTTTGTTTCTTAGGACTGTAAACTTGCTAAGGCTGAAGGCATTGCTTTAATAAAGATATTTAGCATTTAAAATCATATTTAGTGTCTAGGGCACCACAGTCATTTATTTTTTCACTTTTTATTTTGAACATTCTCCACCACAGGATTTCTCCCAAGCTTTTTGTCTGCATTGCACAGTAAGAAATAAATTTAAACTTTGATTCAGTACATTCACATGTATATGTCTATATGCTATTTATATACACATGTAAGTATGCAAAACATGCTTATATATATGTGTGTATATATGTGTGTGTGTGTATACATACATATGTACATACACACACACACACACCCCACACCAAAATTTCATGAAATATAACCTGCCCTTACAAAGTATGATACATTTCTGGTATCTTCTGTTTCTTCATTGTATAAAATATCAGTCATGACTCATTTTATTAATTTCTCTACCCACTAATGGGTCCTAACCTGGAGTCTGAGAAACATTGTTCTACCTGGCCCTTCAAATAATTTCATAATTCTATTAAAGAAAATACAGCATTACAGCGCAATAATATGGGCATCTATTTGAAATGATTTAAGGAAACAAGGAAGTGCTCATAAAAGGACTGTATCTTTGACTTAAGGTAATTATGATCATTATTACATTATCACATTCTGGATAATATTACCTTTTTAAAAATGAGAAGAGTCACATAATCCCTTTCTTCTTTTTGAATAAGATTTTTTACAAACTTGCACACTTAAAGATTAAGCTATCTCTTTTCTTTAGGATTCCCACCCCTCGCCACTCCCCCTCCTTTTTCTTAAAGAAAAGATAATGATATTTAAGATAATACAAAATTAAGAGTAAAAGTCTAGTTTTTACCATAGCAGATTTCTATGAGTTCATTTTAGAATTATATATATATTTAAATATTCATATATATATATATATATATATTTAAATATTTTCTTTCTTTGGAAGAGAGAGAGAGAGAGCATGAGTGGGGTGGAGGGAAGAGGGGTAGAGGGAGAGGGAGAAGCTGACTCCTCACTGAGCAGGGATCAGGAACACCATGCAGGGCTTGATCCCAGGACCCTGAGACCATGACCTGAGCCAAAGGCAAACACTTAACCAACTGAGCCACCCAGGTGCCCTCATTATAGAATAATAAAAAGACCATATGCAGCATGAGGATAAATGCAGACTCTGGTTCTGGGCACTTTACAATTCCTTAGAATTGAACTGTAAATTCAACTTTTGAACATAAAATCAGACATTAATTACCAAAAAAGGATAATTCTTAAAGAAACTTTGTGGTGACTCTACCCATGAATATGGAGATGCACTCTCAAGTGTGAGTAATGATCTTCTACTTGTCAATAAAATTGTCATTAAAATTTGAAAGAGACTATATATTCCCCTTTAACATATCCGGGTTGTACATTGGGATTTTTGCATAAGGTGAGTTAAAATGGATCCTCCTCGTACTTTTTCTTGTTGATGCCTCTAGAGTTCACAAATGGGTGTTGAGAGAGAGGTATGTTAAAACCCCAAATACCACAGTGTGATTCCCTGGGCATTAAGACAGGCAGACTCTTTGGATAAGAGTCACCCTTGGAGAATTGCTCCCTTTATAGCGGCAGGTGGGGTGGAAACACTGTACAAACTTCTTCCCCGCCCAGAGCAGAGAATTTTGACTACAGAACTCTCAACGTGCCCTCCTGGCCCCCACCCTCCCCCTGGCTTTCTTCACAGGGCCTCTTCTGGCTCACCCACCACCAACCCCAAATGGCTATTGACTTCTGCCTCCTTCTAGACTCATGGGCAGAAGGCAGACAGGGGTGTCATCCTAGCCACTGCTGCATCTCCAAACCAGCACAATGAACTGGGCCCATGGGGCACTCCATAACAGTGGAGTGAGGTAAAGAAGAGAGGAATAACTGCATTTTGAATTAATCACCCACTTTAACCTACAGCCCCCTTCAAGAGTCAGCCTTCTCTATACACCCAGCCTCCTGTGAAGCAAGTGACAAGCACTCTTCAGGGGAGCCCCATCTCCAAATCCAGCAGGCAGCTCACTTCCAGGGGGCGTCCTGACCCCTCCAGCTAAAATAAGGAGGAAGTTACTATTTTATAGAGAAGTTGCTAGGGATGGTACTGTCTGAGGCATATACAGTTGACCCTTGAACCACATAGAGATAAGGGGCATTGACCATCCGCACTGTTGAAAATCCACATATAATGTTTGACTCCCACAGCCCTTAACTACTGACAATTTCCTGCTGATTGTGGCCTTACTGATAACATAGATGAACACATTTTGTATATTATATGTTTTACATATTGTATTCTTACAATAAAGTAAGCTAGAGAAAAGAAAATGTTAAGAAAATCTTAAGAGGGGGCGCCTGGGTGGCTCAGTGGGTTAAGCCTCTGCCTTCAGCTCAGGGCATGGTCTCAGGGTCCTGGGATCGAGCCCTGCATCTGGCTCTATGCTCAGCAGGGAGTCTGCTCCCCCCCCCTCCCCCGCCTGCCTCTCTGCCTACTTGTGATCTCTGTCCGTCAAATAAATAAATAAAATCTTTTAGAAAAAATTATAAGAGAAAATACATTTATAGTCGTACATTGTATCTATCAAAAAAGAAATCTGTGTGTATAAGTGGACCTGCACATTTCAAACCTGTGTTGTTCAAAGGTCAACTGTAAAATGCTTTCCATGAGGATTTATTCAGTGAAGGATCCAGTCCCAAGACACTAATTACCCTCCTTTTGGTACAGTTAGGAAGGGTTCCTGAACCAGGTAGACACAAGTGGTATTCGCAGTCACTCTCCTATGAGTCTGCACCATAGGAAGCTGTCATTTTGGTAGGTCAAAGACAAGCAAATATCATCATCCTATAGTTCGACCTATTACAGGCCCCCTCATTGCTAGAAACAAGTCAAGGCTGAATCCTGCTGATAAGAAGGAAGGCTGAATGGCATACCAGGGCCTCAGCAGACTTCGGGGACAGCTAAGGGCAGAAGTGGACATGAACCCCCAAGACTGCCCAGGTCAGTCCTTCCCAAGTGTATTCTAAGTCTCTTTAGCCCCACAAGACTCTTTGTGGGGCAAGAAGAAAAGGACTGATTTAGGAAATGCTACAAACGGTATTCCTTTCCTCACATTTCCAAATTTGTGTAAAACTATCAGAGTAGCATAGCAAAATATTGGAATGATTCCACAATACAGTGATTTACCCATGTGTCATCCAGGACAGTCCAAATTTATTTGACTAGCAAAACCTTACTTGAATGTAACGCCCAATATCCCTGTTAATCATGTGTGATTAGCAGGACTATTTCTGCCCCATAATTCCGGTACCTCAAGCCTTTCCCAACTCTGACTCCTTTAAGGCCTGAATGCCCTACAGAGTCCACACGGACAGAGATCCGTTTCAGCTTCTCGCATTTCTGAGCAACGGGGAAAAGGCAGAGGCTCAGGATACCCCACTTGGTAAAACACAAGTTGCTTTCTCCTGATTTATGCTGGTCTCCAATGCCATCAACCCAACGTTTACTTATTTTAGCAACTGATGTTAAGAGACTTGGGGAATAATAATGTCTGTCATTTGTCATATAGCTACCATGTATTTTTTGCACTGTATGTACTTCACATTTTCGATATCTTTTGTATGTACAGTTACCCTGCTCGTGACAAGCTGACGAAGTAGGTATTTTTGCTCCTTCATTTTACAGACAATCCATAATGCCTCAAAGATGTTAAATTGTGTGGCCTGGGGTTTAATGACACCAAGTCCTACGCTCCCTCCACCACATTAATAAGCCTCGACACTTCTATAGAGCCTACTATGAGCCAGGCACCAAGTTTTAACTCATTTCACTCGTAATAAGCCAGTGAAGGTGCTGTTGCGGTCGCCATTTTATAACTGGGCAAACAGGGTGAAGGAGTTAACCAACCTGTCTGGGTCACGCAGGAAGCAAGAGGTGGGCCTGGGATTCAGACCAAGGCTGATTATTGATTGGTTCTGCGGTTAAAAAACAAACAAACAAACAAACAAACAAAAAACAAAAACCATTTAACCACATTTAACCCAGGACTTTCCAAACTTGTTTGACTAGGGAATCCTTTGTAAGTCGTACCTGTTATGACTGTTGACAATTTGGGGAAACACAGTTTGGGAATCACAGGTCTGCCTTCTTCCAGCTGACCCAGGCCCTCTCACCTTTCTCAATCCAGAGTCCACGCCCTTCACCACTGTGCTCTACCAGCTTCTTAAAGACCCCAGGGTCTTAGTCGGCACACCTCACTAACCAAATCTCCTGGCCATGTAGGCTAGATGTCAAAAACTGTCCCTCTGCACTCTTGAGTCTCTCTAAAAGCCTTGTAATGTGACCAAAGCAATACAGCTACATTTGTAAAGGTTAATGTGAAATTAATTATTTTAGAATGGAAAGTGAATTTTACCTCCAATGTCCATACAGAGAAAAACAGTCTTTTCTGCTTTGAGCAACTAAAAGTACTAAAACGCTCAAGGTCTCTAGGGCTGTGAAGTTAAAATAACGTGAATATCAAATAATTAATATTTGAATGTGAGTATCAAATAATTCTATGAAGGTCATGTAAGAGCTGAGTTCATTGCATCACCTTCAATTTCACCACTGTAGGGATGAAGAAAATATAACGTTTATTGGGTATTTATTTTGGGCCAGGCATTCTGCCATGTGCTTTCCACAGATTATCTTATTTTGCAACAACTTTAGGAGATAAGTACTGACATTATTCTCATCCTACAGAAGCAAAACCCAAGGCACAGGGAGTTTAAGCAGCTAGGCCAAGATCACACAAGTATCTAGCAAGTGGCAGAGCCAGGATATGAAATAGAGAACCTAGTGTTTAAATGTCCCTAGCCATTTTAGACGTTAACTTGGGGGTGCACAGAGCAGAGCCAAGTAGGAACCCCCAGGTTCTAACAAAGTGATCATTTGCTTTTCGCAAGCCCTACATTAAAAGGTACATAACATCTACTAAAACCCTGGGGAAACTTCAAAATCTGTCAACTGGAAATAGGATTCCAGTGGGGGAAACCCTAAAACCTTTCATTGCTCCAAGATGATATGTTGGTTTGGCAGATCTGGCTCATCTTAAAAGGAAGTTTTTTTGGAAAGTATAACTGAGTAATATGGCATTAAAGAAACATGATTCGAGTTCTCATACTTATAAAATCATAGTTGTTGTCTCTAGGTTTGCTGAAGACTGTCTTGTAATCCCCTTTCTAAGTTGGAGGAAACCAATACTGTACAGACGTAGATACATTCTGCACTTTTCTTCCCTTTCCCAAAGAAACTCACAGGGGGTTAAGTATATTTAGTTACTCGGAGCACTCAAAACGAGGATTGCTTTTCTCTATAAGGACATAAGAGGAAAAAGTCATTTTCTATTCTAAAATAATTTATTTTATAGTAACCTTGACAAACATGCCCCCTTGATTTGGTTATTTGATAATGCTTTTAGAGAGAATTGAGACTGCATTAAGTGTTGAAAATCTAAAATAACTAGGGACTCACGCAGTTTATTGTTTTTTAAAAAAATAATGTAGAGGGATTTTCAAGATGTAAAGAGATGAAAACGGAAGGTAGAAATGGTCATTCAGTGAGGCATAGAGGCAGCCTTGAGAATGTGCACTTAAGGAAAAATCCCTAAATCAAAAAATCGCAGAATAAATAATCTTGGGAGTCAGTACCACATGGGGTTAAGAAAAAGGCTCAGATTCCAACAGCCTAGGGTTCACTCATTAGGTATGCGACCTTGTGCAAGGCATCTCTCCTCCCTGTGTTTAGTTCTTTCCTATTTAAATGAGGTTGTTAACAAGACCTATCTCATAAGGTTGCTTGCTGTGAAAATTAAATAAGATAATTTGTAAAATATCCCTAGGGCAATGTCTGGTAATTGCTCAAGAACTGTTAGCTATTAAAAGCAGAAAATGTCATTATTATTATTGCACCCATGAATGGGCATGGAGAAGGTAAGTTAAGAAGTTAAAACAAAACAAGGATAATCATAGGTCTACCGCTACAAACCTAAATGACAAAATCGATGTATTGTAGGTGGTCACTAAAAACTGAACCAACGAATCAATCAGTGAATGAATCAATGAATAGCATCACAGGAAGCGAAGCTTAACTTTTAGAAAAGCGAAATTCTTTGCCTTCTGCAGGACCCTTGCTCCACTCTACTCTCTCCATCAGAGAAGTTATCCACATAATTCAGAATAGCCTTCCTATTCTCCATGCAGCATTTCCGTTTCAGTGCAGTAAATTTTCCACTTTCTCCAAAACTAGAGTAAAATATACACTGGGACACAGTGAACTTATAAACATCCTTGAAGCGACCTCAACCTCATGACAGGAGAAAAGATGGCCAAAGATGAAGTTATATTTAACACACTCTTCATTTGTCTCAATAGTGCGATCTGAAACAGATGAAGGTCGTGTGAAGATATATATATTTTAATTGTTGTTGTGTTTTGCAAAAGGAGAGCTATGAAAGAAAAGGGGGTGTGCTGAGCGAGGGAGAGGGAAGGGAAGACCAGGATTTGGGTTATTTTCCTTTCATTGGGGGAGGTATCATTATCCTGTTTTCCCTCAATTCAGTTATGTACCTTTAGAAATTACTTTCGGCTTCTCTCCAATTCTGAACCAGAAGCAAAATCACAAACACATTCGACAACAATATGTTCCTCTTGCGTAAATGTCTCTTCTAAGCCACATACATAATTAAAATCCTGTTGACTCAGGAATAATGTCTCAGAACTGAATGTCCAAACTCTGTAGCTTGCTTCCTTTTCTAACCAGACAGCACAGCTGCCAATAGCTTCTGGGCCCTCTGCCTCTTTTCTCCATGTATAATTATCATACTCATACATTATATAGCATATACTTGATTTGTCAAAGCCTGCCAGAAAATGTTCCTGGGACTACTCATCTGAACTCTGTTGTGTATACATGTGACTGAAAACACAGTGTACTAAAGCAAAAGGAAAAAAAGGAGGTGGGATGACAGTGGACATGCAATGTTTTTTCTCCCATGGAAAGGAGACGAAAGGAATTTTATATTTTATAAAGTCATATATATATATATATATATATATATATATATACATATATATATGTGTGTATATATATATATATATATATATATATATATATATATATTGCTGTAAAGCAAAATTAAAGTGGAAGAACATTTTAAAAATTAATGATGCTGGGGCACCTGGCTGGCTCAGTCGGTTAAGTGTCTGCCTTGGGCTCAGGTCATGATCTCAGGGTCCTGGGACTGAGTCCTGTATCAGGCTCCTTGCTCATCGGGGAGCCTGCTTCTCCCTCTCTCTCTGCCACTGTCTCTCCCTGGACTCGTGCTCTCTCTCTCTCCCTCAAAATAAATAAAAATCCTTAAAAAAAAATTAGTAATGCCATATTATATCAAAATCCTTAGTTTCCAATATTTGAAATGCGGAAATAGACTTTAAAAGGTCTTCAAAATATATATGAGGCATAAAATAAAGCACTTTGGCTTTCCTTCACCTTTGGGCAACACCAGATTTAAACCAGACATGAAAATCTATCCTATTTTTAAAAACCTCTAGAGGAAGAGGTTGCACAATGTTTCTTAGTAAGTTGTTCCAATATTCCTCCCAGTCGTAAAACTTACATTCTAACCTAAATCCCTCACGTTCTGGTTTCAGTCCACTTCCTTTTGCTCTGCCTAAGTTGGGTTGAAGAACAGTTGCTCACTTACCAAACCAACATTATGAGAACATTCCCAGTGCTGTGTAATTTTTTCAGCAATGGAAATTAAACACACAGTCTGCAGTTGGCTGGATCTCTTCTATTCCTTCAAAAATATTTAGATATGATATTGGCTCTTTTTCAGTTTTCTGAAAGTTCTCCATTCTTCACAAATTTTCAGAAAAACCTGTCCCTCTTTTACAGGCTTTATGCAATTATTCTTAGCGCGTATCTATATTATATTTATATAAGCTGTAAGTAATTGCAGATTTTAGTATATCTAGCTAATTAATTTTTTTTTTACTACATAGTTCCCTACTTGTGCTCAGTTTTCTGTAATTTATTCTAGAACTTATTTTAGAAAAACAGTGATCATCAAACTTCGGTATGCTTTAGAAAACTAGGGAAGGTTCTTAAAGATAAGATGCCCCAGTCTTGGCCCGGACTCAGTAAATTATAATCTTTAGGGCCTAACATCTTTCAGTTGCTCTCATTTAAAAGTCTCAATTTGGTTTAGTCAACAAGAGCATTTTTTTTAAGTTATCAAACCCATTGTTAAAATAGGAAAAAACAAACAAAACAAAAACCACAAAAAATAACTGTGTTCTCTTTCCTTTTGATAAAGCCAATTCTGCTTTTGCACTTAAAACAGAAACAGAGTCAAATATTTGGTGTTGCACTGAACGTTGATATCACAGTCCCCGTTAGCTGGAAAATCAAAACCAAACCCAATTTATGCCTACAAGTTTCCAACACTGGAACTAAATGCACTGGGAAAAGGCTATTGATGTATATAATACTTTATCACTTAAAAATGTGGCGGTTATGACAAATACAGACTACCACTGTCTACAAGTATATAATGTATTCAGCGTAAAAGGGAATAACTGTCTCAAAATTTGAGCTGGGTTCTGTGGATATGTGCTTATTTAATAGATCCTGAACAGCCAGGTAAAGAAAGAACTGATTACTGTATATAAAACAACATGGAAATAGAATTATCAGCATAACGGGGAGAACTAAATAGGAGTTGGCAGGTTCTGTGTGATAGGGCAAGTATCTTCTCTGGGAAATTTTTAAGTGAATCAGGGTAGGTCTGTGCTTGGATCCTAAACCATATGGTGGTATTATTATCATTATTATTAGTGTTGGCTTGCCATAAAAGAGGAACACTGGGGGTCTGACTCTGTGATTTGCTCAGGTGGGCTTAGTTTTATTTTTCTGACATTCCTTTTTTTTTTTTTTTAAGATTTTATTTATTTATTTATTTGAGAGAGAGAGACAGCACATGAACACAAGCAGGGACAGGGGGGGGGGGGGGGGGGGGGTAGGGAGAGGGAGATGCAAGCTCCCCGTCTAGCTGGGAGCCGGACCCAGGACTTGGTCATGATCTGAGTAGAAGGCAGCTGCCCAAGCAACTGAGTCACCCAGGTGCGCCTCTCTGACATTCTTAGGCATCAGTATTGGATTACGAGGAGGCTGCCTAAGAGAGTCTGTGCTCTGCATTTTCCCATAAGCACATGGGCAAGAGGGGAAAAAATAATAAACCCCTCAAAGCTACTAAAGCAACCACAGAAATGTAGGTCAAAAAGAAAAAGGGCTCAGAAATTGAAGCAAAAGGAAAGAAGTGAAAGCGGCAAAAGGATGATGACAGATGGCAAGAGATACTCAAAGACAATTCAGGTGTTCAAAAGAGGCACCTCTTGCAATGAAAGCTTTTAATATATTTGCTTAGCAACATTCAAACATACAGTATTAATATGGTCACCATGCTATGCATTATATATGCAAATGTCAAATCATTATGTTGTACACCTGGAACAAATGTTATATGTCAATTATATCTCAGCTACAAGGAAAAAGATTTAAAAAGAGGTATGCATTTGTACCAATCTGTCTGGGAATGTGTGCTCACGCTTAACCCTGTTTCTCTTTGGATTCAGGATCATGGTCCTGTTCTAGTTCTTTTCCAAATGCTCAAATTCTTCTTTCTCTGGTTCCTGTTTTCTCTTCAATGAATTGTTTATATGTTGGTTTTCTCTAGAGTCTAAGCTCTTTAATTTTCTTCTTTTCCCTCTATAGCCCCTTCATTTAAAAATCGTATCTGCATGCATGGATTCGACTGTCACCTGAATGAACATGACTCTAAAATGACATCTTTCGTCCCCTCTTGTTCCCAAATTATGAATGTCTCCATCTGGAGCTGGTTTTAACATGTCTCAAATCAAACATGCCAGCTTTGCTTCCACACTTGCAGTGTCTCCTGTAAAATGTTCCAGATCACCGATTTTAGCATGTGTGGGGGTGGAGGGGCTCCCCTCTGCTGCCAAGCAATTCTTAGGACACCAGCTGGGCATCTTACCATCTGACTCAAGTCTGAGGCTAACTACCCAGAGACAGCATCAGATTCCACAAGTTAAGTGCTCAGTCCTACGAGACTGGCCTCCCTCCATCCCCCACTTCAGTTGTGAGTTGCAAGTCCAGGTTACCTGTGCTTCTGACCAACCAGCTATGGTTTGGAAGTTCCCTTGACCTCCACCTTGGACTTCAGATGACAATTGCAAGTCTGGATTGTTGTCTGTACTTCCGGCCAACTGGCTCTAAATCAGAGGTTCCCACAACCTCCTCCTTGGGTTCCATTAATTTGCTAGAGCGGCTCACAGAACGCAGAGAAACATTTCATTTACTAAATTATAGGTTTACTATAAAAGAATACAGGAACAGCCAGATGGAAGAGATGGGGAGGGCAAGGTATGCGTAAAGGGCGAGGAGATTCCAGGCCCTCTCCTGGCGTGCACTCTTCTGGATGCCCAAGTGTTCACCAACCCAGAAGCTCTTCAAACCCTCCCCTCTTTGGTTTTTTGTGGAGGCTTCATTACATATCACAATTGATTCAATCATTGGCCATTGGTGACTTATTCAACCTCTGGGGTTCCCCTTCCCCAGAGGTTAGGGGTAGGACTGAAATTTCCAAGCTTCTAATCACAAGATTGATTCTCCTCGCAACCAGCCCCCCTCCTTAGGTGACGCTGAAAAGTCATTTCTTTTTCTTTTTTTTTTTCTTAAGATTTTACCTGAGAGAGACAGAGACACAGAGAGTGTGTGAGAGGGGCGGGGTGGGGTGGGGCTAGGGTGGGGGTGGGGGTTTGGGTGGGGAGGCAGAGACTCTCCAGCCCACTCACAGCTAAGCACAGGCCCAATCAGGGCTCAATCTCATGACTCCTGAGATCATGACCTGAGTGGAGACCAAGAATCAGATGCTTATGACTGAGCCACCCAGGTACCCACAAAGTCACTTCATTAACATAACAATAGACCCCTTTGTCTCTCTCAACACAGGAAATCCCAAAGACCTGGAGAGCTAAGTCAGGAATCCTGCGAACTTACTATAGGAAGAAAAAAAATAAATATATATATATATATATACACACATATATATATATGTATATATATATATGGTTATTTAGATCACCAAATTTAGATTTTCTGACAAAGTATACTATCATTTCCCACATCTCTTATTTCCATTAATAGTACAATCCTCAGTCATGACTACTTCTCCTCTTGATGCTCTCCACCTGTGAGCAAGTCCTGTTGATAGCATCTCTCAGGTAAGACCTGGGTCACATTCACTCTCACTGGTTCATTCCTAGATTGACCCATTAACTCTTGTCTAGACTCTTCTTCGAAAGAGTGAATTTGGTGTCACGTTTTGATTCATCCTCTCTCTTTCTCTCATCCTTTTTGAAATCCTTATGGACTTCTCCACTGCCTATCAAACTTGGTTCAACTCTACTTTAATAAAAATAGTCAGTTTAGTAGCATAGTGTGGGAGCAGTGCTTTGTGTCATTTTCTTATTTCTCTAGGAAGCTTATAAAGTGAGTGTTTGTTTCTGAAATAGAGCATTACAATTATGGAATACTAAAATATTTCTATCAGTTGTGAATATGCCATTGATTCAAGAAACTTTTTTAGGTGATAAAGAAATACCACACTAGATAGATAGATAGATGATAGATAGATAGATAAACTGTAAGGTTTTCCTTGATTTCAAAAACAGTAAAATGACCAAAATATGTGAACCTTTGAAAAAATAAAGGAAATATCATTCTAGTTTGTACTTATCCAATGCTCTTTCCAGTATACTGTGGTCCCCTTTTCTTTGGCCTAGGCTTCAACTTTCTATTCTAACTGCCCACTTTTCTCTTGATGTTCCTTAACGTTTATCCACTCCTGTACTTTGACCTTCATTTCTCATGTACCAGGAACTACATTCTTCCTTACTTCACATGTCCAAGCAGTCTACCTCAAAGGGTCTCTCCTTATTAACTCTTTTCTGATCCCCTAAATGAAAATAACCTCTTAATCTTCTGAACTATCCTACATTTTTCACTCTCATATGAATCTACCCTTTGTACATTGTGATTGGCTGTCTATACTTTATCTCTCCACTAGAATATATAAATTTCTTTGAGATCCAGACTGTAATTCATGTATCTTTAAACAATTACCCTCAGGGACACCTGGGTGGCTCAATTGGTTCAGCCTACGACTCTTGATTTCAGTTCAGGTCATGATCTCAGGGTCTTGGGATTGAGCCCTGCATTGGGCTCTGTGCCCAGCACAGAGTCTGCTTGTCTCTCTCCTCCCCCCAGACCCCCGCTTGTGCTCTTTCTCTCTAATAAATAAAATCTTTAAAAATAAGTAAGTAAATAAATAAATAAACAGATAAAATAGACAATTACCCTCAAAGTCTATCCTCCTGCTCCCCCCTATAAAACCCAGCAGCTTCTTGCATATAATAGGCTCTTAGAAAATATTTATCAATTGGATGTCTAATCGGAGCACATTTAGTGATTTTTTTCCTTTGTCATTCATTATGACCAAATGAAGACTGATGGTCCCCAAGCATTTTGACACTGCTTAGCCAAGAATTAAGGTGCAGCACTTCAAGAAAAGTTAATTCTCCTACCATAATCAAGTCATAACCTGACAGGCCCACACAGCTGCTCTTTTTTTAAGTAATAGCCTTTTTATTTCTCCAAGACTAAAACTTTTTTTTTTTTTTTTTAAGAAGGAGGCTCTTTATAAGTTAGGCTAAACCAACTTTCCCTTTAAAATTAAAATCTTTCGGGGCGCCTGGATGGCTCAGTCAGTTAAGTGGCTCAGGTCATGATCCCAGGGTCCTGTATTTGAACCCCATGTAGGGTTCCCTGCTCAGCGGGGAGTCTGCTTGTCCCTCTGCCTCACCCCCTGCTTCTCTCTCTCTAATAAACAAATATATACAGATCTGTATATATATATATATATATATATATATATATATATATATATATTTCCAAAGCAAAAAAAAAAAACAAAAAAAAAACAAACAAACAAACCAAAAAAAAAAAAAAAAAAAACCCAGAAGAAATGCCCTGTGCACTAAAGTGTAAATTTTTTGTTATTTTATTCTTGCTTTTGTCTGGAAGGGACATTGTTGTGGGAAGCCTAAATATTTCTTGGTCTTGGGCCTTGTCTTGGCATTTCATAAGAAAGTGTTACAGGAAAAAAGCAAAAGTAAGGCACAGGCATTTGTTTACATTCCTCATTGTTACAGCCTCAAAAATGGGTAAATGATTGTGCAGAGATGTGTGCTTGTTCATGTTTTATAGGATATAGCAGAATCCTACGACCATCCACTACTAAAACTCCTCATTTCAGTGGTAGAGCTTGCAAAAAACTTTAAACACATTTTATTATTTAGCTCCCCAAACAACTCCTGGATATAGGCATTTTAAAAATTTTTATTTATTTATTTATTTATTTATTTATTTATTTATTTGAGAACAAGACAGATCATGCATGTGCCCGTATGCATGTGCACAAAGGGGGAGAGGGAGAGACAGAGACTCTCAAATAGACTCTGTACTGAGTTGGGCTGGAGGCAGGGCTTGACCCCACGACCCATGAGATCACAACCTGAGCCAAAACCAAGAGTCCAATGCCCAACTGAGCCACCCAGGTATCTCTCATGTAGGTATTAAGATACACATTATAGGAATGGATCAACTGAGACTCAGAATTTTTTTTAAGATTTTTTTTTTTTTTAATTTGACGGAGAGAGAGATCACAAGTAGGCAGAGAGGCAGGCAGAGAGAGAGGAAGGGAAGCAGGCTCCCTGCTGAGCAGATAGCCCGATGTGGGGCTCGATCCCAGGACTCCGGGATCATGACCTGAGCTGAAGGCAGAGGCTTTAACCCACTGAGCCACCCAGGCGCCCCAGAGACTCAGAATTTTTAAAGAATCCTTTCACCCAAGGTCATATAGCCAATAATGGCAGAGGCTGGGCTGAATCTAGATCTCCTCACTCTGGGGCCTGCACATTATCCATAATTCTACAAAAGAGCTCAAATGAGAAACTAGTGTTTTTCTTTTTAATTTTTTTAAGGTATTATTTATTCACTCGACACAGAGAGAGCGTGCAAGCAGGAAGAGCGGCAGGCAGAGGGAGAGGGAGGAGCAGGCTCCCAGGACCCTGGGATCATGACCTGAGCCGAAGGCAGATGTTTAACCAACTGAGCCGCCCAACTGAGCCCCGAAACTGGTGTTTTTAAACATGAGACTACTTACAGGAGAGTCTGACAAATTGCTGGTATGTCCTGACCTTTGAAAAGACCCCAAGAGTGAATAATCCTAAGAGTCTGTGCGACCTGCAGGAATCTGTGTGATTTTAAAATGTTACCTCCACCCAAATCTGCTTAGATTCTGAGCAAATCAGAATTCGCTACCCTCTCAGATCTCCCAAGTTCTCCTATTCTCAGCTATCTGGCTTGGAATTTCTGACACAAGCAAACAGGCAGTTTGTGTCACCTTGTAGCTTAATTTCTGAAAATCTTTCAACATCACAAGTCCAGATAAATGGTGATAAGATGTGAGAATCCAAGGGCTCAATCAATAGTTTTCCAATCTTATAGAGGAAACAGTTCTCCATCTACCCCTACCCTCAACCAACATATTGATTTATGAAAAGTCATCCACAAACAGGAAGAAAATGATGGCACCAATACTCAGGCCCACCTTGTCTAAGGCCAAAGTACACTTGCATGACCCCAGCTGTCTTTCATTTCCCTTTTACCATGATTAGTACACTTACTAGGCTAATAAATGCGAAAGATGAAATGGGGAAGCACGGGTTTTCAGACTGCACCAAGAAAATCTTTGAAACAAACTGACATTGGTTGACGAACACTGGGTAATTTCACAAAAATGTATGAAATAAGTTTAATCTTTGTTAAACTTTAATCTTTGAGAGATGGGCATACCTTGAAGCTCAGCAACATTAAACAACTCACCCAAGGTCACACAGCTAGAAAGCGGTGAAGTTGGGATCCAAACTCTCTTTCTCCTTCGGAGTCTGTGTTGTTAATGATTCTATTACACTGCTTCTCAGATCTATTTGTATGTGATATTAGGGTAGAGATGAAGTCCAATTTAATACTTCACCAGATCATCTTCACAAGGAGCCAGTAAATGTGGTAACAAAAGGCATAGAACAATCCAGACCCCCACCCCGACCCCCATTTCCATTTCCTTCCTCCTCTCTGGAATTACTCTTTTTTTTTTTTTTTTAAGATTTTGTTTATTTATTTGAGATAGAGAGAGAGAGGAGGCAGAGGGAGAGGGAGAAGCAGGCTCTCAGCTGAGCAGGGAACCCGATGTGGGAATTGATCCAGGACCCAGGGTCATGACCTGAGCTAAAGATGGATGCTTAATTGACTGAACCACCCAGGCACTCCCTTTTTGGAATTACTCTTAAATTCTTAGTCACAACAGGGATGCCTGGGTGGCTTAGTTGGTTAAATATCTGCCTTCAGCTCAGGTCATGATCTCAGGGTTGTGGAATCGAGTCGCGTGTCGGGCTCTCTGCCTAGCAAGGAGCCTTCTCCCTCTGGCCCCTGCTCATGCTCTCTCTTCCTCTGACAAATAAATAAATAAATCTTTAAAAAAAAAATTCATAGTCACAATGTATACACATGCCTAACACGTTGAACCTTAACAACAACATAACAACAGCTCAGACATTCTATTATTTTGAAGACAACAACAATATCTGAAGGGTATTCTGAGAGCTAGCTCGGTGACAGGTTTCTCCCAGATTAACGAGGCAGATTTGCTCACCGCGCACACAAGAAACAAGGAAGTGCCTCTAAGCCTGTCTTCTATCAATTCCTGTGGTTCTGAGAGACTCACCAACACCAAAAAGTTGATCACTTCAAGAAAACATACCCACAACAGCATGCGATCCCGTTTTCTAGTAATTCCCAGACTGGTTTAGGCAAGTTGAGAGGACACTAAAGAAAGGAGAAGCTTGGTACTTCGACTGGTCATGCTGAAACCAGATGACAGAGGGCACAGTTGTTCTGTTTGGGCGCTGGGATGCCATGTTTGCCCAAGAGTACTTGTTTAAGGAATTATTTGAGCATTTCGATGGGTTGTAACCACATACATCCATAAAAGTGTGGTTGAAAATGGAAAAATAAATGCCAATACTATTGATGAGAAGGGTAAGTCTCATAAACTTAACATGATTCAGGTGAAGATGGCAAAACAGTGGCCAAGTCAAAAGCAGAGAAACCCTGGCCTCTGTTGGATGATAGCTGGACCTGAGCCAGTACTCCAGGTGTCCGGTGGTGAAAGGAAGGAATGAAGGAGCACCAAATTCTAGAAAAACACGATGAAAGACTATTTCTAAAAACCAAGAGTATTTAGGGATCTTATAGCATTTTGAGCTCTTTGGTACTGGGATGTTGCTTACAACAGACAAATCTCTTATTTGAGCCTTGCAGATTTGTACCTATTTCCAGGAACGCATTAGGTACAGATGTACACAGAGGACCAACTGTACCTCGTTGTTTTGTCTCCATGCCCATTTGTTTAGATGAAACAAACACACTGGATGTCAGAGTGATGACGACTGCAGAACACGCAAACAAAACGGAGAGGACCTGAGATCCAGGAGCCGGGGCCAGCATCCAGATTTCCACCCAAGAAGAGCCCCAGGAAAATGCATCTGCAGACCAGCCCCCAGCAGAGGCACGGGCATGCGCAGTACGAATTGTTCAACAGACAAAGCCTTTGGGGTTGCTGCCTGCTTTCAGCCGATGTGGGGCAAAGAAACTAGACACATGAATTGTACTGAAGTTCACATTCTAAAGAGCAGCTAAATAAACCACCTCAGAGCACCATGTGCTCGGAGCACCATGTCCTCTGACTGGCCCCAGGAATTTCTGGAGCTGGGATGAACAACGCCAGTGTGGGGCCCGTTGTGTCAGCAGTGACAGCTCTTTCCTCAGTCACACACCCAGCAGCTTTCTGTCACATGTGGTTTTAGCGACCAGCCCTTCCTATCTTCATCAGACTGCCTTCCTCTGCCCTGAATAAATGGAAGAGGACATTTCTACCCACCCACGCATCAGGGCCTACAAGACTCAACTCACATTTTGCCAGCCTCAGGATGGAACACGACTCCTTTCAACCACCTGGGCACAGAAGCTGACTATCAGGAAACTGCCTGTGGCCTCCACACATTGCCACACTATTTACACAGCTGATGGAGGTTTGCCTTGTTGAAGAATTTGGCTCTGGAGGATGCCCCTGAGAATTCCTAAAGGGCCCATTCACGCAGGCACACCCGCACAGATGCCTGTGGAGATAGGAACAGTGGGGTTCATTTTCTAACTTCCTCTGTACACACTATAATTCTACGCGTTTATTTAAAAGTGGGGGGTCGGAGAAGAGCTAGGGGAGCTACAAAACCCAACATTATATGAAATATTTTCAAAAAATATTTTAAGTAAAGTCAACAACCCCCTTCGCCTGCCACTCAAACATTCTTCTGCTTCATTCAGCAGCCCAGACTCTGTCCTTCACGTTCACGGGCCTGAAGCAGGGCTGGGATGGGACTCCCAACGGAAAAGGAACCCTTTCCAAGGCAGAGAGAGGGAGCTCAAAAAGTGAACCAACTCTCAAGACAGAGAGGAGAGAAGCAGCAAAGGAGAGGCCTTCACATTCTTTTCTTTGAATAATTTAAAATCCTTCTATCAGCAAGGGAAAAGAAAATATCAGACACGTGATTTTAGCATGACAATAAGACAAAGCAGATGTGATAAAGCAGAGGGAGTAATTTCCTGGAGCTCTTCTTGCTTTTCTAGAGGTAAGGGTCAATTTTCATTCTATCGATTATTAAAATACGTTAGAAATGACAGTAAGCGATTAATTTCTCCAACTCACTTCTAACTGTGATCATAGTGGTAGTCGAATCCTGCCAGCCGTGGGGCCTGCTTCTCCTAGCTGTGAATGACCTCTTTCACTAGGAAAATTGGTCAGGAAACAACTCTGCTTTCGGGAAAGAGGCATGTGTGAGACATAAATGTATATCCAAAATGTTCCCTCTCTTAATTTCCTTCCCTTGCTGCTAATTTTCTCCTAGCCTCAATAATGAATCTTTCTACAGTGCTCAAGTAAACTTCATCTAAATCAGCTCAACCTTAAGAAGAAAAAAAGGCAACTGATCCACCCACATATGTCCCACATCTTTCCTTTGGGGGAGACAAAAGTGTAATCTCAAGTTGAAGGGCTTACGTTTGGGTGCCAGACTCTGAGGTGGACTCTTGACATGCTCAATGGATACACAACCTAGGACAATTTACTTTCATCTCAGTTTCCTTATTTGCGAAATGGGAACGATTAGTAGTTCCTAACTTCTGGGGTTTGCGTGCAGATCAAATATAATACACCTTGAGCAGTAACTGAAACTAAGTAAGTAGTCCGCAGAAGTCCAGGATTACCATCCTTGGCTCTCCCACATCTAAAAGGTCAGGTTCAAGCAAAGGCAGAAGGCAAAAACAACGCTAATTAGAGACTGAAAAAGTCACGGGATTCTCAACTCGTAGTGGAGCAGAAGCAGATGAAAGTCAATGTAGTCATTCTTTTATTAAAAGTCTAAACGTGGGGCGCTTGGGTGGCTCAGTCCATTAAGTGCCCGACTCTTGATTTAGGGTCGGGATGTGAGCTCGAGTCCCATGTGAGCCCCTCCTGAGCCTCACTTCGGGCTCCCAGCTCAGTGCAGAGTCTGCCTGAGATCCTCTTCCTCCGCCTCTCCTCCTGTCCACACGTGCTCTCTCTCTCACTCAAATAAATAATAAATAAATTTATTAAAATTCTGAATGGGATATTATACTTGTGATTATTTACAGGCTAATAATTTGCAAGAGGTGGGGAGAAAACAGTTTTTCTATATACATGATGGTAGGAAGAGCTTTATTTAAGAAATTAAGAACTTAGAAAAAAGCAATTTAAAAATGGTGAATTCACAAAAGAAAAAAAAATCCTACAGAAGAAAAGCTTAATGAGTAAGCAACAAACTAACTTCATGTTCAGCTAATCTCCATAATAATACTGGTGTTTAGGGACAGAAATAACCTCATATTATAGGTTTTCTGGGGGCAGGGAGGAAGTTGTACTATAAATTGCCATGTACTCTGGCAACTGAGTTGGCCCCAGAGTGAAACTCAGTCTCTGTCTTCACCCATCTTGGAAGGTCTAGCTTAAACTCTTTCCCATCCCCTCAAAAGAGAAGTTTGGCATTGTGATTAAGAAAAAAGCAACCACGGGGCGCCTGGGTGGCTCAGTGGGTTGAGCCTCTGCCTTTGGCTCAGGTCATGATCCCAGGGTCCTGGGATCAAGCCCCGCATTGGGCTCTCTGCTCAGTGGGGAGCCTGCCTCCCCCTCTCTCTGCCTGCCTCTCTGCCTACTTGTGTTCTCTGTCTGTCAAATAAATAAATAAAATCTTTAAAAAGAAAAGAAAAAAGCAGCCAGGGTACTGGAACCAATTAATAGCTAAGCAATTTTAGTTTATGTAACCTTGCTGAGCCTCAGTGTCCTTATCTGCAAAATGGGACTACTGACAGTACCTAGCAGGGGCTATGTGAGCATTCAGTGTGAAAATGTGCATTGGGGATAAAGGTCTCCCACCATGAAGTAGAGGCAGGCAGAGCTCACTCCAATTGTTCATTTTACCGATAAGAAGATCTAGAGATGTGAGATCTAGCTCTAGGTCACGCAGTGAGTTCATTTCAAAGCCTGATTCAGTTGGCCCCTGGGTGGCTCAGCTGGTTAAGTGTCTGTCTACCTTTGGCTCTGGTCACCATCAGGGAGTCCCAGGATGGAGTCCCGCATTGGGCTCCCTGCTCAGCAGGGAGTCTGCTTCTCCCTCTGCCCTTTACCCCACTTGTGCTCTCTCTCTCAGATAAATAAATAAAATCTTAAAACAAACAACAAAAACAAAGCCTGGATTAGAGCCTAAATTCTGGTTCCTAATTCAGTATTTTTACACCAAACACGCTTCTGCCTTCATGGAGTTTTGCAAATATTCTCCCACATTGATTTTGCCCTTTTCTGAACATCAACTGCATTTTCAAGCAGTACTATCAGGATAGCACTTGAATACGCTCAGGTGACAAATCTGTTCCCTCAACCACATCGTAAGTTCTTGGAAGTGACAGCAGAGGTTTCAAATGTCTTCCAGATGTCCAAAGGTGTGTCTGCTCAAGTGCCAGGCACATAATACCATTAGCTGATTGACAGAGTGGTTTCTTTAGAAAGAGGTTTTTCTCAGACTAAAATGTTACTGTGAGGAAAACGCTGACTGGTTGTTAGGTCTGCAGAAGATTAGATCAGAGGAAATGGGCTTCGAACATGCCCAAAGAGACACATAAAAGATCCACTGCAAGGGAATTTTAACACAGGATAATGGAACAAAGAAGGCAGAGAGTTCTCTCCTCATGTAAATGTTTTAAAAATAGATAGTCTATTTTTAGACAAAAATAGGTTAACACAGGCCATTGGATACTAATGTGTAAACCTCAAATGTTGTAGAGTTACTGCAAAGACTCTTCCAGGGTGTCTGAGTGGCTCAGGAGGTTGAGCATCTGACTTTGGCTCAGGTCATCATTTCAGGGTCTTGGGGTCAGACTCTGCGCTCAGTGGGAGTCTGCTTGTCCCTCTGTCCTCTGCCTCCCCCTGCTTAGAGCTCTCTTTAATAAACAAACAAACAAAAATCTAAAAAAAAAAAAAGAATCTGCAAATGATTTGGACATCAGATTTTGTAGAGTAAATATAATGTCTTAAACTTCTATATAGTATTTCCCCCCAAAAGCATGTGCAGTCTATTTTGATTTAATAAAATAAAAATTCTTTTTTTTTTAAGATTTTATTTATTTATTTGACAGACAGAGATCACAAGTTGGCAGAGAGGCAGGCAGAGAGAAAGAGGGGGGAGGCAGGCTCCCCGTTGAGCAGAGAGCCCGATGTAGAGCTTGATCCCAGGACCCCGGGATCATGACCCGGCTGAAGGCAGAGGCTTTAACCCACTGAACCACCCAGGTGCCCCTAAAATACAAATTCTTTACAGGCATTGTGGATTTGGTTGCAACTTCTGTCCACTATACATATTTTTAATCAATCAATGAAACAGTGACTAACATTTATTGAACATTTACAGTGTGGCAAGCAGAGTGCTAACCATGTTATAGAAATTATGTTGTTTGCCTTTTATTAGCACCTAGAAGGGAAGTACAATTGTTATCACCATTTTATACAAGAAACAGATTTGTAGAGTTTAAGTAACTCACCCTTTGATTTTACTGTAAATAATGGAGCTGGAATTGGACTCCAAAGCTTGTGGTTTTACCCATTGTTAGGCCACTATCTAACTGTTGGGTGTAAAACATTGCACTTAACTTCCATTCATGTAGGAGGTGGGTGTCTATCCATGAAATCTGATGTTTTAAAAAAGATTCTCTTACCTGCAAAGGTTGGTAACAGCACAAAATGGAAGTTAAAAGTGGCTCCAGAATATTTAGTTTCTATGAATTTAGGCAAGCCAGGTGCTTAGAATGAAGGGATTCAACCGGTTGATATCTAGAGACAGCTCCAAGCAAGAAATTCTATCATTCTATAATTCAACTCAGCATTTCCTAAAATAGATTCTCTACAACTCTGGTCCCAAGGGACACTCCATACAAAAGGTTTTCACAGTCCAACAGTTTGAGAGACACCATAAACTAAAGAACATCCATACGCAAAAGAGAATATCTTTTGGAAATACACAATTACACCTTCACATATTAAAAGCTCTGAGAAGTTCTGCAGAGCACTGGATTACACAAAATTAAATGTGTTTTCTTCTTGTAGCACTTCTCAACAAGGAAACCTTGTTCATTCTGTGTAACCCAGACTACACTAAAACATTTGGGCATCAATCTCCTCTTTACATAATGTTAGGTCCAAGACCATTCATAGGTTATAACCCAACTTTGGGAGTTAAAACATTTCTGAATTAATGAGGTAGGCTATAATAGGTGACCTTCTGAATCTTCCTCAAACTGTTATTCTGTAGTAGTGTTGGCTCCCAGAAAGCTATTTCCTCTAAGCACCATATAGCTCAGTAATTTTTGTTTGTTTCTCTTCAAGCATGGAGTAAAAAAAATTTTTTTTTAAGATTTTATTTATTTATTTGAGAGACAGAGATCACAAGTGGGCAGAGAGGCAGGAGAGGAAGCAGGCTCCCTGCGGAGCAGAGAGCCCGATGCGGGGCTCGATCCCAGGACCCTGGGACCACGACCCGAGCCGAAGGCAGAGGCCTTAGCCCACTGAGCCACCCAGGCGCCCCGGAGTAAAATTTTTATAATGACACTCTGACAATTATGTTCCTCTGTTCTTCAAAATCTATTCTAGTCTAATGGTTCTCAAATCAACCACCATCAGAATCACCTGGAGGGTGTGTTAAAACAAGGATTGCTGAGTCCACCTCAGAGTTTCTCATTCAGTAGATGTGGAATGAAGCTGAAGAATTATAATTGCAGGACTAATTCCCAGGTATGACCAGCGTTGCTGGTCTGGGGCCTGTGCTACTCATCTAGACCTCTTCTGTTAGATTTAGACCTTGAAGTAGAACATGAAAGATGTTTGGTCTCTGCTTCCATCATCAAGACCTGTTATTTTTTTCTCTTGCTTCTATAAGTTTGACTCTCGAATTTAGCCAGGTATCGACGGCATTTTCTTTGTACTTCACAATTTCTACTTGCAAGTTTCAAAAGCTTTAGGAATCAAAGATGAAGAAAGGAGTCAGGAAAATAGAGAGGGTCTTTGATTAAGCTTTAATAGAAGAAGATATTAATATATTTAAGAGCTAAATCTCTTATTTCTCATCTAATTATATGGATTAAATTTCAGTAGCATGAACTTTTTCTCATCTCCTTGGAGGAAAGCCTAAGTTGTATTTTGTATAAATATAGACAAGTTTTACATTATAGGCACTTGGGTTGGGCCTCCATTCACTGGCACCTGCAAACCTTTATTTCTAGACCTTTAATTTCTATAATAAAAGTTTTTATGATGCCAAAGAAGCTTTAGAGTCAAGGAGTCCTTTAAAATAATGGTGATTATAAATGTAGCTATCGAATCACAAAATTGGCCCTGCCTGGTGTAATAGAGGTTTTAGTCGAAAATTGCAAGTCAAATTACTGTCAGTTGGATCCTATTTACATATTTACATATTCTAATTTTAGATGTGCCCAGCTGACACTATTTCCTAACTCTTCTGTGTGAAGTTTCTGATTCTTTTGCCTTCTCCTGCTCTACTGGCCTGTCAAGGAAGAAAGGACAGACACCAATCTTTACTGCACATCTCCTAAGGGCTACCTCATTTCATCTATTTCAAACCTCTGATGAAGAGTTGATCCCAAGAACAGCTGAGGCACCCCCCAGAAAGGGACCAGTCACCAGGATAAGTGGCAACTTTAGGACACAGGCCAGTGAGACCCAACCAGAGTCCCCTCTCCCTTCATCACACCTCCCCAACTTCACCTGCTTCAAATCCCTAGTGATCCCTTGATGGACTACAGGAGATCCCTCTTTAAAGGGCAACCAATAGAGGAGAATTAGTCGGTGTTGGGATGAATTATGCATAATCTATATGTCTTAAAATGATCATTTTCACATAGGGGTCACCTTAGAGGTGGAAACGCCTGAAAGGGAAATTAAGAGAGAGAGGCTAGGGGGGTGGTGCTAACTAATGGATAAAATGAAATCAAAACGTTGTAGTCAGAAGGATTCAAAATGTTACAGCTTTACAGACTGTCGTTTAATAAGCCCAGAAAATACCCCAAGGGTGTAATAAAAAAGGTAGAATGTAAAAGTTCTACATGAGTATGTTTACATTACTCTGAGGCTTAAGGAGGCACAGGCAGCATGGCTAGCTAGAGTGCAAACACCACCACCACCAACTCATGAATGCTGCCTTGGTTTATACAAAGCCCTTCATGGCAGGGTTCTTGGTGAAAGGGAAAACATCCCATGCACCCTGGCTCAGAAACTACCCAGGCTCTGAAATCCTGTGCAAACAAAATTCTCCGGAGTAAGCTGAGCTCTGCCCACGGCGCATTCTTTAGGGCTTAGTATACATGTAAGCTGAGTTCCCCTCTATTATCCTCACTATGCCAGGAAGGATTTCATGAATGTATGACCTTAGGTTTTAAAAGGAGACCACAGAAGTTGACAATGACCTCAACTACCTGTGAATGTCAGCCTTTCAGCGAAAAGAATGTTATTGATGAATCCAGGCAAGGACACAGGGCTGCCCCGCAGCTCCGAAACTAGTGTTAATATTTCCTGGGGAGTGAGAGATACCGCAGTTGGGCTGCTCATTAAACCTCTGGGAAACTGTCTGTTAGAAATTAACACAGTTTGTCAATAGAGCTCTAGTACTCTGGGATCTGCTGGCTTTCTGGGGATGATTTTCTAGATTACTTCAGTAACCTTATGCCAATAGAAACCTAGCTTCTTATGAGCAAACTTAGAGACCGCTGTTCTGCATAGAATGGTACCAACTACTTGGTCATTCAGTGTCAGACGTTGAATTTCTAGATCAGAAACATGGACCAATATATACAACATTTACATCAACAAGAGTCAAATGACGTTCCCACTTTCCTTCTTTCCTTCGTGTAATATTTATTGACTACCTAATCCTATGAGACACGCTACTGATATAAAGATAAGACACGGTCTGTTCCTTCAAAGGCCTCAGTCTAATCTACAAAATACATGTGAAATGCACATGATGATATAAAGAGACAGATGTTATAACAGAAGCCAGAGTATCGTGGAGACCAGAAGGTAGAAGCCTAGTTCATCAAGCTTCACAGAGGTGACATTTCAGTTGGGCATGAACTGATGACTAGGAATTTGCCTGGTGGAGAAAGGGTGATAGAAAATTCTTTAGGCAGAGGGAAAATCACATGCAGAGATATGGCAGTGAGATGGGCCACAGGATGCCAGGGAATGAAAAGAATTTCTATGGGGTTGCAGCCTAGAGTCTGAGGGAATGAGGGGAGAAACAGCAGAAAAGTCAAGACCTTCTTCACTGGGACGAGGGTGTGATGTGACATGGGAAATTGAAGGCAGGTCCACAGGGCTGCTGAGGCACAAATTCACTGGGATGGTAGAGGGTGAGTGGGATAAAATCCCAAGGGGATGACTAGTAGCCAATCCAAACACGTCTAGACACGCCTTTGCAGACAGAAGGTCCAAGCATAGTGATGGACTATACCAGTTTAAGCCATGATTTCTGGTGAAAAAGTCACTGTTACTGTTTCTCTCATGGATCAGGAGAGATAGAAAGCCATCTCCTTTCCTTTTAAAAGGATACTATACACTGTAGGATACTATTCTACACATACTACTAGACCATTTTTCCCCCCATACCCAAATAGTAAAAGGATACTATACACTGTAGGATACTATTCTACACATACTACTAGACTATTTTTCCCCCCATGCCCAAATCTCACCTCTTCACACACCACTGCCAGAGTCATCTTCCTAAAACACAGCTAAAAACTTGGCTTCTCGTGGTTATAGAATCTGAAATTCAAATTCTTTGCAGTCCTAGCTTTTCCTCATACAACATACCTTTCCACACTTCTGTGCTCTTGCTCAGGTGGGAATGACATGCCTTTCTCCACTGTCCTCAATCTGTCAAAATTCTCTTTGTCTATCAAAGTGCAGCATAATGGCCACCTCCTCAATGAAGCCTCCTTTCATTCTTCTCATCATGATTATTCTTTCCGCTTTGACCCATATCATCTTGCCAGATTGAACTAAGCACCTTTTTACTATTCCTTGTCTTTCAGGTAGTCTTTGGGAAGTTTCTTGGGAGTGGGCATCTCAAGTAGGGAGAAGGAGAATGAGGGAGGGAGGAAGGTTAGCTTCTGCATAAATAACAGTAACTGACTGCCTGGCCAGTATCAGTATTCAGAGGCAGTTCAGCAATAAATGAGATACAGAGGCTAAGGCGGGAGACTGCATATTCCAAAGATGGGGGCTAAACGATTTCCCGAGCTCTCCCAAAATGTGACCTCCCATCAGAAAAGGGAGCCCATTTCTCTCCCCTTGAATCTGAGATGGCCTTATGACTCACTTGCAACCAAGAGATTGCTGCAGAGGGAATGCTTCTGAGGCTAGGTCAGGAAAGGCCAAATAGCTTCTTCCTGGTTCTGTTGAGAGTTTGCTGAACCTCCATAGAAAATGTCCCACCACCCTGAAACCGCGGTGCTGGGAACACCATGTGTACAGGCTCCAGTAGACAGTCCCAGCTGAGCCTACACTTCCAGCCACCCCTACAAGGTGCCCGACATAGAATACAATCTTCTTGGTGACCCTCTCAAGCCGCCTATCTGCCAGCTAAGTACCAATGAGTAACTTCAGCCATCTCAGAAGGCGCAGAATAATCTCCCAGCTAAGTCCTGTCCAAATTCCTGACTCACAGAATCTATGAGATGTAGTTTAATAGATACTGTTTTTCTGTTTGTTTTTAAGTTTTTATTTAAATTCCAGTTAGTTAACATATGGCGTAATATGAGTTTTAAGTGTAATGGGAACGGTCTTAAGTTACTAAGAGTTAGAGTCATTTGGTACACAGTAGTAAATACCAGAAAAGCCAGGGAATAAATCCTGACCCTTACTTTTACTCTGCAAGCTGATTAGTCTTCTGAAAGAGTGATAATCCTTGGCCAATTCAAGATGAAAGCTTCTAGAGTCTCCTAGAAACACTTAGAATGCTTGGTGAGAACCTATGAGTGACTTAGGTCCAAACTGTGAACGTAAGGGCAGAAGCCATTGAGGGCCCAGAGGCTATCAGCAAAGGGCTGTGTTGCTGATCTGACCAGTAGAAGGGACTCCACCATAGCTCTGCAGCTCACTTCACTTTATCAAAACACCAATTGAAGGGTGGAGGTAGGAGATGATTCTTTGAGCTCGGCAGGTGGTAGAGACTAGATGATTGATAAATACCCGTTGTATGAATTGACTGAATCCAGGTGTTGGCAGCGATACTGGGGGGACTGTTTACCAAGAGGCAATGGGCAACTGAGGCATCACAGGTCTCCCTACTGACCTGTAATTGGAAATATGATACCGATCTGGGCTCTTTTTCGGAGGCATTTGAGTCAGAGGCTCACAGGATGGAGAGCTGGGGCCAGCCTGCTGGATGCTCTGTAAAGGGACTGTCCAAGGATTCTGGCTGGGAGTTGTGTCTCTTATCCTTATCATGAAACCCTGGCCCCTGTGCCTGCCAGGAGCATCTTCACTTGAAGGTTACACTTGTTGCTCACACAGTACTTCTATTTCTCTTCCTACCGTACTGTGGAACTCATTAGCTAAGTGTTAACACCCACAGGCCCCCTGTTCATAATACTTTTCAACCATTATTCTGAGCACCAAATGAAACATTCCTCTTTTCTGAGCTTACAATAGCTTCTTTTTCCTAAAGACCGTATTTAAGATCTCTCACACTGATTTAAACCTATTACTGCCTGAAGGAGAGGCCTTCTCCAGACCCATGTACAGGCCCTTATAGTTATCCTGAAAAGGAAATGGTGAGAGTCCTGATCTCTGACGCAGGTTTCTTGTACTAGAAGAGATCAGAATCATGTCTTGTATTTTCAGAAGTCCTAGAGTATTACTCAAGGAATACTTTTGAAGTCATAATTCTGGATGAGAATGTGTTTTAGGCTAGATTTTTACAGAAGTCAGATTTTGGGGTGGTTTTCAGATAGCTGGAAGTTTTATTAGCCAAATATCTTATTTTCATTAAACTGACAACAAATCACATAATTTTCAAGATCATAACTGCGTATTTCCCTTGCACAAGTATGAGGAATCCTAGTCTCTTAAAGAAATCTCAACTTTCCCTTTTTTTTTTTAAGAATAAAGTCAGAGATTTGTTAACTGCAACTGAATGTTAAAAGGACCTTTCACTCGTGGATTCAGGCTAAGAAAGCCTTGACTCAAAACGAATGGAGAAATTGGTTTTAGGACCAGACAGAATCGATTGTTTTGGGTCAATTTTGGTTTGGGGAGCCTAATGAAGACTGATCTCACAACAAGAGCTGGCATCAGTGTACGGTCAGTCATCATTAACCACTGCAGTAGCCCAAATTGCCTGTCTTGAGTGAAGACACTTTGTTTTCACACGCACTTCTCAATATTCTCGACTAATGGCATACATGCTAATTAATCTATTAGCAGACTGATGCATGTTGATTAACATGTACATTACTATTTAAATATTTAAGAGGGATTGCTAAACCACTTTTAAAAATGTGATATTATGCTCAATTATGCAGTCATTTGAAGCTAAATTTTTAAAATCAAGCAGTGTGTTTTTTTAATGTCTTATCTGCCTCCTTGTACCCTAAGTTCCCTTGCAGGCAGGCTCTGGGTGTGATTCATGTCTGAAAGTGTCTTGGTGCCTGGCACAGTGCCTTCCACACCAGAGTGAAGCAAATAGTTTTGAAATGAATAAAAAGAAGCCTCTTTGAGTAGGAAAGGGTAGATTCCACCTGAATGTACAGACTGATTCCCTGACAGCTATGCAGTTTAAAAGGAATATTTGTACAGCACTGTACAGTTTGTAAGAACCTCTACACGCTTATATTGTCTTTAAACCAAGTGCCAATAAGCTCATTTTACTGTTGAGGAAATTGACCTTTAGAGAGATTCTAGGACTCGTGGCAAGTTTTCCGATTCTCTAGTTTATGAAATTAGAAAAGAACTCTGCCCCCACCCCAAATACAATCATCTGTCAAAATTCATTCAAAGATGTCTGTCTTTTTAACCCGTTTTAACCTACCCACCTCATTATTGTCAAATAATGGTATATATATATAGTATTACATATACAAGGAGAGGGCATTGGACAGCATATCTAAAATCAGTTTTCTTCACCTGCAGCCTGATACTCCCATACCCCATTCTCATGGAACACCCACAGTGGCTGATGGAATCTGATGGGGCTGATCCTACCTACCCTGTGTGTAGAGCACATGCGTAAAATTTGGTGCTTGGCTTCGCAAGTAATTAATCATCAAGTACAAGGTAGGGAGACAATAAAAAAAATCTACGTTATGTTGTAAAATCCAAAGATCTGGTCCAGAAGAAAGCAGAAATGCAGTCCTCTTCATCAGAATGCTTAGACTTTCCTTGCAATATTGGGAATATGACAGTAAAATAAAATTCTCCAAAATGTGTCCTATTTTGACATGTTTTAAAGTATTACTTAAATACACTTTTCGTCAAGATGATTTAAAGGCGGTCAGCTCCCAGGGGAGAGAAATACACTCTCCACCCCTCCACCGGCTGCAGTTCCACAAGTGGGGTGTGAGTGGCAGGTGAAGCAGAAGGCACGAGCAGGCTGGGGAGGGTTGTGCCTCCTCCTTCTGTGAATCAAAGCCAAAAAAGGTTCCTCACTGCTGCTGGTTCTTTGATCTCTTGCTCCCTATTTTTAGAACTCTTCTGTCCAATATCCTCTGCCCCACTGCCATGACCTTTCATGACACACTTCTCCTTGTGGTTATTTTGGGGATCATATTCCTTTCCCAAAGTATTACTACAGCTAGAATTAATGTATGAGGTAGATCAGCACAAGTCCTTACTTGAAAAAGCACCCAAAGCACATGTTCCCACGGAAGGGTAAAGAGCTGGTGTACAAAGGACAGATACATCATCCATATTTTTAGTCATCAAAGCATTCTAGAAGGACTGCTTCATGGAGTAGATACCACGACTTCACAAGATAGCATTATCTAGGTACAGAATCTGGGCACATGGGTTTAGAAAGTGTGTCCAGCACAGCTAATGGATTATAAATGAGTGTGTGTGTGTGTGTGTGTGTGTCTTGTTTAAGGAATAGAGAAAGAGGAGACGGTCATAAAGAAAATATAGGATTTGTCACCACAGGTTTCTTTTTCAGATTTTATTGCTCCCGAAATCTATAAACCATGTATGAGAGTCAACTCCCACAATGAGGCAAGGACAGAAATCAAGCATGCTCTGACTGCTCAATATCCCTTGGAAAAGTATTTCTACATAGAATTTTTAGAAAGAGAACAAAAGTTGTCTCATTGGAAATAAGGATGACACATGGATCCAGACCCCCCCCCAGTGAAGACAGAGTGTTTTTTGTGTTCATCACTATATTTCCTGTGTCAAATACAGTGTTAGAGAGCTATATTAATTAGATAATTTGATACAATGACAGCTAAATTTATTGAGCACTTAGTATATAGCTTTGGGACAAATACTGTTCTTCAAATCTGCATAAGTTAAATCACTGAATGCTACAATAAACCTATGAGTATGTGCTTGTATTGTCCCCATCTGAGAGATGAGGATACTTAAATGTGAAGAGGTTAGATAGCCTATCGCACGCCAAATAGCTCTTAAGTGAGAGAGCCAAATTCAACACCATGCACTTTGTGATCTAAAACTAATGTTCGGAGAGCAAAGAAATGGGTTTTCTGCTTCTGCTGCATCCATGAGGGGTCTGAAGAGCCAACTTTATTCAGTTTAGCTGAAATGTGTCCCCTCAAAATTCAAATGCTGATGTCCTAACCTCCAGTACTCATAAGATGACTATATTTAGAAATATAAAGAAGTAATTAAAGAAGTAATTAATATAAAATGAGGTCATTAGGGTGGGCCATAATCCAGTCTGTCTGGTGTCCTTATAAGAAGAAATTTGGACACAGGCATGTACAAAGTAAAGATCACATGAAGGCACAGGGAGATGGCCTCTGCAAGCCAAGGGAAGATGTCTCAGAGGAAACAAACCCTGGCAGCACATTGATCTTGGACTTCAGCCTCCAGAACTGTAAGAGAATAAATTTCTGTTGTTTAACCAACTAATCTATGATCTTTCATTATCGCAGTCCTAGCAAACTAATACATTCAGTGTTAAAGTGTCAAATGGGAGGCAAGGAAAATGCATTGAGACCAAATTAATCAAAGCAAATAAAACCAATACAAAACAGAGAGTTGACCAATTATGTAACTTTTGTAAATTCAAATTGAGGTGGGAGGTGCTGTCAGGATATTCCTTTTGATAGCCCAGATAGTTCCATTACCAGAGGATTCCTGATGAATACAGAGGCTGAAAGATGTGATACCAATTATAGTTTGTTGGCGGCATATGGTTTCTGTGTGTATAGACTTTCTTACTCTCAAGTATTTCTGTGTTCAGAGTAACCCACTTAGCAGAAACCTCACATTTTAAAGTTTTTAGTATCAAGGTTATACTAAAAAATGAGAATATATAAATCCCTCATAATCCCATTATCCATAGATAAATGCTATTAACACAAATATATATGATCTTTAATAGTGAGAGCTTGATGCATATAAAATTTTTTATCCTACTTTTGTTCAATTGACATGGGTTTGAGAGTTCTTCCCCCAAGTCACCAAGTAGTTTTCAAAAAACATGATCTTAATGACTGCATAATATTCCTTCTAAGAGATTATACTATAATTTATTAAACATAATACTCAATGCTGGCAAGGAGATTGTGAGGCAAATGTGATAACCACTACCCTATGGAAACACTTGGCAAGGATACTGTGGAGCAGGCATTCTCTCAAACTGTTGGTGAAAGTAGAAAACATGATGACCCACAAAGCAGTTTGCTATCATATATCAATATTATCAGAATAATTCACACCCACTGCTCCAGCAATGAAAAGCAAAAGAAGAGCATTTATGTGTAAACCATCACTTTCTCAGTGAAGTGATCCTGACCAGCTTCTTTTTTTTTAATTTTTTAAAAAAATTTATTTATTTGACAGAGAGAGAGAGACACAGCAAGAGATGAACACAAGCAGGGGAGTGGGAGAGGGAGAAGCAAGCTTCCTGCTGAACAGGGAGCCCAATGTGGGGCTCGATCCAAGGACCCTGGGATCATGGCCTGAGTTGAAGGGAGTTGCTTAACCAACTGAGCCACCCAGACACCCCTGACCAGCTTCTTTTAAATTGCATCCCTGATTTTTAATTTTGTACTAGTACTAGTAGAGACCTCAGTGATATTCTAGATCATTCAGTACAGACACAGTAGAGTCACATCTTAGTAGAAGGCTACTTTATATTTGCCTTAGAAAAGTATAAGGCCTTCCATGGGTCACACTTATCTGCATGTAATTTAACTACTTGCCAAAACAAAGTCCCACTATTCAAAGAAGACAACAAATAGAGAAACTCAACAACGTAACATATATAGTACTCAGCTTCCAAAAGCAAATTACTAGACAAGACAAAAAGCAGGAAAATGTGATTCAGAATCCAGAGAAAAATTAATCAATAGAAACAGACCTAAAGATGACAGAGATAATGATACCAGACGATAACAACTATTAGAGCTATGTGCAAGTATTTAAAGGAAAACATAAATATAACAAGAAGTAGAAGATGTTTTTTAAAAGAATCAAATAGAACTTCTAGGGTTGAAGAAATGAAATGAAAATGAAATGAAATGAAAATTTCACTGATGAGGTTAATAACAAACAAGTCACTGCAGAAGAAAAAAATATAGTGAATTTGAGGGCATAGCAATTTAGAATATATCCAAAATTAGGCACAGAGAAAAAAAAAGACTACAAAAAGGAAAAAGAAAAGAATAGAAACTTCATGACTTTTTGAATAACAGCAACCAGTGTAATAGCTATGAAATTAAAGTCCTAGGAGAGGAGTAGGAGAACAGAAAAATATGTGAAGGCATTACATAGTGAAAAATTTCTCCAATTTGACAAAAACTATAAACCCACAGATCCCAGAAATTTTATGAATCTCTAGCAGGATAAAAACAAACAAACAAAATAAATAGCACCAAGGCACATGATTACCAAATTGTTGAAAACCAATGATAAAAGGAAAATATTAAAACAAGCCAGAGGAAAAGACTGATTACCTAGAGGCAACAAAAAAGAATGACAGCTGACTTCTTTTTAGAAACATGCAAAACAAAAGGCAATGGAACAAAAGGTTTAAAGTGCCAAAGGAGGAGGGTGAAGCAATATATTTTCCAAAAATTAAGGCAAAATAAAAACTGTCCTAGATAAACAAAAGCAGAGAGAATTTATCATCATCATACCTGAGCTACAAAATTATGTTCAAGGAAGTTTCTCTAGCAAATGGAAAATCTTATCAGATGGAAATTTGGATCTACAGAAAGGAAAAATGAGTATCAGAAATGATAAATATGGGAGAAAATATGAAGCACTTTTCTTCTCATTTTAAAATTTCTTTAAAAGACAGTCGACTGAAGCAAAAAGAATTACCAGGCATTGTGGAGCTTAAAACATATATAGAAGGAAAGTGTGTAATACAATAGCGCAAGGATCAGAGAGGGAAATGGAATTATACTGTTGTAAGGCTCTAAGTTATGCATGAAGCCATTTAATAGTATTTGAAGAAAGACTGTGATAAGTTTAACTGTATATTGCAAACCCTACAGCAATCATTTAAAAAAATGAATAGCACTAGAATGACTTTTACTTCAGAACTATACAGAAAAGGTTAAAAAGGGTAAGTCTTAACTGCCTTGGGGAAACAAAGAATCAATTTTGGCTTTTTGAATACTGTTTATAAAAACCCTGTCAAACGACTACCCAAGAAACATCTTTAATTTACTTCTCAATAATTTTAGTTTACAAGCATTATTTTTTCTATTGCTTCTATATCTCTCAATGGAAAATAAAAATTAATGAGCATCTTGAACATAAAATCAACTGACATTTTAGAATATGTATGTTCTTTGTACAATAAAATTTGTATTATGCTATTTTGTATTGTTAAGAATTACTTTACTTTTCCTCACAAAACTTTAACAAAAAGATAATGATTCTATTTCAGGGAATATATCACAATGGTTTATACATAGACTCTAGTGTGTAACTGCCTGGATTCCAATCTCAGCTTTACCAATTATGAGACATGTGACCTTGGGCATATTACTGAACATCTCTGTATTTTAGTTTCCTGTGATGTAGGGAAAATAGTGCCTATCTTACAGAGTTGTTATAAAGATCAAATGACTTAATATATTGAAAGCACTTAGAAAAATACCAGAAGACAGTAAGTATGGTAAGAGTGCTATCTATTGTTACCCACAAAAATTAGTAGAAGGTGGATAAAGAACTAAGATTTAAAGAGATAATTAATTTAGGAGATTTTGTAAAGAAAACTACTTGAGAACTGGGAAAGCGAGGTTTGGTTGTACTCTGTCATTATCTGTGTGGCCACAGACATGATGCTAAACTTCTTTGGGCCTTATTCATGCACCTGTTTAGTCCTTCCTTCCTCATTTCCTGTTGTCATCTCTCGTACAAATATTTATTGAAAACCTAGTACGTTATACTGTGTTAAGTACCAAGGTAGTTATTGTCTCATGGTTTGAAAATTACATAAACAGACAATTAAAATAGTACAATATAGTAAGTATGATGATGGAGATATCAGAATTCCCTTCCACTTCAGAAAGCTTGTGGATCTGTGGGCACATGGATGATTCAACACTTATTACCACCCCTAGGAAAGTCCATTTAGAATGTAGACCTTCATGAGTGCTGTTGCAATTTTGGCCATGGTTCTGTCATTGATGATGCTAGCTCATGGAATTAAACTTTATTAGAGATTTGATGAGTATGTAAGTGATTCCTCTCTGGCTTTCCTTTAAAAAGAATTTGTAAACGGAATCAAGGGTCAGCCTATTTGGCAGCATTTCTTCTAATTCCTCTAAATAATGAAGATTTAATTGACTACACATTTTAATCCTCAGGCAAGAAGCTCCTTTTTTTTTTTTTTTTAAAGACTTTATTTATTCATTTGACACAGAGAGAGAGAGATTACAAGTAGGCAGAGAGGCAGGCAGAGAGAGGAGGAAGCAGGCTCACTGCCAAGCAGAGAGCCCGACGCGGGCCTCGATCCCAGGACCCGGAGATCACGACCTGAGCCGAAGGCAGAGGCTTAACCCTCTGAGCCACCCAGGCGCCCCAAGAAGCTACTTTTAAGATAACATCATAGCAGCTGATTCCTACAATTTCCAGTTTGAGCCCTTTTAATCCCTGATAATCCCTTTGGTTCAGGGTGAAACAGAAGGCCAAAAATATATATAATGGCTTTACTTAAAAAAAAAAAAAAAGCCAATATGAAAAGTTTTAAAGCAATAATTTCATTGTATTAACAAATCGCAATTAAAATAAATATGGAATTGATTTAGAAACTATCATAAAATTATAGCTGATTATTCCTTCTATTTTCTGCATCAGCTGCAGTGTGGTTTATATCACTTTCATAATAAAGAAGATCTTATTAAAAAAATAAAACTGATTTCCTTCTTAAAGGGAAAAAAAGAAACTATCATCAATACTTGAGGCTATCTAAAGATAAACTAATGCAGAGTATTTTAACGGTTTCCCCACAAAGATCAGTCACCTCTGTTTTATTTAAAACATACTTTAAATAAGAAGCATAGGGTGGGGGATGGGTGAAACAGGTGATAGGGACTAAAGACGATGAGCACTGAACAACGTGTAAAATTGCTGAATCACTATATTTGTACACCTGAAATTAATATAACACTGTATGTTAATTATACTGAAGTTAAAATAAAAAACCTAATAAAATGTAAAAAGTCATTTAAAAAAATGAGGAAAGGAATGCCTGGCTGGCTTGGTAAGGAGCATGCAACTCTTGATCTTGGGGTCATGAGTTCACACCCCACATTGGGTGTACATCTTACTTTTAAAAAAAAGAGAGATATTAGGGGCGCCTGGGTGGCTCAGTGGGTTAAAGCCTCTGCCTTTGGCTCGGGTCATGATCCTAGGGTCCTCTCTGCCTATCTCTCTGCCTACTTGTGATCTCTGTCTGTCAAATAAATAAATAAATAAATAATCTTTACCAAAAACAGAGAGAGAGAGAGAGAGAGAGAGCTATTAAAAACAAACAAATAAACAACAACAACAACAAAAAAAAAAACAAGAAGAAAGCATATTTCTGTTATGTGTTAAACTGTGCACCCCACCAAAGGATATGTTAAAATGCTAACTCCTGGTACCCGTGAATGTGACCCGATTTGATGTAGGGTGCTTGCAGATTGCTATGAACTGAATGTTTAAATGTTTATGTCCCTCAACCCCACAAATTCATGTTGAAGCCTAAATTGCCAATGTGGGTGATATAGGGAAATGGGGCTTCTGGGATGTAATTAAGTCATGAGGGTGGAGCCCTTATGAATGGGATCAGTGCTCTTATAAGAAGCGACATGAGAGAGATGAATACCTTTCTGCTCTCTTTGCTGTGTCGAAGACCGTTATCTGTAAACCAGGACTAGTGCTCTCACCAGACACTGGGTCTCTTGGGACCTTGACCTTGGACTTCTCAGCCTCCAGAACTGTGAGAAATAAATGTTTGTTTTTTAAAGCTACCCAGTCTATGATATTCTGGTACAGCACCCCAAACTAAGACACAGATGTAATCAAGTTAAGAAGAGATTATACTGGATTGGGATGGATTAGGGTCCACCAATGGGCCAAAGACACCCCTAATCCAATGACTGATGCCTTTATAAGAAGAATAAATTGGACATAGAGACACAGGCAAACCAGGGAAAAGGCCATGTGAAGATGAAAACAGACACTGGAGGGAGGCATCTAAAGCCAAGGAACACTAGAGGCAAGGAAGAGTCTGTGGAAGCAGCATGGCACTGCTGACACCTGGAGTTTGGATTCTGAGCCTCCAGAACTATGAGAGAATACATTTCTGCTCCTCCAAGCCGTCCAGTTTGTGATACTTTGTTACAGCAGCCAATAAAGTTTCTTCAGCAAAATTCCAGTTGTAGGACTTCCATTTTCTGCTAAAATGGAGAAACAATGACCATAGTTACTTTCCCACCTGCAACAAATAATAAAACCAGACAAAACATAGGAAACATTTTGTAGACATAGAACATCAAACAGTACAGTCTAGTGACTGCTTCGAGCAGGAAAATCAGAGATGAGACCAGCAATTACCCCAGCTCATGGCTTGAAAAGAATATCCAGGCTGCAGCACAGGCCGGGAAACCCTGTCAGAGGCCAGCAGTCTCCCTGAGCAGATCTGACAGGGACAGGTGTCTAGAGAAGCCAAAGTATCTAGAGAAAATAGGGCTGAGTATGGAATAGGGAAGAGCTTCACAGAAAGGATCTGATAAGCACAGCCTTCGTGTCATCGACTAAGTACTGAATGAATGGTGCATTCGGGTGAGGAATTACCCAAGGCTGGGAAAGAACTGCCTAAAGGGAGTGGAGGGAACAATTCTTGGAACACACATAGGACTGGAAATAGTTTGTGTTTCTACCAGCCAGAGTGAAAAACTTCTGAAGTCAGGGCACAGCAGTTGAAGTCCTCTGAAAGGTTTAGCCTCAGTCGTGGGGGCAGATTCAACTTAGACTAAATGCTGCTCTGGTCCCTAATAAAGCTTAAAAACAAGAATTTGAATGGATTCAATTGTTTCCAACTAACCTAACCATGTTCCAGAATAAAACCCAAGAATAATTTTAGGAAACATATTTAGCACCCAAGAAGATAAAATTCACAATGCCTGATATCCCATCAAAAATTTCCAGGCTTTCAAATGAGTAAGGAAATATGATCTATATTGAGAAGAAAAATCACTCAGTAGAAACAGATCCAGGAATGACAAATATGATAGAATTCATAGAAAAGGACATTAAAAGAGTTATTATAACTATATTCCATATACTCGAAAAGTCAGGTCATAAAAATATTAACTGCTGTGTAACTACAAGGAGATATTTTAAAGACCCAAATCAAGCTTCCAGAGTTGAAAATAGAATGTTTGAGATGAAAAATACAATAAATGTAAAAAATATAATAAACTTGATTAACAGCAGATTATATGTCTATCGTAAAAGAAAAGATTAATGAACTTGAGATATAACATTAAAAATTATCCAGAATAAAACACACAGAGGAAAAAAAAAACCTAAAAGTAAAATAAACAGAGACAAGTGAGCTGGTAAAAAGTTCAAGTGACGTAATATGGAGTCTTCTAAATGCAAAGAAGGATTGTGATGTGAGACCAAAAAATATTTGAGGAAATAATGGCTGAAAATGTTTTCCAAATTGGATGAAATTTATAAACCCATAGATACAAGAATCTCAAGCACAAAAAACACAAGAAAACTACACAAGGCACATCACAATCAAATTGCTTAAAACTGGTGATAAGGAGAAAATTCTTAAAAGCTGTCACTGAAATGATATATTATACAGGGAAGAATAAAGATAAGAATGTCAGAAGACTTCTCATCAGAAACAACACAAGCCAGAGCAGTGAGACATCTTTAACTGGAAGAAAACACTAGCAACATAGAAGTCCAATATCCAGTAAAAATATAACTTTCAAATATGAAGGTAAAATACACAAATGAGTACATGAAAGAGCTGGCAAAAACTGAGTAAGGTCAGTAGGCTAGTTAACAGTACTCTACTCACGTCAATTTCCTGGTTTTATTGTACTACAGTTATACAATGCCACCACTGGGGAAAGTTGAGTAAAAGGTTCACGGGACTGACTCTAATACTTTTTTTTTTGCAACTTCCTGGAGTCCACATTATATCAAAATAAAAAAGTTTAAAAAAGGAAAATGTAACAAATTCTTTTTTAGATATACAAAAGCTGAGAGAATTCATCACCAGCACACCTGCACAAGAAACATTAAAAGAAGTGCTTCAGGGAGAAGTACCTTTGTACTGTTTAAGGTGCTTATATTGCATATGAAATAGTATAAAATCACTTGAAGGTAGTCTGTGATAAATTTAAAATGTATATTGTAAAGCCTAAAGCAACCGCTGAAATTAAACAACAAAGAGTTACAGCCCATAAGCCAATAAAAGGAGTATGATAGAATTATTTTTAAAAATTCAGTCTGAAAAAGGAAGAAAAATGGCAAAGAGGAATAAAGAATCGATGGGACAAATAGAAAACAGCAAGATGACAGATTAACCCTAACTGTATCAATAATCACATTAAGTGGGAATGGTTTAAACACCTCAATTAAAAGATATAGACTGTCACATTGGATAAACAAGCAAAACAAGAAACCCCCTTTAAATGTAAAGACACCCATAGATTAAAAGTAAGAAATGAAAAAATATAACATGCTAAACTAATCAAAAGAAAGCTGGAGTTGGAAGTAGATTTCAGGGCAAAGAATATTAGTAGGAATAAAAAGAATGTATTAGAGTTCTCCAGGGAAACCAACAGAACCAATAGGAAATATAAATATAAACATACACACACACATATATATGTGTATGTGTATATGTGTATATATGTAAAATAGATACATACAGATAATACATACATATATACATATACAGATATAATACATACAGACAGATAAATAATATAAAGAAAAATATAGAAAGAGAAGTTTAGGGGCTCCTGGGTGGCTCAGTCAGTTAAGCGTTCAACTCTTGATTTTGGCTCAGGTCAGGGTCTTGGGATTGTGAGATGCACTCCAAGCTGGGTACGGAGCCTGCTTAAGATTTTCTCTATCCCTCTCCCTTTGCTCCTTCCCCCCTTAAAAAAATTAGTTTAGTATAAGAAATTGGCTCCCAGGAGTATGGAGGCTGACAAACCCCTCAATTTTCAGCCGGCAAGCTGGAGACCCCCAGGAGAGCTGATGGTATAGTTCCAGGCCCAAGGTCAGCAGGTTCAAGACCCGGGAAGAACAGATGTTCCAGTTCAAGTCCAAAGACAGGAAAAACACTGATGTTCCCAGCTGAAATGCACTCAGGTGGGAGGAATTTCCTCTTACTCAGTTTTTGGTTCTATTTAGGCCTTCAGCTGATTGGATGACACCCTGCCCCACCATGGGAAGAGCAATCCACTTTACTCAGTCTACCAACTCAAATGTTAATCTTATCAAAAAACACCTTCACAGACACACCCAGAATAAGGTTGACCAAATATCTGGGTACTTCATGGCTTAGTCAAGTTGACACATAAAATTAACTATCATAGAAGGACATTTCATAATTATAGAGGGGTCGATTTATCAAGAGAATTTAGCAAACTTACATGTTTATGCACCTAATAACAGATGTTTAAAATATATCAAGCAAAACCTGACAAAATGAAAGGAAAAATAGAAAAATCCATCAATTGGAGGTTTCAATACCCCTCTTTTATTTATCCAAAGAATAGGTAGACAAAAATCAGTGGGAATATAGAACACCTGAACATCATGATCACACAACTTAACCTGACTTTTATAGAACACTCTCTTCAGGTATTCTTTTCAAGGTAGACCATATTCTGGGGCATAAAATAAGTCTTAATAAATGTAAAAGAATTCAAGTCATACACCGTTTCTTTTTCTGACCACAACTTTTTAAAAAGATTTTATTTATTTTTTTGATGGAGACACAGCAGGAGAGGGAACATAAGCAGGAGGAGTGGGAGAGGGAGAAGGAGGCTTCCCACAGAGCCAGGACCTGGATGTGGGGCTAGATCCCAGGACCCTGGGATCATGACCTGAGCTGAAGGCAGATGCTGAATGATGAGTCACCCAGGCACCCCTATTTTTTGACAAGAATTAAACTAAACTAGAAATACAGAACAGAAAGATACTCGAAAACTATCCAAATCATTGGATCCTAATAACACACTTTTAAATAACTCAAAAGTGAAAAAGAAACCCTAGAAACTCCTTTGAACTGAATGAAAATAAAAGCAACATATCAGAATATGCGGGATGCATTTGGAGCCAGAGTTAGAGAGAAATCTATAACACTAAAAGCTTATAATAGAAAGGAAAAAAAATGTGACCTCAGCCTCCACATTAAGAAACTTGACAAATAAGAGAAAACGAAAGCCAAAGTAAATAGAAGGAAATAACACAGATGGCACACCACAAACAATGGTGGAATCAAATTAAACAATTCTCTAAAATGCCACCAATGTAATAGAATCCTGGAGTACAGTCCTCTTACTCAATATGCTCTCCCTTCTTTTCCACTTCCACTGTAGTCAACTGCCTAGGGAAAGAAGTTTCAAATAACTGGGCTCACCTTTAAAACCGTATAACAGCAATCTTGAGATTCACCATGCACCATTTCGGCTAAGGCCAAAAATATAATTCACATATCCCCTACTCATCATTAGAACACCAGAAGATGGAATTTTACCCAAAAGGCTCTAAACACCTGGACAGCTTATCAAAGGGAAGTGGAAAGGCATTTGAAAAAAAAAAAAAAAATCCAACCTTATCAATGAGAGGCTGTTAGAGGACTCCCAAGGCTCATGCTGATACTATATCATAAGCAGAGTCAATTAAATTCAAGCAGAGAAAAACATTGCTTGTTTTCCAAGTTTGCAGAGGAAGCATTGGAAGTTCCAAGAGCAACACTGTCCAGTGCAATGAGAAAACCTCACCCTTAGTGCGGGTCCATGTTCAGACAGAGATCCAGAAAAGATTGTGCACACTGTACCTTTATGAAGGGATCTAATACACAGTATTTACATACACAATATTTACACATGCTCTCACCGCTCTAGCCTGTGTGCTTCTCAAAGTCAGGGACCCATCTTTGTATCCCCCAAACCGAGCACAGTGCAATCAATTATTAAGTGTCCTTTCAAAGGCAAGCACGAACTCAAGGGTCATAACCCAATGTGATAGCCTAAAGACTTAGAAAAACAAAGCAAGCCTTCAGATCCAAGTTGAAAGTAAAGAACAGAGGCTTTATTATCGTTTCTCTGAGATCAATTAGATTTTAAAAACATTTAAAAAATGGATTGGTTTCAAGTCTTCAGTGAGAGTTTGGGTGGGACAGGGTTTTATCTGAAGCAGTCTGCCCATCCTTTTCCCACAGTGCTCTGGGAGAAAGCAGAGTGTGATGACTCACCATTTGGCACAATTCTTAGTTCCTATGTACTGACCCAAACTGTGTTCCAAAAGAGAGGCGTTTACAAAGGATTAAAACCTGGATGCCCGGGCCCTGGAATGCAGTTCACATTATAAGCTTTCCAACGTGGTGCTAAATTAACTGTGCTTGGTTCCAGATAGTTAATGACTCATAAGTGGAGAGGTGACTTCAAGTGGAAATTGTCTCGATTCTCAGTTTATGCCACTTCAGAAAGCTTCCCTGAGTTTGCTCCCCTTCACCTCTTCACCCTTACCTCCTCCTGTGGCCCCAGCTTTTAGGGTTGTAAGCCCCTGAATAAAGATGGCCCAGTTATCAAAGTAGGCCCTTTCTGGTTCCCTTTCTTGGACTGAGAGTAAAGGATTTCTCTACTCAAAATAGTAGAACGATGACCTAGAACGTGGTGAAAATCCAGAGAAAAGAAAGATGAATGAAATCTAGATCAACTGCGGTAACTAGAAAAGAAAATGAATCCATGGGAATGTCATAATTCACTCTGATCCCTTCATCCCAACCCTCCCAATCTTACCTTCCACAACACGGGAGCACACGAATGTGCGTGGGTATGTGTGCCTCAGTGCACCGGCCCCATACCCTCTTCATATAGTCACCTAGCTTTCTTCTGAGTTTCCACTCTCTTTGTATTTGCTCTTTCTCTGTTATCTTTTATTGTTACCACCTCGCCTTTATAGACCCTACACAGCAGTCTAGTGCGGGCTCTGACTGCCCTGGCTCTTGCCTTCTGTCTTTCAAACACAGAATCCCCAAATAATACTAATAATACTTCCTTCTTTCCTTTTTTTTTTTTTTTAAGATTTTCTTTATTTATTTGAGAGAGAAAGAGTGAGAGAGAGCATGAGCACAGGGAGGGGCAGAGGGGGAGGGAGAAGCAGACTCCCTGCTGAGAAGGGAGCCCCACAGGGAACTCCATCCCAAGACGCTGGGATCATGATCTGAACTGAGGGCAGATGCCTAACTGACTGAGCCACCCAGGTGCCCCTTCCTTCATTATTGCTCATTAAACTCCACATCTTCTGGAACTTTTCCTCTGTCCCCAGATAACAGAAATCACATACATCTAAATCATTCCACACAGTGCCCAGCAAAGAAGCAAATGTAAGTGGAGATGAATGTCACCACGCCTGCTGATGTGGTGATGATGTCGACAAGATGGTAATGATCCCATTCAGTGTGTACCTCCTTTTAGAACCTAGATTCGCCAGTGGCTCAAAGACTTCAAACATCAATGAATCTGAAAGGGCTAAGGAAAAGGGAAAGGCGGGCTCCATAAAGGGGAGGGTAACAACACAAGAAAGGAGAAAAAGAGGAAACACTCCTAAAAGCACTGGAAACTCAGGGAGTCAGGACAGCACAGCAGAAATGTAGAAAGGGAGGCCCCTGGGTGGCTCAGTGGGTTAAGGCCTCTGCCTTTGGCTCAGCCGTGATCAGAGCCCTGCCTCTGGCTCTCTGCTCAGCAGCTTCCCCCTCTCTCTCTGCCTGCCTCTCTGCCTGCTTGTGATCTCTGTCTGTCAAATAAATAAATAAATAAATAAAATCTTTTTTTTTTTTTTTTTTTTTTTTTTAAAGGAAATGTAGAAAGGGCACAGGCTTTGGAGTCAGACAGGACTGGGTTAGAATCCCTGTTGGGTCACATTCTAACTGCCTCGTGTTTGGCAAGTTGCTTAACTTCTCTGAACCCCACTTTGAAAATGTTAAAATGTTCATCTTAAAGGATTTTCATGAACATAACATGAGATCACCTTTAAGGCATTTGGCTCTTGTCAGGTGTCCTGTGAATGTCAGTTCCCTTCCCTCCTCTCTCAGAAAGAAGGATCCATAGTGATAAGAATTACCACCAGCACCCAAAGGGCTGCTCTGGTATGTCATCAATGTATCTTTTTTTTTTTTTTAATTTTATTTATTTGACAGAGAGAGATCACAAGTGGGCGGAGAGGCAAGCAGAGAGAGAGAGAGAGAGAGAGAGAGGAGGAAGCCGGCTCCCTGCAGAGCAGAGAGCCGGATGTGGGACTCGATCCCAGGACCCTGAGATCATGACCTGAGCTGAAGGCAGAGGCTTAACCACTGAGCCACCCAGGTGCCCTGTCATCAATGTATCTTAAGAGGCTCATCATAAGGTTCTCACATTTAGGTGTTTTCTAATGTCTCACAAAGATGCACACGTCCTCTGCAATGGCCAACTTCAAAGGAATGTATATGCGAGCATCTGTGCATAACTGTGCCTGACCCCCCCCCAGCCATCAGAATTTATAAACTCAGCAAGTCCTCACATCTTTAAGGGGTGGGACTCTAAATTAGATGTCCGTTGTCTGTATTCCCAAAGCAATTTGGTTGCACTACACCTAGAGCGTAGATCTCTGTATTGTATTCTCTGCACCAACGTCTACATCTCCCCCTAGGCTCTGAGAGCCTTGATGGCCAAGTCTAGATATTATTCCTCTTGGTGTCGCCACCTAGCACAAAGCCTGGCATACATACCATATTTATAGGATTGACCTGAATTACCAACCTTCTGGATCTGCAATGCTTCATTATATATTCTATACTTTTGTCATTCCCCAGCAGACTTTCCCAGAGTCTCAAAAATTCAAGCGTGGAACACTATTATCTTTGTCCGTTAAGAATTGACTGTTTAGGGGATCAAAGAGGCACAAGCTTCCAATTATAAAATAAGTAAATCCTGGGGCTGTCATTATGGCATGGTGACTACAGTTAATAATACCGTATTGTATATTTCAAAGTTGCCAGGAGGAGTAGATCCTAAAAAGTTCACCTCACAAGGGAAAAAAATGTAACTATGTGTGGTGACCGGTGTTAAGTAGACATATTGTGGTGAACATTTCTTAATATATGCAAATATTGGACCATATGTTGCACACCTGAAACTAATATGTTATATGTTAATTGTATCTCAATTTTAAAAGAAATAAAAGTTAGAAACAACTACACACACACACACACACACACAGAGATTAGCTATTTAAAAAACATTTTCTTCCTTTGGAGAGCTAAAACCTACTCAAAGGAGAGGAGGTACAAAATTTAAAAGAAATGCCTGGGACTAGCCTCAAAGTGCTCTTTGCCTTTTACTTATTGTCATAGCCTTGGGCACCCCACCCCCACCCTCACATCCAAGGCTAAGAGATGCTTGCGCTTGAGTAAGTCTCAGAGACACAGGGAGCTCAGGGTGGGTGCCTAGAGGGCTCCGTGTTTAGTAACCGTTGTGAGGGTGACCTGGTTATGGGAGGTGCCGGCTCTGTCTGCCTCCAGTAACAAAGTTGATGGTGATGACTAAGTTACAGTAGAAGGAGCTCTCAATCTCTGAGCTCCTCCTTTGTTCTGAGCATCTCTTTTTCTTCAGAGGAAACAGGAGCTTAGGCAAGGGTCCCTGTGAGGAGGAACCCTCTTTTACTGCTTAACTAATTCATTACCAGACTCTTGTGAAGAAACTGGGGCCCACAATTACTGAAAACCACAGAAGTCCAAGAAACATTAAGAAATATGTTAAAGTAACGTCCACAGTCAGTTCTCAGGGGAGGTCAAGACGTGAGGGCAAGTTTTTAAACTCTAAGGCAGATTTCATGGAGGGCAATCCTATGGTTTGGTTTTGTTTTGTTTTTCTAAAAGACTTTATTTATTTGTCAGAGAGAGAGAGCACAAGTGGGGGAGCAGAAGGCAGAGGAAGAAGTAGGCTCCCTGCTGAGCAAGGAAACCTCCCCACCTACCCCCCACCCACCCCCACACCCCTCCGCCCCCATATGAGACTTGATTGCTCCTAGGACCCTGGGATCATGATCTGAGTGGAAGGCAGATACTCAACCGACTAAGCCCCCCAGGCATCCCTCCCATGTTCTTCCTTAAAAGAATATCCTTTGGAGACAAACCCTCTGTTCTCCCTCAGCAGCTCTTTGCCCTTGCACCAGTTATTGACTCTAGCTAGCTAAGCCTCGGTTTTCTCATCATTTTTTTTAATTGGGCTTTTTTTTTTTTGAAGATTTTATTTATTTGACAGACAGAGATCACAAGCAGGCAGAGAGGCAGACAGAAGAGGTGGGGGAAGCAGGCTCCCTGCTGAGCAGAGAGCCTGATGTGGGGCTTGATCCGGAGACCCTGAGATCATGACCTGAGCCGAAGGCAGAGGCTTAAACCACTGAGCCACCCAGGTGCCCTGGTTTTCTCATCATTTAAATGGACACAAAATGGAACACTATAACCAACAAGGGTATAAACATTAGATAAAATCACTAACTCATCTCTACATACACTAACTCCCTAGTCTTTGGCAGGTAAAACCCAGGTCCCATTGATAAAACTATCCCCATAGCTCCCGTTTGCTGAGGCCAAGAGTCAGCTGCCAATACTCCTCAGGTACAGTGTTTTGTACCTGGCTGGTTCCTGGGGCACTTGAGTGTATGACCCCCGAGCTGGGGCAACCCCATTGTCTTTTATAGATGGGGAAACCAAGGCAAAATGTCAGAGGGCTCACCACTCCCCGTATGCAAATTTGCAATTCCATGACCGGCAGAGCTCAAGTGCTTTCTTAAATGGTCACTGGGACTTTGGTGTAAGCCGGAGAACTGGGCTGCATGGACTTTTTAAATCACTTCCTCTATATACCATTTATCAAATGTTTTTATAACTCGAGTTCATCTTGTCCAAAGAATGCAGAATATTCTCTAGAGGATAAGGCTAGCTCATTCTATGCTAATTGTAATAAAAGTTAAGATAATGATGGGGCTTAGCTGTAGCAGTAATTGGAATTTATTAGGCACTTACTATGTCCCAACCATCCTGCTAAACATTAAATGTGTCTTTATGTCTTATTTCACAAAATCAGCCCAACAGCCGGGATCCTCCTTTGTTCTTAGTCCTCAGATCAACAAAAGCTGCAAGAATAAATTGCTTCAATTTTTCTGTAGGAATTGTGTGCTCAAGTACTCCGCCCAAATAAAATCTTTTCTAAATTCTGAATGTGGTAAGTGTGGTTTTAAGTAGGCAATGAAGAGACAGATATCTCTGGAAATAAAACACAAGAGGAGAAGGTTAACTCTTAATCGTTTGAATCTGATAGTGACTGATAATTAATATGTATCATATTGCTCAATCATGTTTAGAAGACGGATTGCTGGGTGGAGTGAGAGAAGTGCCTTCTGGTCTGTTCCAATGAAATGTTTTTGTGTTATCACCAAATAATAAGTTCTGTAAGGTGAGGGGGTTAGAAATGCCTGGCTTCCTGTGGACAGATGCCAGGTGGAGGAAATAAACAGATATAGTTCCCACTGGTTACAGATGCCCTAAAAAAAGTGTTTCCTATCATGCTGGCAAGGCAATGCCAGCTGGTTACAACATCAATTCAGGGGGGAGAAGAAAGAAGGAGACTCAGTAGTGTCTGGGAGTAAGTGAAGTAGAAAATAAGAAAAAGACTCATTCCAATTCTGTTTATAAACTCCTACAACTGAGTTAAGTGGCAGCCCTGATTCTTAAGTAAATGAAAGCCTCCTCAACCTGACAATTAAATGGAGCCTAGGGTGCTAGGACCTGATATTTTGTGAGTGGCTGGGAGTAACAGAATGCTGGATGGAGCAGGACAGGTTCTAGAGTCATTCAGGCCAGAAAGCACAACTGGCAGCCCCAGACACTGCCTTCTTTGATTTTCCTAGGATTGACTTAGATGGCTTTTTAACATTGTTTTAATCAGTTGCCAATATTTTAAAGACCTTCACAGAAAAATCCAGATCTCTGATATCCTTTAAAAAATGAGAAAATAGGCAAACGCCAGACCTATATTTTCACCTATCAACCTCAGACTCCCATGGTTCGTCCCCACTATCACCATGATTCCCCAATGCTGCAGCCTAGTGTCAGCCACCACAAATCCTTTTGTGGCATTTTGTTACTTGGTTTACCCCATGAGCCCTTCAGTGCTTGTACTCCAAGCTGGGGCAACCCCATTATCTTATAGATGAGGAAACCAAGGCAAAACCTCACATGGCTCACAACTGCCAGAGTCCCAGGGTTATGATAGGTCAACCTATTTGCAGACTGTCCTAGCTAATGTCTCTTGCCAGTTCCCCAAAGGAATCCAACAATCCAAACACGCTAGGTACAGTCTCGTCATGCATGTCAAGTCTCTGTTTCCCTCTGTTTCCAATGTCTTTCCCTGTATCAGATTCTTGCTCATCCTTTCAGACTAAGAGTATTTCCACCCTCACTCCCCAGGTAGAGAAGTGTCCGTACAACACTTTGTACCCACTTCTGCAACAGATTGCAGAGTCCTCCAGGGGAAGGTCAATGTTAAGGCCCTCCTTCTGATGTCACCAGTGCCTACTACAGTGCCATAACATACCAGGAGCTCTGAATAAATCTGGGTTCAAAGGGGATAATCAGTTTGTCCTCAGATACACACATAATTAAATATCTAGTGGAAAAAAACAGGTTAATAGCATATTCAACCTGTAAGGCACACTCAGACTGATAAGGTATCAAGTAAATGACCTTGAAAACTTTATCTCTGTGACAAATGCAATTTCTACCAGCTGGAGCCTTACTCCAGACATTAAGACTCCTTGATCAGTGTGGCTTGTGAGGTATCAGAAGGACCCCAAAGGTCCTAGATATCCTCCCCACCAGCCTGCAAAGGTGCTTAAAAGCCCACTGCATAAATTTACTTGCATTAAGGCTTTTCCTGTTAAAATGCAACACCCCTTCCCCCCTCCTTCCCAAGAGTCAATACATTAGGCAATTCTCAGAGGTTAGCCCAGCTTCAGTTAATTTATCAACTATCTTTCTATCTGATGCATTTATCCTGGAATGTCTGGGCAAGCTGTGATAGAGTTAGAAAAAGATAAAATTCTAGGAGAGGGGGCAGGCCTGAATATCTGAAGAGATGGGGAACAGGCAGTATGCATAATGTTTAAGTAGGAGGCTTGTTGGAACCAAGACACCTGTGTCCAATTCCGCTACCTCCTAACTGTGTGTCTTTTGCTGAACCACCCACCTGTGCCTCCACGTCTTCATTTATTTTTTTAAGATTTTATTTATTTGAAAGAGAGAGAGCGAAAGAGGAAACACAAGCAGGGGGAGTGGGAGAGGGAGAGATCCCAGGCTTGATCCCGCGACCCTGAGATCATGACCTGAGCCCAAGGCAGATGCTTAAAGACTGAGCCACCCAGGCGCCCCACCCACGTCTTCATTTAGGTAGAAGATGGTATTAACAAGAGGATCCGCCTCAATGGGGCACTGGAGAATTATGAATCAACACACAGCAGGCGTTCAAAACGGAGCCTAACATAGAGTGGTGTTAAGTGTTTGCTTCTCTTATAACAATAAGACAAGGAGAGAATGGCAAGAACTTTAGCCCTGAAAGGGGCTGCTCTAGCTGTACTACCTACTGGTCCCCTTTCCCAATGGACCGGGGAAGGGCACGAGGTCTAGAGAGGATGAACAGCTTACCGAAGGCTGCAGGCTTGTGGACAGCAGAGCTAGGGCTCCCTATCCAGGGGTCCGCGCCCCCACCTCCACCCCCCACCCCAGCCTTGGAACTTACTGATGAGAAAGATTAAAGGGCTGTGGGAGACCCAGAAAAGCCAAAATCGAATCTAGCCTCTCTCCCTTCTCGGGATAATAGGACCCAGCCCTTTGGGACTTCTCCCCGGAGTCAATTCCACGTCCCTGCTCTCGGGTGGGCTCCAGGTCGGAGCCAACGCCACCCTTTGACACACACACCCACACCCCTGCGCCTGGGCGTACCCTCTAAGTCTGGCACAACGCGGCAACTCGCTGCCCCGCTGGGAGGACGAGTCAACAGTGGGGTGGACGGGAAAAGTGACATAATCCGGCCGCGGCGCCCTCCGCGCCAGCCTCCCACGCAGCGCGGGATGGGCCCGGGCCCTCGCAGGGGTGCTGGCCGGGGCCGGGGCCGGAGCCGGGGCCCGGGCTGGGCCGCGGAGGTCTCCCGCGCGCGCTGGATGCCGCCGCCCGCAGGGCCTGAGGCCCCGCGGCCCGAGGTCCAGACGCCGGTACTCGGCGGCAGCCGCGCGGTCTCAGGGCCCGCTCCGGGGGCCGCCGCAGCCGCCGCCCCCCGGAGCTGGATGACGGAGTCTTGAAAGACTTTCACCAAATATGGGCCGGGGCTGGAAACGTCCTGCGGCGCGCGCCGCCGGAAACCTAGAGTCCTGCCCACCGCCGCGACTTCGGGCGCGCGGGCCCGGCGGCCGGCAGGGGGCGGCGGACAGCAAGCGGCCCGGCGCGCGGACCGCTTCAGCCCCGGGTCTCCCCGCCGCGCGGACCCCGCACGCTGTCTCCGCAGCGGTCCCCAGGGCAGCGGAGCACCACCCCGCCCCAGCCCTCGCCGCCAGCCTGATTACCTCTGGCTCTCCCTACCATCACTCCCCAGGGTGGGGGTAGGGGGCCGGAGCCGGGTGGAGAGAAAGGATGGGCGGGGGGGGGGGGGGTCCGCCACCTTAAAGCTGACCTTTCGCAGTCGCTGTAAAATGTTCTGTTCATTAAATGGCTGTAAAATGTGTAGTTGTGAGACGGGGTGTGCAGGCGAGGACCTGACTATGAGGGCACATGCACGCGCAGACACACCGCTAGTAGAGGCACTCCTGTCGTCCAAGACGGTGTTGCTCAGGGTGGGATTCCCCGGGCCACCAGCAGCAGCATCACCTCGGGACTTGTTAGAAACGTAGCCAATAAGAAATATTGGGGTTAGGGCCCAGCAATTAGTCTCTTAATCAGCCCTCCGGGTGATTGAGACACGCCAAAGTTTGAGAACCACTGGTCTAGGGCTGGGAAAGCGGAGTCGACAGTTTTAAGGTGATTATTATTCTCAGTTGCCGCCAGACAGTGAACCTTTCTTTTGGTGACCTAAAATTCCCTGGCAGCAGCGGGTGAGAGATGTCCCCATCACTCAGCTCAAAGCTAGGAGCTGCGGAAGACAAGCAGCTCCTTCTCTGTGCCTTGCAGCCCAAGGAAACAACGCGGGCCCGTTATTCCCTCACCGGGGGCCCGTGCAGGGAGGAGGGAGAAAAAAGAGTGAAAGAGCCATGCACAGTTAGCATCCGAAGACACTTACCCATAAACAATTGCACATTTCCCCTCTAATCTGTCAACGTGAACTGATCTGCTGCTCTCAGTGGAGGAGGCGAAAAGGCGATGGGACATCTGGGGTTTCTGGACCATCCTTAAGAAGGATGTGAGGAGCTGCAGTTCCTCTCCTCTGATGCTGTCGTTTATTAGCAGGCACACCAGGACATAGTATATGGAATGGCTGTGCACATAGGTTGCTCCAGTCTCTCCCTCTCCCCCACCTCCCGGCCCTGTTTGCTCCAGCTCCCCACCCCCTCCCACAACACACTCCTGGCTTTAAATGGGCAGCTGATGGTAAGGTTCTCTAAGTTTCTCCTCTAGGGCAAACTCATCCTCTGAGATTCCCCAACTGAAGCCCAGAAACAAACCCACACACCCTTGTTAGAAAACTTTAATCTGATTTTTAAAGGAATCTCTGGAATGGCCTGTGTTTCAAAGCTGTGCGGCAGGCTGAATCTCTTTGCATATCTCCTGTCCTCCTCAATAAAAGAGCAAGGTATAACAGCGGCCAGTTGGATCATCCACTATAATTTTATTTTAAATCATGATAGACAGGTTGCGTGAAAAACAAGGAATTCCAAAGAATTTCCTGCTCTGGGAACAGAAGTTAAGTCTATATTTAACAACATTTGAAGCTGTCAAGAATGCTTTGTGGTTGGATAACAGAGGCAGAAAAATGTTAAAAACGCAGGCTACTGCTATACCCAAATATGGAAATATTGTTACGTCTGGTGTCTGATTCACCATCTGGAAATACTTACAACCATGAAGTCAAATAGAAAAGACTCCACAACAGAAGCCAGGAACACTCCTCTCCATTCTCTCCCCACGACCTCCTCCCACCCTGTGCTGCGCCTACTCACCCCCATTCCCAATCACTTCATTAAGAGGGAAACAATAATGAAGTTTTAATGCAGGAAAAAAACGTTTCCCAAATAATAATGGATGGACTGTCTTGAGTAAGAAGTAGGGCCCAGATTTTCCTCTTTTTATTTGCATAGCACCTGACTAGCCATAGTCTTAAAAAGTAAGCCTGGCACCCCAAACCCCCTCCAACAAAGCCTTAGAGATCCTACTCCCAACTAGCCTCTTAGACTTACGAAAGGGCACTTTTGAATGAATGAAACTTAACTCTTTCCTGCCACAGTTTTCTTTATTGAAGGATGTTTTCACTGCAATAGCTTCTCGTTGTGATTATCAGTCATTCACAGAAAAGCTGGCACTGAAGGACTTCTTAAGCAAGACTGCTAAATTGTGAAGACTGAACAGCCCTACACTTTTAAAAGGACAAAGAGTTCTAGAGCACATATAAAAGAAACATTAGCATAATTACTTGTGTACGTTTTTATTAAAATTGCACAAGGAGACAGTTTTTTAAATTTCGAGGGAAAATTTGTCAATCCTACTAATGATATTGATGATGTTAAAGCAAACTGCTTTTGGAGGGCTTCTACTGAGTGTGCTGAAAACAGAACTGGATTTTTTTATTCTGTTAATTATATTCTAATCTTTTTCTTTGTACTTAACTAGAAAAGCATTGCAATCCATTTGAAATGGGAGGCTTCTAAGTGGTCCCAAGGAAACATGTTAAAAAACCCACAAAACTTTTAGCTTTAGATCCACTGGGCACAACAGTGCTGGGATCTGGTTCGGCACTGCAGTATACACAGGTGATGATCTCTGGACAAATCACTGCAAGGTGGTCCCCATGGCTTTTGGCTGGTTGTTTAGTAGCACTGCCTCCTGCCCACGGAGGGAGACTGGAAGGGCTTACCCAGTCTCCCGCACCCGTGAGGAAGTAGAAGTCAGTCTCTCAGAGAATTCCCTGCGTTGGTTTCCTCTCGGACTTCCAACCCAGGCAGTGGGCTGGAACTGAAGTGGGAACCTCCAAAAACAAACAAGTACGACATACCAAAAAAAGGAGGGGGGCGGAAGGGGGAAGACCTCTGCCTGGGAATCTGCCAGACAGTGGGGGGAGTTGATTTTGTTTTCCCTCTTCTCATTCATAAATGCCAGTGCGGGTATTAATTTGCAATGCACTTAACTTGTCTAATAAACACCACACCAAAGCTTTGGGATTTGATTCGAGCATGCCTCTATGAAATCCACAAATAGACGCACTCCCCCACCCCATTCACCTCTCAATAGATAACTTGACTCTCACCTTCTCTGTAAACAAGCAAACAGTTCGCTGCTTTCCGGGGTGAGGGCTTCCAAGTCTGCCCGGTCAACTCGGCATCACCAGACAAAACCACTTTTGTTCCTCCCTCCCAGGTCCTCCCACCCTCCCAGGGCAGGCAAAGTTCTGAGCTCGCCCCCCTCGCCCATTCCACCACCATCATCAGCACCAAAACGCCAGAAAGAGCCCTCCCCAATAGAAGTAGTTATTTAAAGTGGAAAAAACGGAAGATTGTTTTCTTGGCGGGACCAACAAAAAAAAAAAAAAAAAAAAAAAAAAGGTGCAACGGAGCCAGGGGAGGCGCTTGGCAGCAGCCCGCGCCAACCAGCATTCCTGAGATGTTTGAGAATTCTGGAACTCGCAGACAGAGCCGACGTCACTGCAACACGCGGCGCCGCGGCCGGCTCGTATAAAAGGCGGGCTCTGGGCGCTCGGGCAGACCGCGAGCAAGAGCGCCCCCGAGCAGCACCCGCGCCCTTCGCGCCTCCTCGGGAAGGACCTCACGAGAAGGACGCCTGCCTGTAGCCCGCTCGCCGCCCCGGCCCTCGCCCTCCCGCCGCCCGGCCCGGAGCCCGTCCCGCCTCCCGGATCCACCGACCCGACCCCGGCCGCTGCGCACCAGAGTGTTGGAGTCTTTGCTTCCGCGCTCGCCCGGACTCCTTCTGCGCGCCACAATGAGCTCCCGCACGGCCAGGACGCTCGCCTTCGCCGTCACCCTTCTCCACTTGGCCAGGCTGGTGAGTTCTTTTGCCTCCGCTTCCCCGTGCGTTCTCCCAGGCCCTTCCCCTTTCCCCAGATTGCCCCGGCCGGGAAAACTAAACTAAAAAGGGGGGGGGGCGCGTTTCGGTTTAGCTCTTTCTTTAGGCCCCCCTGCAGACGCGTCGGGGGCCTCCTGGCAGACGCAGCCGCCCGGAGTGGCCGGGCTGGACAGGATCAGAGACCCGGGGCAGGAACTCCTCCGCCCCCTTCCCTTCCCTGGGCTCCTCGGCGCCGTTCGCCGAGTCTCACGCGTGCCTTCTCACCCCCCTCCAGGCGCTCTCCACCTGCCCCGCCGCCTGCCACTGCCCGCAGGAGGCGCCCAAGTGCGCCCCAGGAGTCGGGCTGGTCCGGGACGGCTGCGGCTGCTGTAAAGTCTGCGCCAAGCAGCTCAACGAGGACTGCAGCAAAATGCAGCCCTGCGACCACACCAAGGGACTGGAATGCAATTTCGGTGCCAGTTCCACCGCTCTGAAGGGGATCTGCAGAGGTAAGATGCTTGTGGTTTGGCCCCTTTAAAAAAATAATAGTCCTCGTAGTCCAGAAGTTTAGTAATTTTGAGACCATGTATGGTGATGCTTTGTTGTTGGTAGCTTGGCAGAAAGGCACATGATTTCAGCAGTCTGGAATGCAATTCAGTGTGTCTGGGCCCAACGAAAAGCGCATACGGAAAAGTGATTCCTGACTAACTTATTGTTCTGGTCTGGAGTCCCCGAGGAATTGTAGGGAACTTTACCATAAATTGAATTTAACAGCAGAAAATATGTATGAGTTTCAGGCCACGGTTGGGAATCTTAACTTTCTCCTCTTTTCCCTTTCTCTTTTTGGTGCTCTTTGCAGCTCAGTCAGAGGGCCGACCCTGTGAATACAACTCCAGAATCTACCAGAATGGGGAAAGTTTCCAGCCCAACTGTAAACATCAGTGCACATGTATCGACGGCGCTGTGGGCTGCATTCCTCTGTGTCCCCAAGAACTCTCTCTCCCCAACTTGGGCTGTCCCAACCCCCGGCTGGTCAAAGTTACCGGGCAGTGCTGCGAGGAGTGGGTCTGTGATGAGGACGGTGCCAAGGACCCCATGGACGACAGGGATGGCCTCCTGGGCAAGGGGCTGGCCTTTGATGCCTCGGAGGTGGAGTTAACCAGGAACAATGAATTGATCGCCGTCGGAAAAGGTGGCTCCCTGAAGCGGCTCCCAGGTAAGCTGAGACCGAGCCCGAAAGATGTCACATTCCTAGTTTGAAGCTTCATCGAAATGGGTCCTTGAACGTGTTGGGGTCACTATGCCTCTGAGAAATGTCTTCTTCTCTGCCTCTAGTTTTTGGAACGGAACCTCGAATCCTATACAATCCTTCTTTACACGGCCAGAAATGCATTGTCCAGACCACTTCATGGTCCCAGTGCTCGAAGACCTGCGGCACGGGCATCTCCACACGAGTCACCAATGACAACCTTGAGTGCCGCCTGGTGAAGGAGACCCGGATTTGCGAAGTGCGGCCTTGTGGCCAGCCGATGTACAGCAGCCTAAAAGTAAGCTCTTGTGGGGGTGCTGGCAGACCGCTCGGGGGCAGCCGGGCGAGTGAGGGGTGGGCCTGTCTTCCAAGAAAGAACGAGAAACCCCCATTCCTAACTTTCCTTCTTGCCTCTTTCTTCCAGAAGGGCAAGAAATGCAGCAAGACCAAGAAATCCCCCGAACCTGTCACGTTTACTTACGCCGGCTGTTCGAGCGTGAAGAAGTACCGGCCCAAGTACTGCGGCTCGTGCGTGGACGGCCGGTGCTGTACGCCCCAGCAGACCCGCACCGTGAAGATGCGCTTCCGCTGCGAGGACGGGGAGATGTTTTCCAAGAACGTCATGATGATCCAGTCCTGCAAGTGCAACTACAACTGCCCGCATGCCAACGAGGCGGCCTTTCCCTTCTACAGGCTGTTCAACGACATTCACAAATTTAGGGACTAATTGCTACCCGGGTTTCCAGCACCAGGGTGACCGGAACGGGGAGGGGGGAGAAGCGTGCCAGAATCACGGAGCTATGGGTGGGGGCGGTGGGGCTGAGGGGCTCATTGTAGAAGGGATGCATTGCTCATTCGTGAGTAGTATTAAGGTATTTTTGGAAACTGGTGCTGGTGCAAATGGACACTGATGCAGCCACAATTGGAGAATACTTCGCTTCATAATACTGGAGCACACGTTACTGCTTCATTTTGGAGCTTGTGCTGTTGATGACGTTCTGTTTTCTGTTTGTAAATTATTTGGTAAGCGTATTTTTCTCTAGGCATTTTTTTTTCTTTCAGTTCTACAATTGTTTAAAAAAAAAAAAAAGATTAGTTGATCAGTTAAAGCCTTCATCTTTTGACAGAAGTAAATGGGAGGGGGTTCCATCCCTTCCTGAAGGTGACACTCCGTGAGTGTCCGTGAGAGGCAGCTAACTGCACTCTAAAGGCAAACAGAAATCAGGTGTTTTAAGACTGAATGTTTTTATTTATCAAAAATGTAGCTTTTGGGGAGGGAAGGGAAATGTAATACTGGAATAATTTGTAAATGATTTTAATTTTATATTCAGTGAAAAGAATTTATTTATGGAATTAATCATTTAATAAAGAAATATTTACCTAATAACTGCGTGTGTGGCATTGGGTATTTTTAGAGACTGACGGTAGTCTTTGGGAACAGCCTAGCTTATTATGCATTCTTTCAGTCATTCAAACAGAACTACTTGAGTGCCTACTTTGTGCCAGGAACTGTTCTAGGAGCTTAGGATAAGAGCAGGGAACTAACCTACAAAAATAAGACAATGACTGCTTTTATCCTCAGTTGAGAAAAATCTTTGCATTTAAAGTACTCTGTTTTTAAACATGTACCGAACACTAGACATTGTAGAGAGCACAAGGAATTGGAAGCTAAATTTGTGATTTAAATAATAATGCTTTATTTTCATAAGAATTCAAAGCCAGAGAGTCTCCATCACCCTATCACTGTATGGTGGGTATAGTAGAGTCATTTATCATTTTAATCACAAGGTTATTGGGCTTGTCACCTCGGTGGAGGAGGAGAGAAACATTAATGAAAACAGCCCATAAGCCAGGCTGCCCTATCTAAATCCACGGGCAAGATTAAGTATGGTTGGATAATGTGTTACGAAAGGTCACTTGTTTATAACCTTATATCTCCCCAATATTGCTCCAAAAGTGTAGGTGAACTACTTAGAAATCCACCCTTAGTTGGGATCAGAGAAAAAAAATCTTGGGAGTCTATAGGAATCAGTTTGTTTTCATTGAATGAGCTTGAAGCAATGACTTGTGTTAATCCTAATAAGCCAGTGATTAGGTAAACATGCTGTTAAATGCAAAGGAATGCAAGGAATTTCAAGTACTTTTCCAATAGCGTGAGGACCTAGCTACCCCATCCCCCCTTTCCTTTTTATAATATACGTTATACTGATGGAGGAGGGAGCAGTTAGATGGAGTTGGCTATCCTGAAAGTCAAAGGCTAGCTAGATGCAGAGCATTCCTAAAAGAAAAGACCTCAAACTCAGGTCTAGGAGAGGTTGAGAAGGCTGCGTCAATGTTTGTGAAAATGTTGGTAGCCTGTTTTAGAAGAATCTACCTCTTTAGAATGCACTGACAATAAACCTTTTATAGAGGAGTTTTCCTTTCATCAACCCTCTTGGCTCTTGTTCAAATCCATAGTGAAATATTTCAGTCTGTACTTGGTTAAGAGAGTACTTGAATCTTTAGGCATTGAGAAAGTCCTTTAAAAGAGGAGGGGGACGTTCGTGGTGATTTTTCAAAATAGTTTAATATTATGCTTTAATGAAGACCTACGGCAAAGCACTGCCTAAGCATCTATGTTAAAGCCTTCCTGAAATGCAGAAAGGGTAATGGAAACGTGATGGTAAAACCTATGGGCAAAAGCTCTTCTGATTTTGGCATTGTCTTGCCTGAAATATTACAACTTATGGCTCCTAAGCTGTCAGTTTTTCTTGCCCGAGGCATTCAAATCTGCAGGTATTTGGGAACTGAAACACTACCTCATGCAGTCTTGGATGCAGTTAAACTTGTCAGTGCGATGTTAACATGTGAAACAATGAAAGTGTGAGGTTTTTGGGGTGCAGTCCGTTGAACAGACATCAAAATTCACAGGAAAGACTTTCACATTCCCAGGCAGCAATCCTGAGGTCTTTCCCTCAGGACACTGAAGCCCAGCAAATTGCTTCTTACATAGAGATCAAAGCGTAGAATGTTATAGATCCTTTAAGTGTGTAGGGAGGTAATATGTATGCACGGAAGATCAATGTGAAACAAAACCAGACATGGGAAAATACTGGATCTCTGGGTCATTAATTGTACTGTAGTGTATACAGTAAGAGAGATGCATAAATGCTGATTCCATTTGAGTGCTCAATTAATAAAAATGAACAGATGAGAATTATGTCCATTTCCTTTGGCTATAAAAAGTGAAGAAATTCAGAGCAGTTGAGAATAAAATTATATAAATTAGAACATATAACTTCTGTCTAGCTGTGGCACGGAGCTCTGCCTACTTCAAGTACTGCGAAAACAAAATCAAACACCATGCACCTGCATATAAGAAACAGAAGTTACCTATATAAGCACTCATCATAATATAGGTGCACATCTCCACGCTCAGCAAAGATTTGTGTTGTTCCTGCTTTCCAAACCCAAAGACCCTGGTGGTCTTGAGCTGTTTTCTGTTTTTGCTTTGGGTGACCTCAAAATCTTAGGAATTTAGTAAATTTTAAGAAATATTCTATGGGACATGTAGCAGCACAGTGAGTGTTCTCACTGTGATGATTCTCACTTAAACGCATGTGTTGCCCACTTTGCGAAGAGAAGCAACTGAGTCAGAATTAGCAAAGTATATTGTAGCACAGAGGCTAGACTTGCTTTGTTCAAGGTTTCTCCTGCCCTCTGGATACTATTTGTAAGTCAGATGAGCAACAGCAAGGGTCCAGTAGCACCACAGTTCAGAACTAAGCCCTGTCCCGGGCAGGTGGTAAGTGATGCAGGGGAAAGAACCCCAGACTGGAATTGGGAGTCATGTCTTTTAGCACCAGCTCTGCCATTAATTACCTGGGTGACTCTGGGCAAGGCTCTGGATGGTTCTCTCCTGTTTTAAAATGGCACAATAGCTTCCAGCTATATTTGTCACCACAAATATTCTTTTTCATATGCTCTCTTTGATGCATTGACTTCCAGACCTGAAAAACTTTGTCTCTCAAGCAACTGAAAACATGAGGTGAGCACCACTCAGGGCTTTGGGTGGGCAAATGCACTCAGCCCTACAAAACCTCTGAAAATGTAATATTGTTAGGCCCCCTTTCCTCTCTAAAGTACTCTTGGTTACAGGATGTGGCAATCCCCGATCTCAGTCTGTAGGTCCATGCTGTCATCTCCCCGTATAATCCCAATATCTGGGCCTCATTAAGTCCCTGCCCTAAAGAACTCATTCCTCAAAACAAAGCACATTGTGAAGCATGACAATGATGTATGTGTCCTATGGATAGAACAGGCTTATTTGTGACTTACTTTATTGGTGGTGGGCAATACTCATCCACGTAATCTTATAAAGTGCAATTTAATTAAACAAGTACTCAGATGCATTGGTTAGTGCTTTACAATTCTCATATACTCTGCTCACATATGCTGAATCTACCCCTTTCACATGTCCAGTGCAACCATCCAAATCTAAGCCATCATCAGTAATTGCCTGAATTATTGAAATGGCCTCACTTGTGACAAACTCTCTTCTCCAAAGGTGGCTGCAGTAGTATCTTCCACCCCATATGATATCTTTGTCCCTTCTGCAATGTGACCCTGTGGCATAGATGGGGTTTATTTTTCCACCCTCTTGGACCCAGGTGGGCTCTTTGACTGCTTTAACCAATGAATACCCAGGAGGCAATGCACTGTGGTGCCAGTTCCAACTGTGGCAAAGGCTAAAGCTCCTACTTTGTTTCTCTTAGAAATGAGCTTCCATATAAGAAGTAGAATTACCTGAGACCAGCAGGCTGTGAGAAGCCCATGCCACACTGATGGGCCCTAGAAAATACGATGCCATGTGGAGAAAGAGAAAGGCCAGGGAGTACCTTCATGGGAACCACATGTGTGGGAGGGAACCATCTTGGAAGTAGATTGTCCAAGCTGAAGTCTTGTGAATCAGAGATGAAATACCACTTGAGTTCTTCTCAGATTTCCTGACCCATAAAATTCTGAGCAAAGTAATGTGGTTATTTTCAGGAGCTAAGTTTTGGGTGTTGTTTGTTACACAGCAATACATAAACCCAAACATTATTGGTTTCCTGCAAGGATCCATTTTCCTTATAGGAACCAGAGTGATTCTTTAAAAATGTGAAGCAGAAAATGTGAACTCTTGGCTCAAAGGCTCCATGGCTGCCCCTTACTCTCAGAATAACATTCATCTCCTTACTTGGCATACAAGTCCTGGACCCTGCCTACTTCTTCCCACTCACCCTTACCATAATCCCACCTGCCTTTTCCTCTTTGAAGTAAGCCACATTAAGTTCTATCTCAGGGCCTTTGCACTAGCTGTTCCTCTGTCTCAAATGCCTCTCTTGCCTCAATGCCCCTTAATCTATGCTTTTTCTTGTCATGCAGGTCTAGGCATAAATGTTAACATTCTCAGACCTTTCCTTGCCACCTGGTCTAAAGCAGTTCATTATATCAAGCAATTTTGTTTTCATCTCTACCTGATATTTTCTTGTTTATATATTATGCCTCCCACTTCTAGAATAGCCTCTATGAGAGGAGAGATTTTTATCTGTCTTTTTCGCAACTGTCAAAGAACCACTTGATATTGTGCCTGCCATACAGTAGGTGCTCATTAATTTAGATTAATGTTGTCTTAAGCTGAGGCTGAATTAGAAGGCATCCCTTCTCTGGCACAATGGGTTCTTCCTACTTCACCTTGGGATTCCCCTAGGCAGTTAGTCATTCATCTGTCCTTTCATTCATACATCCAGTCAATAGACACTTGTCTGGCACAACTATCTTCTAGGCACAGTGCTATGCAGCAGCTGACCAAGAAGCAAGGTTCCTTTACATTGTGGTAGAAGAGATATGCACATAAGCAAAAAGGAGTTAAGGTTAGATTCAGCTGCAGGTAACAGAAAACTAAATAAAAATGACTTGAGTAACACTGAGGTTTATTTCCCTCTCATGTGAAAATCCAGGTAGGCAGTACAGGGCTGATGTGATGCCCCAAGGTTTCAGGGACCCAAGCTTCTGCTATCTTGTTCACTATGTGTGGCCTCCATTCCTTAAATCACCTCACTTACCTGCAAGGAAGGCTGGGAAATGTAGTTCATATGCTGGGCTACCATGTCACCAGCTAAAAATTAGAGAGCCTGTTACTATAGAGGAGAGAACTAGTAGTCTATTCCACATAGCCCAAAATATGTTGTAATAAGTATAATAGGGCACAGAGGATGGTTGAGGAGAAAGGTATCAACTCTGTGAAGCTGGGATGAAAGAGGGCTTCTAGGAGGAGTTGCCACCTCAGTAGTGTTTTCAAAGATAAATAGATTGGAAACTATTCAAAGGCCTTGATGCTTGAGTAGGAAATTTCTTAAATAAACGATGACAGCTTCCTCATCTCAGCCACTAAGAGAAGTCAAAGATACCTCCACGACCTGGTTTGGAGTCTTATAGACCATTAGTATTTGAAGCTGCTCGTGCTTTTACTTTGGTTTCAGAGGTATCATGAAGACGGTACCCATATTAGTGTTCTCTAGAGAAACAGAACCAATAGGATATATGTATATGTATATACATGCACACACACATGTGCGTGCGTGCGCACACACACACACACACACACACACCCCAAGAAAAAGAGAAAGATTTATTTTAAGAAATTGGCTCATGGGATTATGGGGGCGGGCAAGCTCAAAATCCTTCGGGGAAGCCAGCAGGTAAATTCAGGTGAAAGTTAGATCCATAGGTCAGGCTAGGCAGGCTGGAAACAAGGCAGGGTTTCTGTTGTGCAGTCTTGAGGCCAGATTCCTTCTTCTTTGGGAAACCTCAGTCTTTTCTCTTAAGGCCTTCAACTTACTAGATGAGGCCCACCTACATAACAGAGTAATCTGTTTTACTCAAAGTCAATCACATCTTTAAAATACATCACAGCAACAGCTAGACTTGTGTTTGACCAAACAAATGTCCATCATAACCTAGTCAAGAGGGCACATAAAATTAGCCATCATAGTACCTATGTAGTAGAATCTTAGGGGGGCAAAACCTCATGTCTACTCTCTAAAATGCAATGAATTTGAGCACAGTCAGCAAAAGCAAAAGCTTTTCTAGTTATACCCAAGACGCCCCCAGGCCTGTCATTGTCCTTGTGCACGTGTGCCAATGTTTATTTTTGCATTGACCAGACTCGTGGGCATCTCAAAATGCTCCTGGCACATGACCCAAGCTCCTTACAGAACTGGCAGGATCTACTTTAGCTGAGATGGCTGCAGGGCGGGGGAGTGGAGAGTGAATTAGCACTGACACCTTATAAAAGCTCTAGAGAAAGGCTTTCTCTAAATCTACATGGACACAGGACAGAATCCATCACTTGCACACACCCGAAGACAGACAAATAGTACTTGTTCCTCTCGCCCTTCACACAGACCCTCACAATAGCACCAACACCACTATATTGTGACTAGCTCTTTCATTGTTCCCCTGAGATTTTAAACTCCTTGAAGGGTTTTGTCAGTGAGTGAGTACCAGCTAAGAATATATTGAGAGGGGGTATGAGAACTATCTTCCAACATCTCCAGATCTTCATGGAGAAGAGAAAGCAAGTTTGTTCTACATTGTCCCAGGGCAGCGTTCCTAGGTTGGTGGCTTGGGCAGGACTGGGCTAATAGACATTTTTTCTTCAATTGGCACAGACTTTATAAAAACTGAAATCTGTTGCCAAGATTTGAGCAGTTTTTTGAAAAGTCCTAATTTTTGGCTTCGTTTGAACATTTCATGGATCTGGCCGAGGTGGACTACGGTTTCTATGTGGTGGGCCAAGGTGGACTACAGTTTCTATGTGGTGGGCAGAGGTGGACTACGGTTTCTATGTGGTGGAAACTGAATTCTAGCTTCCTCAGAGTGTGTGCTCTGCCATTCACTGACACAGACTGAGGAAGAAGAGACATGTGTGTTTATGTGTGTGTGTGTGTGTATGTTTAGAGATGATCTCTAAAAATTCAGGTCCTTTCTTAAAATGGCACAACCTAGAGCACCACTTTTACTATGAGAGTGCTTAGAAAAATAACTTTTGGCATGGAAACACTGTGTCATAAGCCCAGGAAAGAATAGACACTGCTTCATTCGTTTCAAATGGCCGTGGGACTGTAAACACGGCCTCCTTTCCAGCTTCCTTATACAATAGCAGTCTGTGTATTTTTGAGTAGAGGTATACCTATTCCATTTATAATATCATGTCACATTTTCCAACAGACACTGGATAAGTTGATCAAAGATAAACACTGCATCCTGAACCCTCACTGAATCTAACCATCTATTTTTGTGGTAATCGAAGAACATTCCAAGGGGAATCACAACAGATAGCTGGGAGTTTGCTCTAGAATTTTTTAATTTTTTTATATAGAATTTTGTTTTTTAGACAACATGAAGTCCTTCCTTCAAGGGCTGTCCCATAAATCTCATTTTTCAGAGACATTCAATAAACTCCAGAGATTCTGAGAACTTGTCTAAGTAGTTATAGTTAGACATCCAGTGGAAGAGTGGAAGGTAGACCTCAGAGGATTTGTTCTCCCAGCTTATCCCTGACTGACGCATTTGGACACAGGGAAGCACTTGGGCTACGCGGAGGTTTGGCTGGTTCTTGGTGTCAACGTGGCTTCTGGGAAGACTTCTGCCAATGGATTTTTCTATAGGCGAGTCAGCATTGTCAGCATCCCATAGCAAGGAAGACGCCCTTCTCCCACAAACAGAGAATGATTAAACGTGGTAAAAATTTTGATCTTCCATGAAGGAGATTTGCTAGCTTAAAAAAAAAAAAAAAAGTTGCTCATTCAAGGAGGGAGTTTAAATTCTGGGCTCATGAGCAAAACTTTCAGAAAGGTTCTTCCTATATCCGAATCAGTTTGTTCTTAGAAAGAAGCCCACGTCTTTTAATTGACTTCTTGCATTCAGAATGATACTTAGCTATTTACAGTGTTCTCTTTAACGTCTGGGGGTTTTTCTTTTTTTTCTTTTTTTAAATTGATTTCTTTTTTTTTTTTTTTTAAGACTTTATTTATTTATTTGACAGAGAGAGATCACAAGTAGATGGAGAGGTAGGCAGAGAGAGAGAGAGGGAAGCAGGCTCCCCGCTGAGCAGAGAGCCCTATGCGGGACTCGATCCCAGGACCCTGAGATCATGACCTGAGCTGAAGGCAGCGGCTTAACCCACTGAGCCACCCAGGCGCCCCATGTCTGGGGCTTTTTCTTAACAAAAGGAAGGCATACTTATATGAGAACAATATAAGAAATACAGAACATCAAAAAATGAAGGTCCCTAGTAAACATTCCCCTTTAGTAAATGCATGTGCCTGCACTCACACACTCACACACATGGCTACTTTTAAGTGCATAGTGTGTATTACTCACAGATTTTGGGGATACCTAACTTGCATTTTTTTTTTTAATTTATTTATTTATTTTGACAGAGAGAGACTGCAAGTAGGCAGAGAGGCAGACAGAGAGAGAAGGGGAAGCAGGCTCCCCGCTGAGCAGAGAGCCCGATGCGGGGCTCGATCCCAGGACCCTGAGACCACAACCTGAGCCAAAGGCAGAGGCCCCAACCCACTGAGCCACCCAGGTACCCCTCCTAACTTGCATTTCTTAAAAATATATTAGACCATACATAGAGTTTTACATTTACTACATCTTGGAAGTCAGTTAAGGTTGATCTATGCAGTTCTCCCTTAGTCACTGTAATCATTTCATAGACTTTCCTTATATTATTGATGTGCCATAATTTATTTAAATACTTGGTGTGACAGACACTTCTGGATGCCCATCCAACAGCCATTCCCCCATTTCCTTGACTCCTTGCTACCAGAGCCCCAATTTTGTTCAGGCGTTCTCCCTCCCATCTGACAAAGGAAATCCTGTCTCCACTCTAACGTCAGGGTTTGCCTCAGGCCTGGCTTTAGCCAGCTTGAGGCTCCTTCCCTTATCAGAGAGAGGTCCTAATCAGTGATTCTCAAGGAGAAATCTTGTGGGGGAGGGAAGGGTTCTGAGAAAGGGGTCCTTGATAATAACAAGAGACTGGAAGAGGAAATGCCTTTCCTCTTTGCAGGACCATCACTCCTCTTGAGCCCAGCATGGAGGTGTCATTGACATTGACAATGGCGAAGCAGAAAAGTGAAAAGCCTCTGGGTCTCTGAGGAGATCACTAAGCTGCTCAATAACCCAACCCTGGCCTCACCTGACAGCCAGACCTCCTGTTTGGTGTGATGATAAATCTCCTATTGTTCAAGCTATTTTTGTTAGGCCAAATGTCACTTATAGCTCAAATCATCCCAACTGATGATTTTACCCTTGGCCCTTTTTGATGTCTATGGGCTTTATAAATAGCATAGCAATAACCATTTCCAAACGAGAAGAAAGTACTTTAGATATGAGTGAATAAGCCAACAAACAGATATTTGGCAGGAATGAAACTTTCAGTTATTTACTTAACACTACTAAGTATATAGCACTTGATAGGCCATGGGCCAGCCAGACATGGAGTGACAAATAAGGAAATAAAGAGACATGGTCTCTGGGCTTAAGGATGTCACATCTAGCAGAGATATCAATATATACAAATAATTCTGGTGCACCGTAACCATGCCAGAAAACCTAGGAATATGAGAATATACAAGGTAGTTAGAGAAAGCTTCACAGAGGACAAAATATCTGGACAGAGTTCTGAAGGATGAATAGGAGTTTGCTACTTGGATTTACATCCCAAATTGAAAAACACCAAAGTATTCAAAGCCTAGGAATACTATCAAAATCAGCAAACTTCGAGCCTCCGACAAGACCTGAATTGTAAAAGCCATTCTGCATTTTCACTTTTGCACTTATGGCTGATAAGAGGAAAAGCAGCCCTCAGCAGGGGCCTGCAGGAGGCACGCCCTGGTGAAGGGGACAGGCCTGTTCCTTCTATGGGAGTTACTTCTGGAAATCCCCCACTGCCACAGTGATCAGAGCTGCTGGCCTGCAGAGGGTGAATTAGCACTGACATCACCAGATATGAGCTGGAAATGGGGGAATGCAGCCACCTCACCATACCAGCAGGAGATAAAAGCTGTCTGCTTCTCCCACATGACAGGATCAGCTCAGGCTGACAGGACCCAGCCGAGGCCTGACCTACTGGTGGGTCACCCAAGGCAGCCCCAGGGACAACTTGGACCCAGTGGCAAAGGCAAAAAGCCCAGAGAGAGAGAAGTGGCCCAGGAAACTTGGTTACTGCCACCTGATGCTCCTGTGTTTGTGCCACAGGTCAGATTCTTGTAGGAGGCCAGCCCTTAATGGCTTCCGGTTCCTTCCAGGGTAATGCTCATACTCCCCGTTAGCTGTGCACAGCTTTCTTGTCCAGGAGTTGAAAGCTGGAAGGCAGTAATGTGACATGGAAATAAAAGGCCACAGAGACAGCTCTATGTTGGCTCCATAACCCCATCTTTTCCTCCAGATGCGAATGAACTATGAGGATTGCACTCACAATCAAAATGAAGGTCAAGAAAAGGCATTAACTAAATAGCCAAGAGTCTTTATGTTCGATATGGGTGAGTATTAATAAGTAATTCACAGTCTTTATATGCTACATCAATATTTAATGAATTAGAGGATTTGGGTGATTTCATTATATCCATGGATTTGGCTTACACCATTCCGGGTATCTGCATATGCTCCTAAGGATGTCTTTAACCGCCACCGTCACCCTCACACGGTTACCTGCCTAGAAGCTGCACATTCTCTTTATGCTCCCAGATGCCAGAGACCAGATCTCTTGGCATGCTGTGGGAACCTAGCCATTGAAATAAATGGAACATGGCAATCCTTCAGCACTGGCAACAGGAGCCACTGCTTTTTTGGGTGAGGAATGGTGAAGCCAAAAAAAGAAAGGGATGAAATCCCCTGTAATATTAGACAGACTCTAAGAAGTTGTTCTGAATTGGGGCCCAAAAGTCAAGATTAGCAGTCACATCGAACTTTTTTTGTAATGAATTTTTGGCCCAAGTAACAGACATTCATTCATTGACATATATCTGCACATACATTTATATCTATCTATTGTACACACACACACACACACACACACACACACACAGAGAGAGAGAGTTGCTGTTTATAATTACTATTTGTTATAAGCCAGGCACATTGCTGAACCATAGGGGGTATAATTCAGTAAGGACTTGCCATCTAGTTATCACAGAATCAAAAACCAAGGTCCTCATTCCTCAAGGGCTGCTATCCACAGTTGTTCCCACTACATTGCTCGTTTGGTTTTCCCATGATCTGCATGGAAGGGAATCAGGGCTACGCCACTATACATTCCTCACTCCCAGAATGAAGGAAGGGCAAGACCAGTCTAGCCCAGCTTCCCTGGATAACTATGGAAAAACGACACTATTTTAAACTTATGATATACATTCTCTGAAAAGGGAGTTCCATGTAGTTTACTCACAAAGGGGCCCAATTTTATCCTTCAGATATCAAATCCCACTTGGAGTCCTATGGCATTAAACCATTACTTAGCACTTTCTTATACCCTATATCATCTAAGACTTCGATGATTCTTAAGATATACCACCATTTTCCACACCACTAAGAAAAATCCATCCGATTATGGCCAACTACATCATACCACTTACAGTAAAATGCATCTTGATTTCAGAGATGTTAAAGGGTAAAAATATATCCTTTCTAGAACCAATGATATCCAAGGGCTCATCTAATTAGACTGAGATTTGAGAGAACAGGAACACATCTTATAGTTTGTCTTCTCTACTTTGGCGTTTCTAGCATGGTGTCATGCACGTAGAAAGTACATCGTAAACATTCTTGAGTGAACGAGTGAGTAGCTGCTACAAATTCTATGTCCCCCTTATAGGAAAGTGTGCTGAGCATTACATCAGGACATGCAGATAGAGGTAAGAAGGTCCAGATGGGGTCGGCTTCTTCCTATGGCATGTACCATTGGAAACAGGCGGACTCCATGAGCAGACATGGAGGGAGCTCCTCTAGCACGCACAGCAGCTCAAGGCCTGCTCACCTCAAGGCCTGGTCAAGGAGCTGCTGGCCAGACACACTGCAACACCAGGCTCCTCAGGGACCTATTTATGTTTCTCCTGAAAACCGGTGTGTAATATCAAACTTCTGAAAATAAAATCACAGTTTAAGTGGACTGTGGGAGCTGGCTATTTAGAGGAACCTGCTGGCAAGTTCTCTTGTAAAGTCAATAACCATCCCAGGTTTATCTACTTTATGACTTTGTATTTTGTATATCGCATTCCCGTAGAGCAAGGCACACACCCTTATATTGAGTTTCCCCACAGTACAGTCTTTGTGCTGGGTCAGCGGCTTGAGCACTTTTGCTACGACCGGCCCCTCTCCCTGGAGGGTTCCTGGTCCGCTCAGGTGGTCGGGTCAGACCAGTCCCCTCCCACAGGTGCCAGGGCTTGCCTGTCGTGGATGGGGCAAATGGAAACTGCATTTTCCTTTGTTTCGTTTACTTCAGGATGAAGTTACTTCTGATCAGAAAGTTGCATTCAAACTCGAGAGAGATGGGCCATAGCGATAATGCAAGCACGTAGGTCGCACAGAATGAAGCACACGTGAACGTACATATGACGCAGGCCCGTACCCCACATAGAAGAGAGCACGCGTGAACATGCGCATGACGCAGGCACGTACCCAACACAGAAGGGAGCATACATGAACGTGCGCATGACGCAGGCACTTGCCTGGCACAGAACAGAGCACATGTGAATGCACACAAAACGCAGGCACATAGCCAGTACAGAAGTGAGCATGCGTGAACGTGTGCATGACGCAGGCACGTACCCCACACAGAACAGAGCACATGTGAGCGCATGACGCAGACATGACGCAGGCATGTGCCTGACACAGAACAGAGCACACGTGAGCGCAGGCATCACGCAGACGTGCCCGGCCCAGAACAGAGCACAGGTGGGCGTGCACATGACACAGGCACGTGCCTGGCACAGAACAGAGCACACGTGAACGTACCCATGACACAGGCACGTACCTCGCACAGAACACTTGTGAGCATGCCATCCGTGTGGGGAGGGAAAAGGAAGGGATTCATACCTTTGACCCATGTGTACTTAGCATCTGAGACACTCTGGGTTCTGTGCCACTTCTTTGGAGGAATAATGAGATGAACAAGACTCAGCCTCTGGCCTCATAGTCTAGTTACAGTAAGGTGTGCTGAATAGTACAATGAAGGTGTGAGGCTGCCTCAACCTGAGAGAGTTGGACAAGGTTTTACATGGGGTACAGTCTGGAAGTCAGGCCTTGGTAGAAAAGGGGAAGGGAGAAAGGGCAAGGCGGGTAGTGACAACAGGGCATACAAAGGCAGGTGTGCAAAAGCATGGGAGAACCTGGAAATTGTTGGTCAGGGGCACTCTGCAACTATCTCCCTTCCCACTCACAGCCGGTGACAGTAAGTGAAAGACATCCTTAGACTGGACCCATGATCGCAAGCCTCCAGGGAATCCTAAACTTGACCTCCCAGATCTCTGTTTCCCACAGACCTAGGAACCTGAAGTTCTAGTCCTGGTACTGTTGGTGCCACAGGACCTACCCACAGGAAGTGGGACCCACATCCTGAAAAGATCTCCTCCCCTATAGTTTTGCAGTCAAAGGGTGAGAGGAGCAAGAGAGAGCCAGTAGGGTTCTTTGGTGATGGTTCTGGCATAAGGCTGTAACACCCAATCAGAAATGCCAGATGGCTTCCTTACACTTGCTTAGTTCTCTTCCCTCCTTCATCCAAAACTGTCACGCTTGCGAAATCCTCAGGCTCATATTTATTTGCCTGACCTGCTCCTCTGAGTCTGCCCCCAGGGTGTGATAAATAATCCCCGGAAAACACAAGTTCTCATGATCCCTTCAAAGTGGTGAGAGACATCAGAGGCAGCGGCTATGAGTTTCTGAGGCTTGAATTCTCATGTTCCTAATCTCTGGGCTCAGTCTCCTGTCATCATTGATGGACAGTTCTCCCACTCACTGTTGGTGGGCAGGTGTCATCTGTTTTACTTCTTAATACGATTCAGTCAGAATAAAAATGATAGAACCCCAGAGGTGAACTGGGGGACCCTACACGTGGGAGAGACTTAGAGGTTCCTGGCTCCACCTACCCCTGGAGCCCCTTCCTCACATCTTTGGCAAAGAATGACCCAAGCCTTTCTCACCCACAGAGATGGTGTCCGCTCTGCCTCTTTCTGTAGTTCGTGCTTCAGACATGTTAGCTGTTCTGAATATTAACTTTAAATCCATCTCCCTATAATTTTTAGTAACTGTTAATTGTTATCCTCCTGGCAGTCCTTAGAATGAATTTAATCCTCTTCCACATATCATACTTAAGTCCTCTGAATTAATGTGCTTTATCCACATGTGCACTCCCAGCCTTTCTTTTCTTTCTTTTCTTCTTTTTCTGTTTTTTTTCACCCCTGGGTAAACACTTATAGTAGGTACAATTATTCCTCACATGGTCTAGTCTTCAGGCCTTCGTTCCCTGGTTGCTTGCTTCCAGATACATTCCAGATACATTCCAGAGTTTGTCAAGGCCCCTCTAAAAACAGGATATTGGTGAGTCCACAGAGCGCTCTAGATCTTCCTGGAGTGCCAGTTCCAGGAAGCCTATCAACTTCCTTAGGGAATCTAAGTCCACTTTTATTTGCAAATCCACCTTCCCTACTAAACGATAAGCACTTACTCTCTTATCTTCCCAGCTTCCAACACGAGTACAGACTTAAATTTCAGAATCCAAGAGACAATATGGTCTAGTAGAATTGGGTCTGTCTCAGTACCCTCAGACACCAGCACTAAGCCTGCTCACCACTGGCCCATAATAACCGTGTGGTTAGTTAACCAATTCATTTGTTTAATGAAAGCAGGTTCAGCTTGCATTTAATTACTTAGCAGTATGTCAATACTTATTAATATAATAACTATTAACTGAAATCTCATGGTCTACTTCATATGACCTCTATAAGGATAACCCACCACTTCCACTTGTATTATTGCCTTCCTTAATGTAAATTTAGGATTTGGCATTTGTGTAACAAACCCTTCCAAAATTTGGTGGCTTGAAACAATGAGGACTTATTATTTGTCACAATTTTGTTTGTCGACCGGGTGCAGCTGGGTGGTTATTCAGGCCATGACTCACTGAGCCAGGAGCTTGGGCTGGGGCTAAAATGTCCAAGATGGCCTCTCATCTCCCGGGTCTCTCTTCTTGCGGCGTCTCATCATTCAGTAGTTTAGCCCGAGCTTCTTTAGAGCCAAACAGTTGGCTACTAAGAGGGGATGTTCCAAGAGAACAGTCCCAGTATGTAAGCACCTAGTAAGCCTGTGAGGGCTTCACAGTGACTTGGCCCAGACAAGTGACATGGTCAAGCCCGGAGTCAATGCAGGAGGGAACTGCACAAGTTCTTGAGTATCAGGATGTGTGATTCACTGGGGACCTCCAGTCTTACAGTCTGCTCTATTTATCCTTATTAAATTTCACCGTTACATGTTTAAAAGGGAGTAGTTTTTCTCATGACTTCATAGAGAAGAATCCAATTTTCTCTGGATATAGGCAAGCCTGATGAGGAGGAGGAAGAGGAGGATAAATCATTTATTGTCTACTGTGTGGCAGGTGATTCTTTTCATATTTACAACTCATGAAAAATGTCCCAAGGACAGAATTATTACTTTCATTTTAGAGATAAGGAAAGTGAAGTTCAGAGAATCTCAATAAGTTCCTCAAGATCTCACACATAGTTGAAGGTAAGATTTCAACCTAGGTTTCTCATTCCAAAGCATGTGTTTTTTTTAGCACTGTACCGTGCTGTCTCTCAAAGTCTGTACTTTCGACTCAGTGAAATATATAATTCCATGCCAAAAAAAAAATGTTTCTCAAATTCTAATAAAGAACCCAAGATGTCAGAAAATGTAAAATAACTTTTCTTTCTCTAGAGTTCCTTAAACGTTTAAGTCTTGTTTTGTCCCAGGGTATTCTGGTGTTGGGTTTTTGGTGGTTTGTTTGCATGTTTGTTTGTTTGTTTGTTAATATATATAGCTAATTCTCCTGAGAAGTGAAGAAAGCCTAAAGTGCAGCTCATCCAGGAGGGCTGGGGGGTTTAAGTATGTGAATGGCGGTTCTGATAAGACTTTATATATGTATAGTTGTAAGGCAGGATTCCTACAGAAAAAAGCTGGGTTTGAACTTGAAGTCCATCTTAACCCCATCCATACTGTCTGAATTGCCAGCCTAATCGGCCTCCAAGTAGAGAAGTATGCTTTTTTCTTTATCTACTCTGGTAAATTATTAAAGGGCTCTTCTGCCCAAGGGGAGATCATTAACTTCCTGGAAGGTTGCAGAAGGCATCTGGCAGGTGCAGCAAGGCAAACCAGGGCAGCTCAGTTAGGATGGCAGAAGTCGGCTTCCTCAGGTAGCTTCCACTGGTCAGCCAGAATGAGGAAAAGACCACTTCTGGGCAGGGGGAGATAGGGATGGGCCATCAGACAAGAATGGAGGCAAAATGGGATGGGATGGGATGGAGGCACCTGAGTAGCTCAGTCGGTTAAATGTCCAACTCTTGATTTGAACTCAGGTCATGGTCTCAGGGTTGTGGGATGAACCCCTGTGTCAGACTCTGCACTGGGCATGGAGTCTACTTGAAATTCTCTCTCCCTCTGTCCCTTCCCACTCTGCTCTCTCTCGCTGAAATAAATCAATCTTAAAAAAGGAAAAGGAAAAAAAGAAGGGGATGGAGGAAGAGGGCTTCCCCTGTCTAGCCTGCAAATGGATTTTAAACTCATTAGGTAATAAAAATCCCATTTGCCTGATTGAATATGTGCCAAATGTACCTGCGTTTACCCACACCTTGTGGAACTCTGAGGTGACAGCCTTGTTACATGTAGAAGTAGAGGCTGGGGCAAGTGCCAGATTGGTCACTGGAGAAACATGTATGTAGGTGACACGGAAGGGCAGGAGAGTCCTAGAACCTCAGTTTACTTCGTTACCAGTCCACCATCCTCATGCCACAGATGAGGTGACATGGAAGGTTATATGACATGGCCAAGGCCACTGATTTTGTTGGTGCCAGAGACGGGACTAGAACCCATACCTCCCAACTCTAGGGCAGGACTTTTCCCTTGGCGTTGGTGCTGTTGCCAGACTCAGTAGGTTTAACAAGTGTTTGGGGAGAACAATTGAAAGCACTTTTCCCAAGAAGTTGGGGGACCAGAGCATCCAAATCATGGCCTTTAGTCCAAAATTCACAGCCCGCTTAGCTGCATGCTCTCATTCCATCCTTCAGTGATTGCTCCTTTTGGAAAGTGGTGCAGCTGTTAAGAGAATTCTCATGCCTGTGACTCTCCTCTCAGCCTTTCCATCCATGGAACAGGCTCCACGTACAACATTTTGCTTCTTCCTTGGTCAAAGATCTTGGGAGACTTTCTGAGGTACTACATGGTTCATCTTGAGTCATTTTCCATGATTCACCTGTGTGGTGTCAGAACTGAGCCTCGTTCAGCTTTGGGTTGTTCTGTCCCCAAAATGTGCACACACAAAAAATCACCCACGTTTGATTTAGTGGATGATACTTCCTTTTGTGAATGGTTTGTACACCATGCCAACTAGGAGGTTAAACTTGGTAAGGAGAGGGATGGATGGTAGTATAAGCTGAAGAGAAAAATCTGTCTGTGATTACTGGAACATACTTGATAGACATGCGCCTATGTCTCAGTGAGAACAGTACCAGGGATTAAAGGTTCCTGTACTTTGGGAGGTCACTGTCTGTGGGAACGGAAGATCAAAACAAATCGTTTTAATTCATGAGGAATGGAAGTTGTGGGAGGTTACATTTCATGGCCAAGGCCAGAGATGGAACTAGAACCCACATCTCCCACCACCCAGGACAGGACATTCCCCTCTCCCCCCAGCCTGGGAGCTGTCACCAAGCTCAGCAGGTGTAACTATGTACAGGGCAGATATGTGGAAAGTCATTTTCTCTAGGGGCCAGGTGTTTGGGGGCTGAGAGAGGCATGCACAAAGACCTGGGGAGCCAGACTGCAGAGCCTCTGCTTCTGCCTGGAGAGGAGGCAACACATCAGTCAAGCCTTGGAGGGTAAGCTGACAAGGGCTGGGGGAAGGGCATTCCAGGCAGAGGGAACAGCCTGGGCAAAAGCAAGGAGGTACTCTGGACAGTCCTGGGCTGCTCTGGCTCATGATCTTCAGCCCCACACAGTGCACACGGGAACCAGGTGCATAGTGTCTGTCCCCATGTTCTTCCATGTGGGGGGCCTCCCAAGGATGTCCAAAGAGCTCGGCCTCAGGTTCTTATTGTCTGAGGTCACTGAGCCTCCTGAAAGTATTTCAGGAATGTGGAGGCCTGACTCACTCTCTTCCTTGAGTTCACAGTCTGAAGTTCATAAAATCGCTTTCTCCTTTAGTCATTCTTATTCAAACATCAGCCCACATGCTTCACAGATGGAGCTGGCAGGAGGAATCCGGGGACACATTTTTTTGCTCAGGATGTGAAAGGAGATCAAGGGAGATTATTCAGCAGGGGCCATCCACACACACAGGGAAAGGCTGGCAGGGAGCAGAGAGCCCTGGCAGAAGGGAAGCTGTGCAAGCTTCTGTCTCTGTGCCTTGCCCTTCTCATCTGTGAGCAGGGACAGTAACCACACCAGCTTCAGAGAGTCGTGATGAAGGTTCAATGAGTCAATGAGTCAATCCATGTGAAGTACTCAGAACAATGCCTGACAAAGAATAAGCACTTGAGAAATACTAGTGTATGACTGATATTATTGCTCATAGTTGGCAAAGAGTAAGTTTTCTAAACACAGAGTGATGGGGGACAGAGGAAGTGTTCCTGGAACAGGACTGTGGGAGTTCAACCTAGAAGGAAGACATCCCCCGCAGCGTACAAGAGCTGTCTGGATGAGGACGACTTGGGCCACGGCAGACCCATGGCGGGGACGGCAGTGCCAAGACTTGGATGAGAATAAACTCAAGTGTCACATCTGGCCAGATGCCAAAGACAAAGTTTCAACTACAGACTTCTTCCAGGATGGAAAGAGGTATCAAAATGAGCAGAGAATAAGCACAGGGGACCGGGAAGAGACAGTGGGAGCACAGGCTGGGCTTTCAAACAGCCCCGTGGAGAGTTCCCATTGGTTATTCACCTTATTTCCCCTGCGGCCAGGCAGGCAATGAAGTTATCAGCAAGGCAGGCCAAGCACAGATCAGATGCCTCTGTTCCTCCTTGCTGATTCCAGGTCAGTTTAAAGGACTGAAAATGCCGGGAGACTTCCAGATCAAAACCGCCACCCACACTGCCTTGGAGCTTGTTTTGAGATATCTCCTAGAACACATCATCAGTTGTCTTGACTTAAAGAGTTGAGTCCAAGCAGTCTTTCCATTGTTGGAATTCTGTTTGGACAAGGTGAACCTCTCTCTACCTTTCAGAACACTCCTCAGGGAAACTCTTAGTCCTGCCCAACTTAGACAAAGCACCGGGCAGAGTGAGCCCCACAGAAGGAAAGCACCCAGCTCCGCAGGGCCTTGGGAACGTCTGGCTGGCACAGTGCTTGATTTTTTCCTTCTGCGTCAGCCCCTTAGCCCCCATTGCCTCTCCTCTTCTCCTCAGTTGGAAAGGGCAGACACATGCCTCCTTGTGCTTCTGTCACAGTAGAGCCTACAAGGTAAGAATCCCATATGAATTTGAAAGCCCCCCCCCACCTTTTTTTACAAAAAGTAAAAATACTCCCAATGGAAGAGAGGATTCAAGGATTTCACTGAAAGGCACTGAAAAACAGTATTACTAGCTCAAAGAAAAAGATGGCTGAATAGACAGGAGACAAAGCCTACATTGGCCCTATTTTCAGACCAGTGAGCAGATATAAATTACATTACTCTTTTGTTTCATGAAAACAGACTGGAGAGTTGAGACAAGGTGATTCTTGAAAGAAGAAAAGGTTATTAGATTCCTTACTATTAAAGTTTCTTAATTTTTTATTAACTTGCTTTTTAAAAAATAATACAGTACATGCTTATGGCAAGTAACTCAGGATAGAAGGAAATGAGGTGAAAAGTAAAATTCCTTTCCTCCACTCTACACCCACCTCCTCACACCTTCCTGAGTCCCAATCCTCAGCAGAAAAAACTCTTCATAGTTTCTTCCCCATTTTTCTAGAGCTTTCTATATACATTACAATCTCCTCTGACACTACTCTCCTCCTTATTCACCTACAAGAAGCCTTCAAACTTGGGATCTCATAATATTCTACTTCCTTTGTCAGAAAAGCTCTTCTAATCTTTGCAAGGCTGGTTCCTTCCTTATTCTGCTAATATCTACTCTGAATTGTCACCTACCAGAGATGTTCTGTGACCTCTCTATTTAAACAGGAATCCTATCAACACCACCATTCTCTACCCGGACAATCCATACTCACCACTGCCTACCCAGCCCTTAGCACAGTGTCTAGCACACAGAAGGTATTTGATAAATATATGGTGGACACAAGCATGAGTACATTAGGTGCGCATGTGTACGCACACGTACAGAGGTTATCACACAAAGAATTCTGCCAAAAATGGTAATAAAAAATAATTAACATTTCTTAAGCACTTACGTTGCAAGGACTATTCTAAACTTTTTATGTGTATTCCTTCATTTGGTTCTTACAACAACCCCAGAAGACAGGTAGTAATACTATCTTAGGATAGGAAACCAAGAGATGAAGCCACAGGGAGGTTAAGGAACTTCTTAAGGTCACCCAGCTTGCAAATGACAGAGTCAGCATATATAAATTTACCTTCATTTTAAAATGACTATTTAGCCATAATTAAGATATTTTTAGTTTTTAACATATACAACATAAGATTTACCATTTCAGGGGTGCCTGGGTGGCTCAGTGGGTTAGAGCCTCTGCCTTCGGCCCAGGTCATGATCTCAGGGTCCTGGGATCGAGCCCCGCATGGGGCTCTCTGCTCAGCAGGGAGCCTGCTTCCCACTCTCTCTCTGCCTGCTGCTCTGCCTACATGTGATTTCGCTCTGTCAAATAAATAAATAAAATCTTAAAAAAAAAAATTTACCATTGCAACAATTTTTAAGCGTAGTTTGGAGGCATTAAGTAAATTCACATTCTTGTGCAACCACCACCACCAGCCAACTCCAGAACTTTTCTCATCTTCCCTACTGAAACGTCGCATGCATTAAACAAAAACTCCCCATCCCTCCTCCCACCAACCTCTGGCAGCCACCATTTTATTTTCTCTCTATGAACTGACTACTCTAAAGTTCCTCATATAAGTGAAATCATACAGTATTTGTCTTTCTGTGTCTTTCTGCGGCTTATTTGACTTAGCATAATATCTTCTTTCACTAATGTTTTAATGAGTAATGTTATTAATAATTTGAACATCCTACTCATACACACGATACAAAATTCAAAAGGCACAAAAAGACATGGGGTAAAAAGCAAGTTCTCCTCCTACCTCTGTCTCCAAGCACCACAGGGCAACCACTCTTCTCAGTAGCCTTCCATATACAATCACATACCTACACAAATATTTTCTACACAATGAAGAGCATATTCTACATATTGCTCTGTTAAGAGCATTTCCCTTTTAACCAAATACCTCATAGATAGTTCCACATCACTGTACATAGACCTGCCTCTTAAGTTAATTATTTTTATTCAAATATCATGTACATACAGCAAAGTGCGTGTAAGTATGTTTACAGCTGGATCAGTCTTCATAAGCTGAACACACCTGTATAACCAGCAACCTGATCAAGAAAAAGAACATCACCAGTTCCCCGGGAGTCCCTCTCTGGCAACTTTCCAGACACAAACCATCCCCTCACCAAGGGTAACCCCTCTTCTGACTCCTGAACAGACTAGATTAGGTTCGTCTGTTTATGTAGGTTTTATGGAAAGTATCCTACGATCTACACTCTTGTGTCTGGCTCCTTTCCTTCACCATGATGCTGGTGAGATGAACCCACGTCACTGCATTTCAGTGGATACGTAACAATATCCTTGGGTCAGTGAAAGCCCTGTCCGCGCCAGTTGGAGGTCTTGTGTGTGGTATGCAGTCTCTCCACCTTGCCCTCAAGACCCTGGAATTCCTCTCGGCGGCTCCGTAAATGCCTTAAAGAGTCCACAGCTGGCCAAAACACACCTCCAGCTGAAGAAGTGATGAAAACCAGCAGCCCTGCGTTGAGGTCTGGGCAAAAAGTCACACTGGAGCCAGGAGAGGGGAGAAAGGCACAGCAGCCCTGCCCTCGGATCAGCATCTCTGCGGCCACAGCTCAGGGCCACATGCTGCTTGAGGCCTCCTTCAGTCCGCCAAGAACTCAAATCAGAATTCCCTGAACATGAGGAATCATGACAGAGCACTGGTTTGCATTCCCTTTGCAAATGTGACTTTTAAAGTGGAGTCAAAACTACTTCCAAGTAAAGAGCTAAGCAGCTTTAACTAGTATCAGCAGACGGCCTACGAAGAGAGATGCAGTTAATGTATTCCATCTGTTTGTTTGCTCTCTTCTGCCCTGAGACTTGGGGCAAAATACCCATTTGGGAAAGGAACCGTCACACACAGGGCAGGAACAACGTACCAACAGGGCAGAGTTGGACACGCTGTCCAGCTTGGGCTGCCCACTTATGACTCTGAAATCCCTAACTGTCAAATCAGTCCCCAACCTCACCCCCATCCCTAGTCTGGCAATGACACAAGTATCTATTTCCAGATATGAGCTGCTAAGTGGCAGAACCAATCAGCACATTCGTGTGGGGCCAATCATCACTGCCCTGAGTGGCTCAGGAGGCAACACGCAGGACTGCATTCTTGTGGTTTGCCCTTCCAGAAAGGCCTTTCCCAAGCACCACATGCTGCCGGCACTGGGTCCAGCAGAAGGGAAAGGGCAGAGCATGTGTCCTATGGCAGACTCTGCTTTACTAGAATATTACCTTGCTTCTTGCTTTGGCCCGTCACATTCCTTCTCTCCACAGAGGCCCTCTCCTGCAAGGCTTCACTGCATGGGCCCCCCAGAAGAACGCCTCCCTATGTGACAACCTGTAACAAATACGTATAGTGGCTCCAGGGTCTCCTGATCTCATTTGGGCAATTAAGCAGCAAAATTTTACCGAAAACTCAAGATAATCCAGAATCATTCCCTGGCTTTCCACTTAAGATGTGGAAGGAGAGAAAAGAAATGAAGAATAAGCATAGGAGCAGAGGAATAAAGAGCTTACAGGAGAAGCGGAAAACAAACCTGATCCCAAGTCCTGAAAGAATATTCCATTTAAATGCTTTATAAAGATTTTCTCTGATGAGTTGCAGAGTCCTCTCTAAGGTGTGCTATCTTACAGTCACTTCTCAATCTGGTACTTACTGAAAGGTGTTACATGCCCACTATAGGCAAAAGGAAAAGATACAGGGGGAGGATCACACATTCTCAAGGCTAGTTAAGGACAGAGGTGAGTCTGCCAAGGCCAGAGCCAATTTTTAGTCTATATCAGCAAGGGCTGCTCGTTCTCGGGCCCAGGAGCCTGTGGAGGCCACTCTGGATAACCATCCACCACCCTGCTTGGCTGTATTCCATATTCCTTCCTGGAAACTTCTCTAAAAAAGAGAATTGAGATGAAAAATGCCCATAGGGGAAATTTTCATAAGGGCCCACGAGCTCAACTGGCTGGAATCTGACGAGGGCAAAAAATGGAATGTTCACCCCGAATGACTGAATAGAAGATAAGCAAACATCAGGTGACAGAGCAAACAGAGAAGAAACATGATCTACCCACCCCAGGAAGGACTACCGTCCTTGGATTCGTCTTTAACCGGGAGGAGTTTCTTATTGACTCTGGGGTTTTGAATCCAAGTCTGAGCAAAAGCTGCCCTCGTGATTCTAGAAAGGACAGTATAGGGCGCAAGGGCCAAGGATTTGTAGAGTTGGTAGAGGCTGGAATCAGCCTCATGAGAAGAGAAGTTCCAAGAGTCAACAGCAGCTGGCAGCAAAGCTCTCCAGGCTGGAGGATGGCAGGATCCTGACTGTCCCTGCCAGAAGGTACCTTAGAGATGGCCCAAGACGGGGAGTCCTTTGTTTTTCAGGGGAGGAACCCCAGGTCCAGAAAGGGTAAAAGGCTTGTCCAAAGTCACACAGTCGGTGTGTGACACATGGTTGGGTGCAGGGCTGGCTGGCTTTCATTCAGCTGGAAAGCTGGCTTTCATTCCTCTCCCTTGGCCAATGTGTGACCCAGCACCATGATAGTTGTGGGGCAGAAAGAAGGGGAAAAGTTAGGAGCTTTGAGAGTCATTAGTAATCCTATCATTAGACATACAGTTAACATCATTAGCCAGCAAAACGTGCTAATGTGTTAACATGAGAGTCAATATTTATTGCACTAATGAGGTGACTGGTGCCAGTAGCCATTTGTGGCAGACATTTTTTTTCAAGTTTACCATTGTAGCAATAATGCATACATAAAAAGAGATTTACACGTTTCCCGTCTAAACACACACACTGACCATTCTATTATGAGACTGACTGAGTGAACATATGTCCCTTAATTTTGTCAGGAAAAAAACTTCAATTGAATTATAGACAGAATGAAGACAAAGTTATATGGCATATAATTTAAAGACAAAATTGGTTAGCCCCCCTGCCCTTTTCTACTGTTTCTTTGTTTTAGAAAGTGACTTCAGTCCTAATGAAGGTATTAAGAAAGCAGACGCAAAGACAAAAGTTCATTCAATCACTGCTACACATGCACCAGCAGCATGAGGAACAGTTTGCCCAATTGTCCAACTGTGAAGTCCCCGGCTTGGGGCAAGGCCTCATGCCCATGAAAAGCATGGGTGAGTCAGTATATTTTAGATGCTTTTTTTTTTAAGGCCCTTCAAGGAGCTAAGAGAAACCAGAACATTCAGGTTGAGGGAGGATACAGACTTTTTTTTCGCATTGTTTCCTAATGTAGGTTAAAACATCAACAGTCTAGAATGCTGAAAGAGATCTCTTGTACTCTATTCAAGGTAGATGAATGGTATACTGTCATAGCCACGTAGGTCTAGAAGGACTTCAGAAATCACCTAATCCAGCATCTTCATTTTCCAGATCAGAAAACAGAGGCCCAGTTAGATCCAGTAACTTGATAAAGGTTAGCACAACCTCTCCATGTGCTCTGCCAACCTCCAGTGTGTGTATTGGAGAAAAGGGGGGTGGGTAGGGTAGGGCAGACAGCCTTTCAACAGGTCTGTCAATCTTTCAAAATGCAAGCCATACAAAAAATGTATACAGAGCATTTTCCTGGAAGATTTCAATCTACATGAATTAAACTTACAGATTTAAATGAAGATTTTAAAACATTACAATTATAATAATTATCCAGCCCTCCAAAGTGTTCATTCAGAGTAGGAAGCAGGTGTGAGCACTTCAGAGATGGGCCTTCTGTCCTCTTGGAGGTGCTCAGGCCTATGCGGACCACTGCTAGCAACACGGAATGGGGAGATTAGAGCCAAACACTGAGAGGGACACACTGTTGCATCTGACGGTATTTTCATTAACTTGCTGAGACTCAGCATCCTTGTTGCTTTCAGGGGGTGACCCCTGAGAGCTGGAGTACAGACTTTTCAGCAGTTGTCCAGTCTGACGACAACTGTACACAAAACCAAGTCTGGCCAGCACCGAACACCTTTGGTTCCCCCAAAGCACTCCAAACCTCAAAGCCCAAAAGATAGTTTGATGAATGAGCCCATAGCCTTGGAGCACAAACAGGATGCTGTTACCATTCCAGAATGACGGCTCATTTAATGAGCACTTATTATGTATGGTGCTCATGACCTGTTATCTTGTTTTTTTCTCAACAAGAGCGATGAGCAGTAAGGGTAACTGCTCTCTTCTTCAGAGATAGGAAAAAAAGGTCAGCCATGGCCCAGTAACTTGGCCAAAGACACCTGGCCAGTTAGCGGCAGATCCGATTAAACTCCACTGTCTGACTCTAACTCCCTGCCTCCTAGGTTAGGACCCGGGCAGGAGGAGCTGCACTCACGCAGCAGCATTCCAGATTTTAAGTTATTGTCAAAAGCAGCCCCCCCACCCCCTGCACCCTTAATTCCAGTATTTGTTTGGAGGCCTGTTTTCTGAAACTTCACGTTTGTTTGCCATGCATGCATAGGACTTCCTTCAATTTCCCTGCAAATTTCCACCAAATAAAACCATATGCACTTCCATAGCAACACTGCAACACAAACATGGTGTAATCTTTGTCTACTGCAGTACACAGCTCGGAAGGTTTAAAAAAAAAGAAAGAAAACCCCAAAACCCAACCCCCCCCCCAAAACAAAAAAACATTGTATACAGTTGAACCGAATCCCATGGTAACAAATACAAACATACACTTGGTTCTTTTCTTTAAATTTTTTCTTCTCTTTCCTCTTTAATAGTTTTAGAAAAAACTGGGTTGGAACACTTGTGACTAAGCAGAGACCCCATCCAGGGACCCAGGAGCCTTCCGACTGGCGCGGGCCTCCTGCAGGACTAAGGCTACTGCTCTCCACGCCAGCGCCCGTCCCCGCCCGGGAGCTCCCGCCGGGGGCGCTGGAGACCCCGGGGCCGTGCTCCCGGCCTTGTGCAACATAGAGCGGCTAAGGCGACCGCGCCGGGGCGGGTCCCCGCGGGAGGTCGGTCGCGATCCGCTCCGCAGGACCGCAGGACCGCAGGACCGCAGGACCGCAGGACCGCAGGACCGCGCGTGGCTGTGGGGGAAGAGGGGCTGCTGGCCCCTCCCGGCCCGCCTGCTACCGCGCGGGACTCGGGGCCGCGGGGCCCGCGCGCTCCCTCCGCACGCCCAGGCGCCGTGCCCGCCGGGGCCCCTCTCATCCTCCGCACCCGCCTAGCGGAGGGATTAGCCCCATTTTACCAACGAAGGCCTCCACCTTGCCGGAAGACAGCCACCGGCCCAAGTGACACGGCTGGAAAGGAAGAGTGGAGGGACTTGAATCCAGGACTGGTGTTTTTCCTACTCTACTTCGCGTGGCCCCTGGCTGCTAGGGTGCTGGGGAACCTATCTGTGGCCCCGTGAGACCTGTGCGGTGACTCTGTCTCCCGGGTGCGCCCCCAGGGGACCAGCTGGGTTTGGAGGCATCGGCTGCCACGATGCAGGTAAAGGTGGGTTGGTCTGTCTGAGGTCCCTCTTTCCCTTCTGCTTCTCTCTCCTCCCTGGAGCCCAGGATTTTTAAGGGCTTCCTCTGTCCTGACACAGGCAGATGATGCCTCAGAAACGAAGACATTTCAATCAACTGGTAAGCTGGGGTTGTGCAGTGATTGATTGATGGCTCCTGTTCCCATAGGAAAGTCCAGCACTCACTAGTTGAAGGGGGAAGGAATTCACCGGGTAAAACGCCAATCTCAATGGACTTGTGCTGAGCTACCAGATGATCTACTGAGGTGGCAGCTAGGAGGCTGTGGGCCAGCCCAAGTGGTGATAACAAGAAAACCTGCCACTTCTGGAATACTTTGTAGGTGGCCAGGTGCTCTAAGGAGCTCTTTGTAAGATTTCATACTCACAAATCCCAGGAGGCAGTATGATTATTCTGCTTTAAGCCATGACAGATCCAAGGTTTTCAGAGGCATCTGTCCTATCCAAGATTGTGCAGTGGACAGAGCGGGGTTCTGCCGAAGCTGCAGCCTCCAGGGCCTGTGACTTCCCCATAGAAGGGGGTGGGGACCACTCACGGGACACACGCAAATAAGAGGGCCCAGGGAGACCACATTATTCCTCAGACTCTCAGGAGACCTTGAACAGCTTTAGGATATTGGAGAGTGGGAACTTCCCTGCTTCTTGTCCAGGTCCAAAGAGGGGATCCAAGGTTTCATTCGGAAGGCTTTTTTTTTAAATCAATTGTTTTTTGTTTTCAGAACTAAGGTGGAAATGACCCTGCGAGGAAGGAAAAAGAGCACAGCCTGCCATGGCCACACAAATAGAACATATATGCTGGCCAAAGGTACATCAGTCCCCTACCCCTCCCTTCAGTGAGAGAAAGGCCCTTTCTGAACTGGAGGCCTATTAAAGCATTCCACTGGGGAATTCTCTGACCCTTCTGAAGGGACACTGTGAGAACCTTGTTCCTTAGAATGCAGTCACACAAAGGGTTTTGTGCAAATACTGAGCCGTGATTCTATAAATGCAAAGGAGCATTAGGGATGGTATGTGAACAAAAGCTGGACAGAGGATGCACGCCCAGATGCTGTCTTGGCCAGGTTGCAGTTTGAATGATCTAATGTTTTCTGGCTCCTTCTTGCTTTGCTTTTCCAATTTGGTTCGAATATTTGCATTACTGTATTATTTTCCCTGTACAATTGCTGTTGTCTGTACACAATTAGGTCATTTTCATAGTTGGGTGAGGAGACTCTTCAGACATGAGATGAGCTACGGCTGAGCTGGTTCTCTCGTGGGATGTGTGTTCAGACCCCCATCTTGCTGACTGCAAAGGCTCTACCTGCATCCAGGATCCGAAAGTTTTAATGTAGGTCATTCAACCGAGTGGAAAGAACCACAGCATCCCTGCGTAATGGTGGGTAAGCACATCTTGTTTCTATAACTTTTGGGTTGATTTGCTGATCTAATCATGCTGTTCCTTGGACCAAATCTAACCCTGGATCATAATGCTCCAGACAAAAGAAAGGGCTGTTTCCTGGCAGCCTGTGGCTTCTCTGGTCTGTGGAAGGTCTGCTGAAGTAGACCCTGAGCAAGGCAGAAGGAAAGGGAAGTACCAGGGTGAGAGGAAGGGCAAGCTGCCCCCAGAGGCAAACCCAGAAAAGCATGTGGATGTTCAAGCCAGTACAAGAGGCTGAACTTTGACCAAGGACTTTGAAGAAGGAGAGAAAGGGGATCCCAAAAGAATGGAGGCTTATTTTGCAGATGAAAGCTGACTTGGGCCATGTTCACAAAGGGCTCTGCAATCCCTCACCGGGTGAAATCTCAGATACACATGCCACTAATCCAGCTTTCTTAGCTCTCCGGAATTTGTGGCCCTTTGGGCAAAGCCAGTGCTACATTTTTTGTTTGTGCTGCCTTTAAAATCAGGTGGGGCCCAATAAATGGAAAAGACAGGCTGTGATTAAAGTCAGGGGGGAAGCCCCCTGACTCTTAAAGTGCTTTGTAATCAGACATGACCACACCTGGCTCATCGAGTGTGGCTCTGGCAGGCCCATCTCTCTGGCTCAACCTTCTCAGGGCTCCTGCTTGCCTCCTCTCCCCATCCCTTAGATCGGAATCTACGACACCGACCTTGTTTCTCCTCTCTTCTTTCCTTTTTATCCAAATAATCCATTCATCGTTTGTTTACTTGATATTTGATCACCTTCTGTGTCACATATGTTGTAGAAGCTGGGGTTACAAGTGACTAAGTGACTAAGGAGTCACTGCTCTCACAGAGCTCAGTCTAAAGAGGAGCGCCGACCACAAAGTGTGGTGGGCACCACGTGAAGGGAAGCCCACTTTCGGCATCTAGCAGTGGCTGAATCAGGAGGCAGCTAAGACTCAAAGAGATGGCTCTCATAGATGGCTGACGACAAGACTGGAACTAGAGAGACCATTCAGGACTCGAAGCCTGGCCTCCTGCCACCACTTCTTTCCTGAGACTATCTAGAGCCCCACAGTGGGTCTTTTTGGGTCTTTTTCATCCAGTTGCACAGAGTTCACACTTACCCTCCTCCCAAGACAACGCCATTCCCACCTAACTAAAACTCACATTTGTCACTATAGCCAGATAATGTGCCCTACCTCTGAGAGCTGATGTGCTGATAAACTGAGCTGATAGATACAAAAGGGCTTCGAGAAATGTCCTGCAATACAATTCTAAGCGCTAAAGCTACTATCAGAATAGCATTTAGTTCCACTGACAAATCAGCCAAGGATTAGCCACTAGTCAATACCAGCTTCTGTGGGAGTGAAGCTATTGAAGCTATCTTCAGGGAGATAGTATGGCTCCCTCCCTAAAGGAATTTATGACAAGCTGATGGTACAAAGGCAAAGAGAAAACAAAGTAGGTATTTATGGAGTTCTTGTCATGTGGTTTTGCTTACGGTATCTCAAATAATCCTCACTATCTAGGATATCGGCATATTTTCTTCCTGGACGGAACGCCCTCCCCCAACCCCTGTCTGTTCAAGCACAATATAGCATAGTAGCTGAAAGCCCTGCATCAGGACTCAAACTGCTTGAATTCATATCCAGGCATAGCCAATTGCTTTCTGTATGATGGGGAACATTACTCAAATTCTCGATGTTTCAGTTGTAAAATTGAGATGTTAAGAAGAGTACCTATTTTATGCTTTCTTGGAAGGAGAATGTGACCATACATGTTAATACCTGCCACAGTGCTTGGTCCAGAGGAGCATGAGATAAAAGTTAGGTATTATTATTATTATCCAGCTCCAACACCTTTTTATCTAAAAAGCCTTACCAGACCCCCCGTTAAAATTGGTCTCTTTTACACCTACATCCTTGCATCACTGTGGGCATGCCTCTCAGCATATTTTTATGTGTACCTGGTTATTAGTGTCTGATACAGAAGAACCAATAAAAATGTTGATGGTTGGATGAATGGATGTTAATGTCTCCCAGAACTGTATCACATATTCACAGAAGGCAGAATATTGTGTTTCTAGCTATATAGACAGAACATCTGGATATCCTAAATAAGATATAACAAATATACTTTTAAATGCATAACCAAACTCTCATGCAAATTAGGGAAATCCTCTTCACACACATGCATGTATGTGCACGGACTGGATTCAAAATGATAGACTGCCACTGGAGCCCTACTGCTTTGGAAAGTCTGTCTAACCCCGCAGTGACTTTGAGGCTTGGTTTTAGGGGCATTATGGGAGACAAGAGACTAGGCTTAGTGCCCTCAAAAGATGGAGAGTTGGAATAGAGAATTCTGCATAAAAGTGAGACTCACGAAAGGATACTTACTAAAGGAAAGAACAGACTAGGAAGGAAAAAAGCCTGCCTATCTGCAATGAAGAGAAATGAAAAACTTTGTCTGTTTTAGCCTGGACTCATAAGATGTTAAAACACAGTCTTTCCTGGGGCACCTGGGTGGCTCAGTGGCTTAAGCCTCTGCCTTCGGCTCGGGTCATGGTCTCAGGGTCCTGGGATCGAGCCCCACATGGGGCTCTCTGCTTGGTGGGGAGCCTGCTTCCCCCTCTCTTTCTGTCTGCCTCTCTGCCCACTTGTGATCTTTCTCTGTCAAATAAGTAAATAAAATCTTTAAAAACAAAACAAAACAAAACACAGTTTTTCCCTCATACAAGTGTAGGATTTGAAATTTATACTATCTACATGGTCTGGGAAACTTCAGCTGTAAATTAGTTTAAATTGACCCCAGGTTGGTAGCACATGAGGGCACCTGGCAGAAGCAGATCTTTTGTGGAAGGGCATTCCACAGCTTCATAGGAATCTAACAGATAAAGTCCTACTGAACATAAGATCACAATTAAAATTATAACTGTGCTAAGAAACACACAAGCTACCCTGAGTAAAAGCCAGCAGAAACCACAATGAACAGAATTAGACATTATACAACTGTTATCGTATACAAAATATTAACTGTTTAAAATGTCTAAAGCAATAGAAAGGGGGGGGGGGAAACACATGAAAAAAGAATAAACAGAATCTAAAAAGACCAGGCAGAATTGAGAAAAAAGCCAACTACTACTTCTGAAACTAAAAAGTATAATCATTAAAATTAGAAACAGGAAGTGGGTACAAGTAGAATAGATACAGATAAAGAGAGAATTAGAGAACTGAAAGATAAATCTGAAAACATTACTCAGGACACAGCAAAAAAGGGGAAGGCAAAGAAATGAGAAGCAAGATGTTAAAGAGGCCCCAAAGAAAAAAATAGAAATGTGATAAAGGCAGTATTTAGAGAAAAGGGCTAAAATATTTCCAGAATTAAGGGAAAGAAGTAGGCTTATTTAATCTTTGAATCTAAAGCATCTGGTAAGTGCCTGGTACATAGTCAATGCCTAATAAATGTTTGTTAAGTTGAACTGACACAGTGTTACAGTATTTGCTCACCGATTACTTCATATACCTATTTATTTAAAAAATTCACCAGAGACACAGTTGTGAACAAAATAGACAAAATCCCTGTCTTTACTGACCTTGTGTTCTGTATGAAGAAGGCAAATAATAAGCAAATGAACAAACTAATACTCAAGATCTTTTTGATTATAAGAAGTGATATGAAGGAGTCAAAGGGTTATTTAGTAGATATATTCCGACAAGGATTTCATTAAAGAAGTGAGACCTCAATGATAGGAAGTCAAGTGAAAGAACACATCCTAAGCAAAGTATATAGCAGGTGCAAGGGCATTGAATGAGAAATAATGTGTTATTTTCAAGGAAGATAAAGAAGCCAGTGTGTCCAGAGTTTCATGAGTGACATGGAGAGTGATATGAAAGTGATCTGAGAGATGGGCAGGAGAAATGAGATTTTTTTTTTTTCCCTGAGAGCAGCAGGAAGCCACTGAAAGGTTTTAAGTGTAGGAAGCAGTGTGCTCTGTCACCTTGGCCACTGTGTGGTGTGGGAATGGATTGTAGTGGGGACAAGAATGGAAGCAAGGAGTCTCGCTGGTGATTTCAGTTGTCCAAGCATAAGACAACAGAAACTTAGACAGGATGATGGCTGTGCTTATGGAGAAAAATGTTTGGATTTAACTCCCCCCCCCACCCCATGTAAAAGGTGAAGGAAAGAAAAGGAGGAATTGAGCATGATTCCTGTTTTTGGACTGAGCAACTAGGTGAAGGGTGGTGCCATTTTCCAAGATGGAGAAGAGCAGATGAGTAACACTTGAGTGGGGGTCGGGTAGGAACATGAAACAGGAGTTCTGTTTTGGGCATGTTAAACTTGAGAAGCTTATCACACATCTAAGTAGACAGCTGTATATAAGAATATGGAGGAGCTTAGGGAAATGAGCCCCAAGTGAAGGAAAGGTCCTATTTTGAGAAGTACGTTTCCTTTAAGATCTTCTTCGTGTAGGCTTGGATAGGAGTACACATAGGAGACTGACCACTTCCAGCTCCAGACCCTGTGGGAATAGTCAGTGTAGCTCCAGAGTTCAGGAGACTCTGCCTGTGCTGTGCCCAACCCTGCAGTGGAGTCTTAGATGGAATCTTCTAGCTCCATCTAAGCTCACTGCTTTTGGTAGCAGCTGTAGTTTTAAACCAGTTTGCATTCTGAAAGATGCCAAAAGACTGAGTACAAAAACAGCATGGTGACAAACCTAAGCCGCTCTTGTGTGAGGAAGGGTGGAGAAGTCATCCTATAATCTGGCTCCCACCCACTCCCACCCACCAGCTCAGAGCATTGTATCTGAGAGATCCAAGGGAGTAAAGTCAAGAATATGACGCATCAGGAGGTACAAAGAAAAAGGAGATCCCAGCATGAGGTAATGACTGTAAAATGCCATAGCCCATTATATAAGCGAAAGTGAAACCTCTGAGGAACAAATAAACAAAGGGTATCATATTGATATAAAAATACAAGAAGCTCACTCTGTGGTTGCTGACACACATCACTGTGGAAACAAAACCATGTCCAAAGTGGCTATGGTTAAACTTGGAACCACATGACAGGAGCTTTAGGAAGTTCCAAAATAATCAAGAATAATTTGAACAAAGTAGCATTCTTCCCCAGGCTTATGATTTTGAGAGAAGGGATAAGCATTCCTTTGGAGAGGAGGGACAACAATTCAAGGTGTTAGAGTGACTCAAGGTTCATTTGAAGAAGGAAACTACTGCACCCTTGGAAAAGGGCCATCAGTTGACTGACATTAGTCAGGATTCACTCTCAAGGCCACGAGACTATAGTAGAATACATTCCTTCTCAGCAACCCACCCCCCGTATATGTGCATGTATGTATATGTATATATCCATCCTCACTGAGAAATCTTTTTTCATTGTTCAGGAAAACAAAGACTATCACTTTAATTCTGTACCTGATCATGTCCACTTTACCTTGGCCACTAGAAAACTCAGAACCAGATTAAGTACATAACACTGTAGGTAAGCATGTAGCCTGTGTGGCAACTTCACTGTTGGCTTCATCTTGCTTTTATACCCTTATTTTTCTTTCATTCACCATTTTCTGATTTAAAAACAAAAACAGTGTATTTGACCTACAATGTGTTTTGGAATAAAGTAGAATACAAATAAATAAACTTTCTGCCCAAACAAGGCAGCACAAAAAGCAGGCAGTTGGTGGTATTATGCCATCTCCATGAGCCAAAGAGGTTCTAATTACTGTCTGTTAGACACTCACGTCAGAATCATTAACTTCATTAGATAGACAGGAATCTTGCTTCAGCCATAAACAAGATGACAAATTAATGTTCATGAACAAAAGAAGGAGGTATTCAAGGTAAGAAGGGTCAGAGCCAATAAAAACAACCAAAAGTGCAATTCTAATTCCTGTAGGGGGTGATTTCCACCCGGTCAAGGGTAAAGCTTCCAGGAGGAGCTCCTCGGGCCTGGCTGGGTGGTTCTCTTACAGAAACTTGGCTGTGTCCTGGGTATAGCTGGTCCCTCAGCTTCCACCTACTGGGCTTGATCACACTCTTGTCTAGACAAGTGGGTCAAAACCTCTGGAAAGGTTACTTTGGTTTCTGATGATTTCTTTGCATTTTATAGTTTTTATTCATTTTTTTGTTCTTTTTTTTTTTTTTTTAAAGATTTTATTTATTTATTTCACAGAGAGGGATCACAAGCAGGCAGAGAGGCAGGCAGAGAGAGAGATAGAGGAGGAAGCAGGTTCTCCGCTGAGCAGAGAGCCCGATGCGGGACTCGATCCCAGGACCCTGAGACCACGACACGAGCCGAAGGCAGAGGCTTAACCCACTGAGCCACCCAGGTGCCCCTTTTTGTTCTTTTTTAAATTGACAAAGTTATTCAACTTTTTTAAATTATAAAAGTAACATAAAGGCAATAAAAAAGTAATACCAAAGATATAAAATATAAAACCAAACTTCCTCTTTTTTACCTCCCATTCCATTGCTTCTCCCCATTCATCAAGAGTAACTGTTCAGTATGGATACTTCTCAATCTTTACTATGCATACTGAGACATATATACATATACTCACAAAGTTTATGTACAGCTTTCTGTGTTTTCAAAGAATTTTTATTCACTTTTTTGTAACTTGTTTTTTGCACTTACTAAAATATTAAGGATTCTATTTCTATTACCTACATACAACCACATTTTTTATAATGGCTCCTGAAAGAATCATGAGTTAGCAGAACTATACCGTAATATATTCAGCCTATTAAGGAACATTTAAGTTGTTTCTAATATTTTGATAGTACAAATTAACGTCACAATGAACATTCTCATACTTGTATCCTTTTGCTGTTTTTCTTTCTAAAGAGAACTGCTGGATCAAGGTATGTATGGGTTAAATTTTGATAGGCCCTGCCAAATTGCCTTCCAGGAAGATTGACCAATTTGCACTTCTACCAACTATGAAAGAGTACCCTTTGTTCACTTTCTCATCAACAATGGAGAGTGCCAGTTTTTAAAATTTTGGCAGAACTGACAACAGCATGGTACTTATTTTAATTTGTCTTTGGCCAGTAGTAAGGCTGACTGATCTTCATTTTTAGTCCTTCCTTTTACTATGGCTACAATGAAAGACAAAATGGGACGTGGGGTTTTGGTTTATTTCTTTTTAATAGAGATGACCATCAAAACAGTGATATTTTGAGCTACTGACCCTTATAAAGATGCACATGTGAATGTTACACATTTCCATGTTAGGAAAGTCAGTCATAATTGAACTCCTAAGGTCAAATTATACTTGGATTCACTTAATGGCTTTGGTCCAAAGCATTAAAAGATGTCAGAACTGTATTCTGATAATGTTCCCTTGTACCACCATTATTATACTAACAGTTGTATGTAACAGAAACAACTCTGACCAAATTATGGAAAAAGAAACTTATCAGATAATTACCGGAAGCCCACTATTGAGTTAATTAATGGATGACTGGGCCCCCAGGAACAGCATGGTGGTCTCACAGCAGGCATGGTATGGCTGGAAGGTCACTTCCACACAGCAATTTTTTTTTTAAGTTTCTTGATCTCTATGCTTAAAAGCTAATTCTCTCTCTCTCTCTCTTTTTTTTTTTTTTTTTTTTTTTTTTGAGAGATAGAGCACATGTGAGCAGGGGAAGGGGCAGAGGGAGAGAATCCCAAGCAGGGCTCCATGCTCAGCATGAAGCCTGACATGGGGCTTGATCTTATGACCCCAAGATCATGACCTGAGCAGACACCAAGAGTCAGATGCTTAACCAACTGAAGCACTCAGGCACCCCCAAGAGTCTAATTCTAGGGATAAAGCATTTTATTGGCTTAACTTGGGCCTCAAGGGAGGGCAGGTTCTTAATTACAAACCTAACTGAATCCAACAGGAAAGAGATCCTTCTTCAAAAGGAAACTGAAGGGGCGCCTGGGTGGCTCAGTGGGTTAAAACCTCTGCCTTCGGCTCAGGTCATGATCCCAGAGTCCTGGGATCGAGCCCCACATCGGGCTCTCTGCTCCGCGGAAAGCCTGCTTCCCCCCCCCCCCCCCTCTGTCTGCCTCTGCCTACTTGTGATCTCTGTCAAATAAATAAATAAAATCTTAAAAAAAAAAAAGACTCTCTCCCTCTGCCCCTTCCCTTCTCTCAAAAAGAAAAAGGAAACTGAAGTCCAGTTAGGAAGTGAAATGGATGCTCATTAGCTAAAAACCAAATAAACAAAACCATCCCCCACACTCAACTTTTCAATCATCATTTCTTCCCTTTACCTTGTAAACTTGCCCAGTCCCCAGTCATACAGATAATCTTGACAGACAGCATGCTCCTCACATCCAAAAGGGGAGCCTATGGGGCAGAAAAATGGAGACCATCCTATTCATTACATTTTGTGCAATGCTTGTTCAAGATCTTTCCACTTTCCCAGGCCTGGGATTAAAATATTTAGGTCTTAGAATAAGAACAATAATCCTGAGAGGTTTTTTTTTCTTTTTTTCAGATTTTATTTGTCAGAAAGAGCAAACGAGCGAGGACAAGCAGGGCGAGCAGCAGGCAGAGGAAGAAGCAGGCTCCCCACCGAGCAAGGAGCCTGATGCAGAACTCAATCCCAGGACCCCGGGATCATGACCTGAGCCGAAGGCAGACACTTAACTGACTGAGCCATCCAGGCATCCCCCCGAGAGGTTTTAATATTGGTCTTCACTTTCTTCCTTCTCCTTGGTTATCCTTAAATGCACAGGAATTCTCTTTATTCATTTATTCATCCATACAATGACTATTTATAGAGAGCAAACTTCTGCTAGACATTGTTCTAGGTGCTGAGGGAGCAGCAATGAAATGTTAAGACAAGGTCTCTATCCTGGTAACAGATGAGGCTGCAAAGAGTAAGCAAGGTTGGAATTTGGATTTTGGACTTTATCTGAAAAGCAACAGAAAGTTACTCAAAGGTTCTGGGCAGGCAAGAAATATGATCAGATTATACTTTGGGTACACCATTCTAAATGCTGTGTAGACAGAGTGGATTCCAAGGATCAAGAACAGAAGCCAAGACACCAGATAGAGGACCAATGAGGTAGTTAGAAAAGACAAGACAGTAGCCTAAACTGGTTTGGTGGTCACAGAGATACAGAGATACGCACAGAATAAAGAGATATTTAGGAGATAGAATGAAGAGGATTAGGTGATTAAAGTATTATAGGAAAGAGACAAAGATAACTCTGTTTCTGGTATGCGCAACTGGATGACTAGAGGTGACAGTGGGTGGCCCAGGAGGAGCTGGTTAGAGGCAGGTGGAGAAAAGGATAAATTAGCTGTGGGTCACACTGAGTACATGTGTGATTCTCATCTCAGGTTAGGTGCCTGGTCTCAAGTTCAATAGAGAGATTCAGAATATGGAGTTACCAGTGGGCATGAAGCTGAGGAGTTAGAAGATGCTGCCCAAGGAGAAGGTGTAAATTGAACAGAGAGGGTCACCAACACTGAACTCATTGTTTAAATAAGAGACCCTGGAATATTTTACCTCAAGAACTGTAACTTCTGTATTCTGTGGAGCCCCACATCAAGTCTTCTCTGTCGCAGTTCATTCTATAGACTGTAACAATGGCCAGCTCCCTCATTTGAGATTAATAAATGAGGCAACGGTCCTGGTAGATCCGCCATTTGCTTCAGCTTATAGAAAGATTCTCAATTAGTTCTGCTCCATCCATCTTGTCTGGACAAAGAGGTGTTCCTCAGTCATGCCCATATTCTCACACAAATTGTCCAGGTAGGTGCCCCACCTTAGTTCAAGGGCTTACAGATTTCCAGGGCCATTGGACCCCAGGCTATACAGGCTATGGACTGGTGGTGGTGGGATGGTGGGGTCAACCCTGAGGAGAGCACAGCCCTGACTGAGCCCCTGCCTTCTACTCTATTCTTTGTCCTCATGGCAGATTTGAGGACGGCATTCCCTCCACACAGTGTGGTCGCAGTTGCCCCTCTCCTGCCTTTCTCCCTCACTTCAGTGCTAGGTTATCCAGTCACTGGATATGAAAAACTGCACTTGCCACATCCTTTGGGTCTTTGTTTCTGTTTCTATCTGAGGTACCAGAAAGAGAGAAAGAGAGAAAAGAAATACACAGGAAGCACATTAGCAGGCTGGGCTAGGATTGTGCTGCTCTTTCAGACGATGGTTCACCTACAGCTGATTCAGGGATCAAGCTGGAGTTCTCAATATTGCCTGAAGAGACCCAGAAGGCTGGGAATATGGGCGAAAGATGAGACACCTAAGCTGCTGAAAGCCACACAGAGGCTTGGTAAATACATGCACAATTTAAAAAATGTTTCAGCGAAAATATAGGTGTCTCCAGTTTAGCCCTCCCTGTTAATCTAAGGAATCGCTTGAGCCTTGTGGCCTAGTGCATGATCCCTGCTCTGACCGCGGCTGCCCACGAAGGGCCTCAGTGAATTCCTCTTGGAGCCTCCAGACCTCCTTGGCTGGCAACTTGTTCCTCTTGGGACAGTTTCGCCTGAGTTGAGCAGCCTGGCCCCCAGCTGTGCGCCGGCCCTCTCTCCGGTAAGAGGAAACGCTTTCAGTTTAGTCCATTAACACAAACATTCAAAAGCAAACATTCAAAAGCCACAGATCATGTTCACATAAATAAAACAGGATTGAGGAAAGCTTCACCCCAAGAAACCAAAGGGGTATTTAAAAAACTGTCCCTGCCTTCCAAGTAGGCAGGCAGGCAGCAAAAGCCACAGCTATTCCAAAGGCTTGTGTGCCTGGTAGAGCTGGGTGGCGGAGGCCACAGACCTTTGAAGAGGAAATGCCATCCCCGGGACAGGCAGGCAGCCAGGCCCTGAGTCCTGAAAGTACCAGAGAGAAGCAGAAAGCAGTGAAGAGGGGGAGTGCAGTGAGGCAGTGCAAAAGGGGAGAAGGAAACAGAGCAAATAAATGGGGAGATTCTTCCCAACTAGGGTCTCCACACCCAGACCAAAGAGTCACTAGACAGAGCAATTCACTGTGCCCCTGAGATGAAGCCCGGGCATGGAGAGTCCTGGGCGGTGGGCACAACCCAGGGTGACTAAGGCTTTGAGGAGGGGAGTGTGTCGTCGCTGAGGGGTGGAGAGGGGTGGTGGTGTCTGGGCTGAGAGATGCCTTTGCTTTGAATGCTTCAGAGGAAATTAACTTTACAAGGTGCCTCCCTGTCTCCCAGAGTTATTAAAAGAAAGGAGGGAGCAAAGAAGAAATGGAAAAACGGTAATATCTCAGGAAGGGCTATGTGAGCATAACAGAAGGAAATGAGAAGAAGGTTAAGTGATGAATGTGCAACCTCCCCTTAGGGAGGAAAAACTCTGAATGTGACTTTGAGCAAATGGAAAAGAAACACAAAAACCAACGTGGCAAAGGGCACAATGCACCTGTGCACATGCACATACACACATGCACACCCCAGCTTTGAATGACTAGAGATAAATGACTAATTAAATACCATAAAACCTTCAAGAGTCTGTTCCTACTCCTGTCGCAAGAAGGGAACACTGAATCCTCAAGGAATGGCAGTTGGGGGAGGTGGTGTAAATCATGGGGTCACCAGAAGGGATAAATCTGGAAGGCTCTGCAAGTCTTAAGAGTGGGGCCATTAGACGGATAGCTAGGCACTGAATATTCTTTTGTTGATGAAGAAGAAAACTTACTACATCGAAAAACTCTTAAAAAACCCTGAAACAGGGGTGCCTGTGTGGCTCAGTGGGTTAAGGCCTCTGACTTTGGCTTGGGTCATGATCCCAGGGTCCTGGGATCGAGCCCCTCATCGGGCTCTCTGCTCAGCGGGGCACCTGCTTCCTTTTCTCTCTGCCTACCTGTGATCTCTCTGTCAAATAAATAAATAAAATCTTAAAACAAAAACAAAACAAAACCCCGAAACAAGAAGGAAGCCAACTGAAGCCATCTATTTCATGGGGTAGGAAGCCAGGTGTTTTCCTGCATGTGAAAAAACTGGGACTTAAATTTTAAACCCCTCCTGCCTGACAGTAATCCTCAGATCAGATGAGGCTACCTTTGCCCAACTCTGGTAAGCCCTGCCAGTGTTTGAAAGCACAATCCTTAGAAGCCTGTGCCTGCCCAGACACATGCATCCAGTAACTTCTTAGATTTAAAAGTGTATTCAGGTAGAATGGCAAATCCCAGGTTGACAAAAAAACCAATACACTGGGAGAGAAACAACCCACCTATTGCTATTCTGTCTCTGCACTCCTAAGTCTTTTAGTCCCTCAAAGCCACTAGGATGGCAAGTCTAGAAGGACGTTGATGCCTCTAGAGGTGACACTCAGGGTGAATGGCCTCCTCATGACAGAGACACCCCATGGCTTCCAAAGAGCACTGTGTTTAGCCCACTGGTAAAGGAAACAGCTCTAGATGGTTTCTGCTGGCTCCTTCATCCAAGCTGATCCCTGAACCCTCAAAGTGCCACTCCTTCCAACATGGAAGCCGTAAGAGGGTTAGGAATTTTCTTCACCAAATTAACAGAGTATCCCGACTGCCATACTTCAGGATAGAAACTGACAAAAGTATACAAGGTCATGATGGGTAGCTCCATTCTTCATGGGCTAATTTTTATTTTCCAATTTTTCTTATTATTTTGTGTATCAATAGATTTAGGAACAATCATAGCCACAGTATACTGAAAGTCTGTCATGTGCCAGATGTTACATATGTATCTTATATAATTCTTACAACTCTGAAATGTGTACCATAATGTTTCCTTGGTTAATTGAGGCTCATAGAGGCCGTATAGCTTGTGAGAGGCTATACAACTAGTAAATCATAGAGTCATGGTTTGAACTCAGCTCTGCTTAACTCTCAAACCAGTTCCTTTTATCAGTATACTAGATAGGCTTCAGGGGCAAAGATAGTTTTGTTTCTGTAGCAGGCAGAAACTAGTAAGAAATTCCATCTTGAAATCTTTGACTAGTGTAACTCAATGTTCTGCCTCTGATATTGACCAGCAGGGACATTAGGTGACAAGGCTAGGATACTGTATTAAGAAAGTCAAATAATCCCCTACCTTTTTTTTTTAAGTTTTTTTTTTTTTAAATTTGACAGAGAGAGAGAGAGTGCAAGTAGGCAGAGAGACGGCAGAGAGAGAGGGGGAAGCAGGCTCCCCAATAAGCAGAGAGCCCGATGCAGGGCTCGATCCCAGGACCCTGAGACCATGACCTGAGCTGAAGGCAGAGGCTTAATCCACTGAGCCACCCAGGCGCTCCTCCTAAATACCTTTTTATCATTCATTAATCTATGTTAAATCCATTAATATTTTCAGTCTACATAAATCTCTTGGATCCTAGGTTCTATAAGTTTATCATTTTATTCATTTACTACATTTATATGTCTCCTGAAACTACTTTTGTTGTTTCAAGGGAAGCCCTCATACTCTAGTATTCCCAGATTTATTTGTTTACGCATTTATTTATTTTAAATATTTTGTTTATTTGAGAGAGAGAGGGAATGAGTGGGGAAAGGAGCAGAGAGAGAGAGAGCACGAGCAGGGGTGAGGAGCAAAGGGGGAGGAAGAAGCAGACTCCCCGCTGAGCAGGGAGTCACACATGGGACTCGATCAAGACCTGAGCTGAAGGCAGACACTTAACCAAAGCCACCCAGGCACCCTAATATTCCCAGATTTAATAAAATTGCTGATAGAATCAAGATAAGATTAAAAAAAAAAAAAATCTCAACAGACCGGAATGAAAAGGAGTAGGAATAAATTACAAATCACTGAGGTTCCACCAGTCAGGCTATTGATTAAGGAATTATGGTTAAAAAAGAAGATGGACACTGTCATTCAGTGGTCTGCCGTGGGATGTGGTAATCTCGGGCAGCCTGAAGAGAAACATGAAGTCCAGGACAAAGGGTGGGATAACTCTGGTTTAGTCTTTGCTGCCTATATAGTAAGTAATGTTCTAGACACACAGGTTTAATAACAATAAAGATGTTTGAGTATTAAATTAAAAAAGAATGAGAAAATGTCAGCATGATTCAAAACCGCATTCCATGAAATTTAAGTGCATGTGTGCGCATGTGTATGTGTTGAGGGAGAAGTGGAGGGGGGCAGAGTAACTGACTTGAACATTCAAAGGTGGGGAGTGGATTCAGATGGAAGATTGGAACCAAATGGAAAGAAACTGCAAGGGGCTGATTTTGTGCAGTGTAAGGGAGAGTTTTCTTAAGGGAGAATTTTCTAACTCTCAGAACTGCCAAAATGGAATGTGCTACCTCAAATGGAGATAAGCTTCCCATCTGTGGGGGTAATCAGAGACTGAATGACCCTTTGTGAGAGATGCTGTGGAGGGAATTCTGACATTGGAGGTGGGTGAGGGTGTGGAAGTGGCTTCATGATCTTCAGGATCCCTCCCAGTTATCAGATTCCACACTTAATATCTCTTCTCAACCTTCCTTCACCGTCTGAGCAATCCCTACATAAGCCATTAATCTCTCAAAGCTTTAATTTCCCCTTCAGTAAAAGCATTACATAAAACCTATGAAATCACAGTTTGATGTGAAAGTACTGGTTATATTTTACTAAGATTCATCATAATAATTATATTTATGAAAATAAAAAATATTCATGAATCACCTAAAAATCACTTTGCTTACCTCCTCAGGCACCTTGGGAGGCCCTGGACTAACTGATCTCTATGATCCGTTTAGGCATCGGATGCCACAATTCTATGGTTCTGCAGACTTGAAACACACATGTTGGAGGTGACCGTAAAGGAGAGCTGTTTGGAAAAGATGACAAAACCACTAACAGGAGGTGCTCATTTGAACTTTCTCACATTCTATCACTTGGGAAATTGTTACTGCTGCGGTTGGAATGAGGAAAGTAAGCATGCCAGAAGGACTGCAGAATGATAGGAAAATGTTACTAGGATCATCTCTCATCTCCACTTCCAGTTTGATTCTCAGGCTGCCTTCCCCTGTGGCACCATATATGGGTACATATTCCCATGTAAGTTAGCCCAATGAGGAAGAGAGATGGAGTTCTAGCATTTCTAGTGAAAAGCCAGAGGCCCACCCTCGAATGGACTGACATGCCCATTCCTGAACCAATTACTTTGGCTGAGAGGGTGGAATGGGGAGAGGGGTATCAATCCCAGCCAAACCATACAGCTCTGAATGAGGACAAGTAGCTCTCAAAGGAAATGTGGAGCATTAGATACAAGGACTAAGCAATGTTGGATAGTCCAAACTCTGGCCACCTAACATCATCCCACAGCTTCCAAACATCCAGGCCACATTCCTTTCCCAAAGGGAGATAATATAAGAGCTCATCCAGTTACTAAGGCTAGATCCAAGTCCAATATTTATGTCAATGTGCAAATCATGTCAAGTAACTCTTCATGGTTCAGTGATCTATGGGCAAAGAGTGAGCTTAACCACACCCTCTATATAATAGGAGAGAGAAAACAGAACTGCAATAAAAATTCCAAATTGCAGAGGGGAGAATGTGAAACATCCAGTGGCCATCAGTCCTCACACATATTACAATCTTTTTGGACAGAAATGGCAAAGACTCCCTCTCTTGCAGTGAAGTGAAGGTCTGGGGTTGTCTCAGTTTCACTCTCCAAGTGGATCTCCCTTGTCCAACCTCTTTAGAGGACCATACAGCTTTAGAAGCCACTGCTGGTTGCTGTAACACTAGAATGTATGGCTGGTGGGGGATGGGGCTGGGTTAGGGGTTGGGCAACCATTTTTTTTAAAAAGATACTTTTATTTTAGTTTGTTTTAAAGATTTTATTTATTTGACAGACAGCGATCACAAATCGCTGCGATCACAAATCCAGCGATCACAAGAGAGAGGAGGAAGCAGGCTCCCCACGGAGCAGAGAACCCGATGTGGGGCTTGATCCCAGGACCCTGGGATCATGACCTGAGCCAAAGGCAGAGGCTTTTACCCACTAAGCCACCCAGGGGCCCCTGGGTAACCGTTTTTGTCACTGAGGATTTCTCTGTGATATGAATCTCTCATGACTTTTTTTTTTTTTTAAAGATTTTATTTATTTAAGAGAGAGCAAGAGAGAGAGAATGAGTAGGGGAAGAACAAAGGGAGAAGCAGACTCCCTGTAGGGTAGAAAGCCTGATGTGGGCTTGATCCCAGGATCCTGGGATTGTGACCTGAGCTGAAAGCAGATGCTTAACCTACTGAGCCACCCAGGTGCCACTCTCATGACTAGTTGGCTCCCATCTGTGTGTTTTGGTTGAGATGTTTAATTTTATGTGTCAAATTGACTGGGCCCGGTAGTGTTCAGATATTTGGGCAAACATTATTCTAGATGTTTCTGTGAGGGTATTTTGGATGAGATTAACATTTAAATTAGAAGACTGAGTAAAGCAGATTGCTCTCCCAACATAGGTGGGTGACAGCCAATTAACAAGGCCTAAAAAGAACAAAAAGGCTGACCCTCCCCAGAGTAAGAATTTGTCTTCCTTGACTACCTTTGAACTAGGACATTCCTTCAGACTTGAACTGAAACATCACTCCCCTGGGTTTCTAGCTTGTTGTCTCACCTTGCATGCACATCTAGAATTGTCAGACTCCATAATCACATGAGCCAATTCCATATAATAAATCTATTTTGAACTGGAGGGTATTATGTGGAGTGAAATAAGTCAATCAGAGAAAGACAATTATCAGATGGTTTCACTCATACATGGAATATAAGAAACAGGGCAGAGGACTGTAGGGAAGGGAGGGGAAAACAGAATGGGAAGTCATCAGAGAGGGAGAAAAACCATGAGAGACTCTTAACTATGAAAACTGAGGGTTGCTGGAGGGGAGGTGGGTGGGGTAATTGTGTGATGGGCATAAAGGACAGTACATGATGTGATGACCACTGGGCGTTATATGCAACTGATAAATTACTGAACACCACACCTGAAACTAATAATGTGCTATAAGTTGGCTAATGGAATTTAAATAAAAATATTTTTAAAAGACAAGAAAAAAACAGAAATCTATTTCTCTTTCTATATGTACACCCTTTTAGTTCTGTTTAGAGAACCCTGATTAATACATTGATCAATTCCATGGGTTAGTAGTAGAGATCTAGCTAATTACAATAGCTTTTCATTTAGAGTACAGGTTTGGGATGGTTATAATTAAGGGCTTCTCCTTCCATACTGGCCTCTGTCTGCAGGGGAATACAAAACAGTGACCCAGAGAGGAGAGGAACAGCTACTATGCCAGAGGACTGCACACCAGCTGCATCTTTTTGAAAGGCATGGATGTCCCTTTGGACAAGTTGGGAGGGTATAATGAGAAGATTCTAGAAGAGGCTTGAGAGATCACACTTATTCCAGGTCCTAATCTTTCCCATCTTCCTTATTTTGCTTGAACTAACTTAGCTGTAGGAAGAAATGTGGCTTTTACATTCAGTCGAGGATCCAAACTATTGCCCTCAGTCTGCTTGGAACTACACAAGCAGAAAGCATTTCTATTTTATGTTTGCTTAGTTTTTAGAGGTGTTAGTTTCAAAGTAAATCTCTTTCTGGTGAGACTTACAAAGGCTTCAACTTATAATCAATCCATCTTACAGCCTGAATTTTTTGTCCAAGTCCTTTAATTTTGCAGCCCAGGGAGACATGAACTACAGGTCCCAATATACATTAGACAATGGAAAAACCAACTATTCCAGTATCACAAAGCAAAAACTGCTAATGGTCAACTATAGTAAAGACTCTCCCTTGTCCTCCAATACCCATTTAATTCTCCTCCTTAGAGGAGATCCACAACTTTTGGTCAATTGCATTGCCACCCAGCATCAAGACTTTCTTTGATTTCCTTGTAAGTAGGTGCGGCCATGTGGCCAAGTTCTATAAATGGAACGTCACAAAAGAGCTGGGCGCAACTGCCATAAAATGCCTTTATAGGGAAAGTTAAGCTTATTTTTCCTTTAGGGACGAATGTCATCCCTACGATCACTCTAGTCCAAGACATAGGCTCTCCTCACGATCCTGATTCAGCCAATTCACAATCAAGGGTCTACAATTTGCCACACTTCATTTCCTGGCTTCAAATTCTGATATAGTTGACAGAAAATCCAACTTAAAATACTTGAATAAGGAAAAAGAAAAGGAATGTATTGGCTAGTACAACTGAACACTCCACAGGGGGAGATGGCTTGGCGTCAGGCTGGCTCTCCTTATAGTAGCAAAACAGGCTAGCCCACTTCCAGCCTTACATTTTTATAGCACGGGAGAGTCCATGCCCTCCCTGTTTTGTAGCTCCCTCGGATTGCACCAGCTCCGGCCACCTGCACAGTTGGAACCAAACATGTGGTCACAGGAGTGGGATACTCTGATCTATTTAGGCGGCTGAAATCTCACCCAGGAGCTAGGGTTGGGCTTAATCCCATCCAAACCAGATGGCTGAGAACAAAGGCGAGCTGGCAGTTTCCCAGAGGAACTCAAGGTATGGTTACCAGAAAGAAGGGGGATGCATGTCAGGGAGCAAACAACAGATTTTTACTACACCTTTTACTATAACCCATACTTGCACCATCACTTGGCTTCAGCTTTCTAGACTCCTTACTACTCTCTGGAGAAAGACAAAATGGGACTGTAGGAGATTACAGATGATAATGAAGTACTTCTGGGTGGGCTACATTATAGAATTTCAAGTCAAGTACTTTTTGATGTGTGATATACACTGAAATATATGCTTGCCCTCTCACTCCAAAGGGGCACCCAAGTTTGGGAGGAAAAAGAGAATCTGACTGCTCAGAAAGAAAACCAAGTCAAGCCTCACAACTGCTCCCCTTGCCACTTAGGAAAGTGAGAAAAGAACCTCCGGATCATGTTCTTCCTTTGACTGTCCACACACAGGTCAGCCATGAACAGTGGTTTCCTTCTTAAAGAGTCCCATGAATTCGGTCCTGGGGAGACCGGATGCCCGCTCTCAGCTGGCAATCTTCACCTCAAGTTTTCCATTTCCAATGCTTAGAAGTTTTGTTTGTGAGGGTCCAAATGTGGCAGAAACTATTTACAGGCTTCTAAGCTGCTCTAGCTGCAGAGGCCAAAGACATTGGCTGAACAACTGACCAACCTTTCCAGGGAGAGATCTGAAGCAGAGAAGGTGAAAAAAAAAAAACCACCTTCCAATCTGTCAGAAATATGGAAAAAGCTACTGTCTCTTCTGTGTCGGTGGGGGCCTGAAAGCACAGCATCCTGGCATCTGGTTAACCAGCCACCGAAAACTTCAAAACACAGAGGCTGGACCCTACTGTTTTTCTTTAGGAATACAGGGCAGCAGTCAAGAGTAGGACCACAGGGCTCTAGGAAAACTAAGAAGTTATTGGGCTTTTGGGACTGTCTTCGCACCACAGACTTATACCATATCGACTTAAACTAGAATCAACTGTTCAAGGAGCCAAAAGAAATCATGATACCAAGATGTGGTTGTGCGACAGTCTCTTCTCAAAGTAAAAATAATGTTGAGTGTTTAGCAGAAACCTGGGAGGAGGGAAGTCTTTCTGAAGTTAAAAGCTAAACCACCATTTGATAGTCCCTGCATGACCCACCCCAGGGAGATAGAAAATTCCCCCTTTAAAAATCAAGTGGTTTAATGCACTTCTCTCCTTGGTTATATAGTTTAGAGCATGAGAAATGGCTTTAGTTCTATGGAATTAAGAATGAAAACATTTCACATTTCCCTGTTTTTAAGGCCTTTCATTTGTCTGCTCTGGCCTTTTCATGGGTTTCCTCCCAGCATCCCATTTCCGCTTCTGAAGCCATTCCCGATTCCCAGCAGGTCCTGAAATGGTACCTCCTTCCATGGGGTTGTCCCAACTCCCCCCAGCCTGACCCCCCAAGTCTGTCTTGTCCAGAGGCAATGCTCAATAGCTCTCAGCTGGAGTCACCAGCATGTCCAGCACATGTCCCTCCTGCAACGTGATGATCACTAACAGTTGTCTTTGCGCCCTTATGTCCTTTCCCAGTGGGCCCCTTCCCCAGGGAGTCCTGGAGAGCCAGGTGGCTGGAGATCTGCTGCAAGTGCTTCAAGCAGCGCTCAGACAGGCAATACACAATTAGTAATGACCAGTAAAACAGACCTGAGGTTAATACCCTGGAATCCACTGAAAAAAACTGGCATTAGCATTAACAGCTGCTTTCAAACAAACTGAAGTGATTGAAGTTTTTATGCCCAAACCAGCGAAATATGTGAGTACCATGGATGAAATACCAGAGAGGAACAAAACATACCAGGAGAAACCAGCCTGCTGTCCATCATCGAAGAGAAAAAGCTCCAAGCAAAGCAGTTTCACAAACTATAAAGAAGTTGGCCTTCTCCAAAAAATGTTAAAGTTGCTGGATGACCCAGACCAAGCCCACTTGGGAGGTTATATAGCCTAAAGGTTAAGAATGTGACTTCTGAATCCCCCAATGGCCTGGGTCTGATTCCAGGTTCACCTCTTTACTTTGCATGTGACTGGCCTGTGGCTCAGTTTCTCTGCCCATATCCTACAAAAAAGGCGATGATGGTACTGTACTCCACGGACTTCCGAGCCCACATGTTAACATCTCTGAGATCTTTAGTTGTGAAATAGCCTTTGGCCAGCCACAGCCATAATATAGCTGTCACTTCCTGTGCATATGTGGACTTGGTGGCTGTTCCTGGTGGCACGAGTGGACAACTGCAGCCTTTCAGTGTTTGGGTCTATTAATCACTGTCCTGATTGCAAGGAAGCTTTCGGAATGCCTTACCCAGTAATTTCACTTAGGTTTTTCTTTTTCTATGAGCACAGAGGGCTATCAAAACTTGTCTCAATCTCTATTACATCAAACTCCATGCTATTATTTCATATTTACCATCTCAAATCAGGATGTGTCACACAATGAAGCTCTTTTTTTTGTTCCTGGTGGTATACGAAATGGTGTGTCTTACAAATTGATGGAGTGTTAGATTTGTTGAAATGAAATGACTAAGAGAGCACTCTCTCTCTAAGTATAAACAGTCTAAACTGAGTTTTTGAAAAGCATTACGTCATTGATTTAACTGGCAGCAATTTTTTCTTTCTTAGTGTTACACAAAAGGCACATCTTATCATTAACAGCGTTTTAGGTTCAAAGAAACACAGGAGTACCTAGCTCACAGGAGTGTGAGGATTCAATGACTGATAGTTTTACTTACAGTGGTACCCAGATCAGGCTAAGTTCTAGGTTTTTTGCTGTCAATATTATCCTATCAGTCACGGGTTTTGCTGTAGATCCAAAGAGATCAATCTATAAAAATTAAAACTTTTTTTATAAAGTGTTTCAACCTAGAGAGGTTTCCTACTCCTCCCACCTCCTCTTAATGCCCAATCTTTGACGGATTACTTCAGGCCAGTAACTGTGCTTCTGCTCTCATGCAAGTGCCAACCACAGATTTGGCCTTCAAGACTAGAAGAATTTCACCAATGATTATTAGACAGGAAGAAAGATAATGCCAGGTACAGAGAGGAATCAAGAGAAGGAAAATATTCAAGCTCCAACATTTAGCATTTAGCAATTTGACCTAAGAATAAGCTTTAGCCTCTAGGCTTAGCTTTTTCATGATTTAAGGTAAATCCTGACAGTAAAGCTGCCAACACGATCATTTCCATTCCCCATCTAGCCCCTGTTCGCAAGTGGCAGGTGGGCTCAAATTCTTAACTCTTGGTGAAGGTGAGGAATAGGAGAGGGGAAGTGAAGCTGGGGAAAGAAACACAGGCTGTCTCAGGAAGTGGGGAGGCGGGGGTGGGTTGGTTCCTCTCAGATAAGGAAGATGAAACAGGCATCAACTACCTAGGAGATTGCTGGACTTGCTCTGTTAGCCTAGAAGTACGAGTTGGATGTAGGACTGACTCAGAACTGTCCCATCAACATTTCAGCCTGGGTGGCCATCTGCCACCATGTGGTGCCAAAATACAGTTAGATGCTAGGAATTCCTGGACAGTTAGTTGTACCAACTCAGCCTGTCCTATCTTTCAGCCTGCAACAATGCAAACCCGTTTCATGTTACTGAATTTTTTGTTTTGTACCCCAGTTACTGCCAGGCTTTACTGTCATGTCTACTTCACTGGACCACTGTGAGAAATCTTAACTGTTGCTTCAAGTACATAAAGTGCTTGGAATAGTGCTTGGTATTTTATAAGCTATTACTACATATTAGCTATTTACTCTTATTATTAGTATGACAGTAAACATATTTAATAACCAGTACGGCATTAGCATTAGACAATCAGGAGACACATCCAGTGTGAACGTAACTACGACTTCTACATGCAGGGATCACAACTACTACCACTCAAGCCAAGTCTCACAGAATAGGTAGGGTACATTCATGGAGAGACAGTGAATGAGAAGAAAGGCACAGAAGGGGGAAGAAACCTGGAATGTCCCTGTAATAACTTTTATGTTGTTTCATGACTGAGGCAAAGGGTGAAAAAGGAAGAAAGGAGAGGAAGGTTGGGGGGGGGGGGGTGGGGGAAAGGGAAGGGAGAGCAAGACACAGAGAGAGATACAGGGAGGGAGGTGGCCAAGTCATAATGGGTAAGGGTTTCAGTACTTTATTCAGCAAGAAAAGAAAACCGGCAATAGATTTGTGTGGTAGCTCATCAGAGACTAGGATGCATTCGGTTATGAAGTTCAAGATGAGCGCAGTTGGCCACACTCCAGTATGGGAAACGTTTACGTTATAGTTCATTTTAAAGAACATACGCACACATATTTTAGATAGCTTTCACTGACCAAAGTTGAAAGAAAACACTTCGTAGCAAAGTAAGATCCACCCAAATTTATTTAAGGGCCAACTTTTATTTAAGCAGTGCTCATTTTTTGGGAAAGATTTTACTAATTAATTTGCCAGAGAGAGAAAGAGAGGCAGACAGACGGACAGCACGCACAAGCAGGGGAGGTAGAGGGAGGGGGAGAAGCAGGCTCCCCACTGAGCAGGGAGTCCGATGTGGGGCTCAAACCCAGGACCCCAGGATCACAACGATTGAGCCACCTAGGTCCCCAGCAGTGTTTGTTTTTTTAAAGTATTTTCCTCTAGTACAAATCTCATTGCAATATCAAAATTTCCAAAGTATTGATGCAACTAGAAGTTTCCAAATCTGTGATGGCAATGGACTGGTGCTATGTGCATGTGACGAAACCAGCAGCGACAAAATGTCAAACACAACGGAAAGTATTTTTTTAAAAAAGTCTATAATGGCAACTCAAATCAGCAATGGCATCAAGTAGGAATTAAAATCTCTAGTTAAAGCCAATGAGGATTTACAGGCTAGTTTTGAATTTTACTCATTTTAAATCAGAAAAGTCTTACTACTCAAACTCAAAGAGGGTGCAATGAACATCTGTTAGCTTTGTATTCTCAGTAACGTCTTGCCTCTCCTGTTCCCTACCCTCTTCCTTTTTCTGATCATTTCCCCTTCCGGATCAGCTCAGGGATGGAATGTGATTGAATGTGGGCAAAATCAAGGTTCTTTCCCAAATTTTACATAACTTGCTGCCCTGCTTTGGTTATGATGACATAAGCTGACACTGTCAATGGCTGCCATCTACCGTTCTCTCCTCACTGCCTCCTTCCCCAAAGAGAAAGTTGGCCGGAAAGAGAAAACCAACAAAGGGAAAACACTGATCAGAGCTAAGTATGAGAGATGGAAAGATGGCTTCCTAGGGTGTCTGGACCAAGTCATGCCCGGACTTCCCTATATATAAGCCTGAGTTGAGTTGCTGTTACTTGCAATCAAAGAACAACTGGTTAATAATAAAAATGTGTAATATCTACTTGAAAATAAATTTTAACCCAATAGTATAAATTAAATAAAAGCAAACTAGGTATCTTTACTTAACACTTAATGACTAATATGAAATCAGGTATAACACACTGTGTATGTCAACCATTTTAAACCAAATGTATAAAAGAAAATTGTTGGCATTAGAGTTATGTGTTTAACATTTCATTATACACTGTGAAACCTGAAACGCACTACTTGCTACAGGGAAACAAATTGGCTCAACTAAACTTTGGAATCTTAAATATCTATTATGCCAACTCTTTTTAACTCCTATTTATAATATGAACAGGTGCAAGCTTTGTTTACTGTAATTTATAGCTATTAATCCCATATATAATAATTAGCAATATGAAAGGCCTACCTTGCCTTTGAAATCATTGTTTGAAAAATAAAGAAGGCCAGGTGAAGCTTTCCTCCTTTTAAAATGTGATTCGTGAACAAAATGCAGGATGTTGAACTTAACATGGGTCAGGGAGCTTGTTTATTCATCCGAATTTGTCAAGAATCCAAATGGAGAGGGGCCTCAAAAAAAAGAAATTAAGTCTTACTACTACAGACTTCTAGGGCTCAGTGAATTATACCAACTTCACCCGCTCCAAGCCGTTATCATAGTTATTTACTAAAAACATGTTTATTATAAATCCCATGGGAATAAATAAGTATATTAATCAGTTGAGCTGATAGTTATATTTAAGGGAACTATGCTAAATTTCTTTCCTAAGAACAGTCCATAATTGAAAAATCTAATAGAATTCTAGACTACAGGGATAGCAAAGATGCACTGCATCACGCAGATGTCTTCCCCCTTTTGTTTTCCTCCTGGGCAGGGGGAAGCACAGGATAAATCCTTTGGTTGTCTGTCCAGTTTTCAATTTACATGCTAGAAGACATGGAACTCAATACTTTTCTTGGAAATGAGACTATGTCATAACAGATTTCACTATCAGGAAATTGCTCTCCATCCTGATATCCAGATCATATGCTCCTGGTGTGTACTTTATCCCACTTTCCCACTAACAATTCTGTGACACCTTTGATTCGATTCATTCGATTTCTTGCCTGTTTCAAGAAAACAAATTTTACTTTTAGATTAAAGACGAATCCTTTGAAATCCTATTTAGTTGTCTCCCCAGAAATACTGAAAAAACCTAATTCCACACAAATCTTTCAATGTATGAGGAAGATTCCTGAAGTTGTTTTAGAAGTGTAACTATTTCTCAAATTGCAAGACCTCGTTTTCTATGAATCACAGTTCCACTATTACTTTTATACTAAGGGTCTTTGTGGCATTATTGTCTTTGGATTTGCTTCTCCAGTTCTGACCCCCAAACTACACGTATCTGTGCTCTACAAGTTTCTCTCATTATTAGTTCATATTTCTATTTTCTCCCAAGCCTCTTTAATTAATGCCTCTGGCTTCCTTTTGGTCTAAAACTTATTCCAATTATAAACTAAAAATGAATTCACCAATGTCCCATTTTATCATTGTTTTCTTAACCATTAAGTACACAGATGCAACACAGATGTAATAATCTTTTACTCTTTTATAGCCATATTGCAATTTCATAACTGTATAAATTCCAATAAAACTAGGAAACTTTAATTTCAGTATGTGAGATCATAATGTATACAGAGCGCCCATAAGGTATAAATTAAGCCATGTATATATATAAATGCACATATACATTCCAGTAACACTTTGAAGAGTTCCAATTGTTTCTTTCTTTAGTTACTGCTGGATGTTTCAAAACAGCATAAAACTGCTCATCACAACACTCCTGTGTGGTAATGAGGAGAGTGAAATGGGAATGGGATGAAAGGCACAGAATTCATAATAAGACACAGCTCATTGTGCAAACAAGGAGAGCCAAATTTGTGAGCACTGAGGGTTCAAACAATGAGAAGCCACTGATTTTGTGAACTGAATATAAGAATTAGCAGTTAATAGTATTTATTTATCCTTTACATGTGACACTATACTAGATGCTACCCAAGTTAAAAAGACCCACTCAGTCTCTCAAGAGGGTGAGTTACAAGTAAATCCCAAAGACAAGAACTGGCAACGATGGGTCAGTCCTCCTGTGGCTACATGGTGGGTCACATGGCTTCTATGTTTAGTGAGGTTCTACCAACGAGACTGCCAACTTTGTGGCTGACACAGGTGATCCTTGGGTTTGGTCTTGCATCAAACTAACATACAAAAGAAGTTTTCAGCCTATGGACTCAAGCATATTAAAACCCTGGGCCAAACTAAAATAAGCACTATGCTGGTCAGGTGCTAGGAATAAGGGCCTTACAAGTCAATCCACCAGGCTAGAATATACACCTTTTTTGAAAAAATTTTTAGATTGTTTAATTACGCTCAGAGAAAAAAAAAATTTCAACCACCCACTGACAGTATCCCAGCCATCCAACAGCTAGTCAATGCATAGTCAGTCCTCTGCAACGGTCTGGGAATTTTCGCCTTCTTCCTCCAGAAGAAGTGCTCAATTTTGATTGCCAATGTTCTTGGTAGATTCACTTTTCACTGAAAAAAATAAGTAAACATACAGTCAAGTGTTTATACTGTTTCTGTTTAGCTTGTTCTGTTTTTCCTTCTTCTCTCCTCCCTTCCGATGCATACCAACAGCACTGCTCATGGGGACAGACAAACCATGTCATGTTCCAGGCAGCAGGAATATACAGATCTGGCCACAATAAAGAAAGGATGTCTGAGAGTAGCAATTATATTTTGTGAGGCAACATCCTTCCTGACTCTGTGGAAGACTTGGGAATGGTCACTTCACAGTGTGGTTATGATCCCATAATCGTACCACTGAAAAGATCACTATCATCACATAGGCTGGCCAAGTGTGCTTGGAATAAATTTTTCCATCATTTTTTTTTTAAACTTAAAATTGAGGGTCAGTGTATGTTGAGTGAATGTGGGCTGAGAGAGGACTAGCTAATCGCCATCTCCTTCCTTTCATAGGAAAGATAACTTAGAGCAGAAATGGAGCTCCTTTAAAGGAGCTGTCCTGACCACAGCAAGCAAGACTATGATTCACTTACTAAACTGAGAGCTCCTTAAGAAGAGAGACTAGATCTTTCTTCCTTAAATCTAACTTCCCAGTGCTTGCTGAATCAACATGAATGCAAGTCAACCAGAGTAACAGCTCTATCTCATTCCATAGAGCAGCTAAAAGGAAATAATATATTAAAACACTGAAAATTAACATTAAAATACAGATTATTTTGCTATAAGCTTATAGCCATTTATTTCCATTTTGTAGATGAGGGAAACAAAGCTCTGAGGCAGAGAAAATGTTCAAGGGGCCACAGCTTAGTAAGAGCTGATGCTAGAATCATAAACCTAGATCTTGCCTCATATTCAACTGTCAAGTTCCTTGGGGGTTGTCGATGGTACCTAGATTTAAGATCATCCCAGCAACCGAAATGTCTACTAAATCCCTTTTTATGAGTAAAGCACTGAATAGGTTCAATCCAAGATATAGTCCTGATCCTTATGAAATTTCAAACTCCAGTACAATCCTTCAAGTACCTCCATGATAATACAAGTCAGTTGTTTCTCCTCTGGCTTTCTTTGCAATTAATACACATTTTATTAGAGCACCTACTATACTGTAAAGTTTACATGTGTGTTCTTGTGCCTGAGATCCATCCCCATCTCCCCACCCCAATAGGCCACACACACTGAAAGAGAGGAAAAGAAAGGGGGTAAGGAAGAATGAGGGGAGAAGAGAGGGGGAGGTAGAATGGATGAAAGGATACACTGGCCCAACAAGAGATTGATGAGTAGCTCCTACATTATGTATTTTCACTAACTTAAGTCCTGAGTTTGGGGTTGGATTCCTTGTCAAAAGGCAGAGACATTTTCTATTCGAGTTATTTTAGAACAAGAGAGAAATACATTTTGCTGATATTTTTAAATCAGTGGAGCTTTGTACTACTGCAGTTCGGGGGAAACCACTTCTCTTTCTTTCCTTCCTGAAGTGGCCTGTTTTCTTCTTTTATTGTATTCCATTCTTTGTTTCTTAAGACTGAAAAAGCAGCATGCTCTTATTTTTTGTTTTTAAGATTTTATTTATTATTTGACAGAGAGAGCACAAGTAGGCAGAGCAGCAGGCAGAGGGAGAAGGCAGCTCCCTGCTCAGGGAGCCAGATGTGGGGCTTGATCCCAGCACCCCGGGATCATGACCTGAGCTGAAGACAGCCACCTAACTGACTGAACCACCCAGGCGCCCCCAGCATGCTCTTATTAAATCATTTAAAGCTCCTAGCTAACTTTGGCAAATAGGGAACTGCCAAGCAGGTAACACCATTCTAAGCACTTCCCACTGGACTAACAGATGGGTGATCAGCACTCCACATTTCTAATCTAGTGGGCTACCTTCACTGCTCAATCTTTTATAGTCAACCTTTTATATTCCTTAAAAAGCGAAGAAACAACACCTGCCTATTGCCCATCAATACCGGCAGACTTTTGAAAAGAAATTACGGCAATCACAACCATACCAAACATTGTAACAATGATCAAGTGTGCAAACTACTGAATGCCGGCCCAGAAACACATTTTTCCCAAACTAGAAGAGAGACACCTTGTGCTATGAACTCAAGATCAAAATCCCAACATTTTTGCCTCCGGAGAGAGAAGGAATTTCAAGGCTTTCCAAAGAAAATGCCTTGTTCTTATATAAGCCTCCTCCTGCATTAAGGGACGACCCTGCAGGATATCCAAAGTTATGAAAATGTTCAAAGAAACAGATAACTTGAAGTGCATTTCACACAAAGAAATGCACAGACAAAACTGTGTGCATTTCACATAAAGAAATGCATGTACAAAAGACCCGGCATTATTTTTAAAGTGCGTGTATTTATGATGTAACAACACTGGTATGGTCCTTAAGATCCTGTCAGACTCTTTAAGTTTTTGCCACAGCAGCTCTAAATGATCCTCTATCCTGAAAGAACTAGTCACTTGTCTTCCTGTAAATAAGTCAAATATCATATACCCACCAAAAAATAGCAAATTTTACTTAATCAGGTTCCAAGTACACTACAAAAGTAGCCTTTTCATTCTGCTTCGTTACAGGAAGCCATCCTTCAGTGTGCATTCCTAAACAAGGTGAAAGAGTTGCTGTGTGTGCTCTGTTTATTTACACAGACATGTTTGCCCTGGCTAGTAATCCACATTACTAAACAACTTTCCCTGAAACCAACATTTAGAGAGCTATGTGAATTATATGAAGGAAAAAGGAAGGTTTTACACAGCTTAAAAAAAAAGAAAAAAAAAGTGAAATTGGTCATTTATAACACATTTGTAATTTGAGAAAAAATCACATATTCTCAAATTGTGAAAAATATAAAGTCAAGAATTAATCTAAGGATTAAGAGGCCCATAACTGATTATTAGAAACTTCAACATTTGCTATCTAAAATTCTAGTTTCAAATTGTGATGCTGACAAAATTTTGGCTGCTTTGAAAAAAAAATTTCTCCTATTCACTTTTGCCAAGAAAAAACCCCATTATACACATGTGTAAGAGAACACCTTAAAACAAAGGTTACTGCTTAGTTCAGCCTATATTGCTGGTGTAACAATAAAACCTAAACCGTATGTTTTAAGTAATATCATTTAAAAAATAGATTCAAGCCAATCCAAGGATTCACTGGTCATCTGGAGACTGTTACAATGAAACCTGGCCTGTAACTATTATTCTTAGCTGAATAGTGGTATCTAATGGTTTTGAGTTGAGTCACCTCTCTGTCTTTTAAAAAGTAAATTCTGAATTTTATTAATCCTCTAGATTTTGCATTTAGAAACAGAAGTAGCTCACTCTAACCAGCGGTGGCAAAGACGGGTAAGTCATTTTAGATACTAAGCTTTTACATATACCATTTCCAGTTTTTTTTTTTTTTTAACATTTTTATTTATTTATTTGACAGAGATCATAAGTAGGCAGAGAGGCAGGCAGAGAGAGAGGAGGAAGCAGGCTCCTCGATGAGCAGAGAGCCCGATGCGGGGCTCGATCCCAGGACCCTGGGATCATGACCTGAGCCGAAGGCAGAGGCTTTAACCCACTGAGCCACCCAGGCGCCCCACCATTTCTAGTTTTAATACTTCCAATTCCATTACTCGCCAAAGAGGGACAAGTATCTACTTTTAAAGAATCACTAAAATGATAAGAAAGACAGCCAAAGAAACAAACATCAAGGAAAATAAAATCACTGCGTTTAAATAAGGAAAATAAAGGTCAAGTCAACGGCACTAGCTTATTCTAAACATAGTTCAAACTTTAAACCTGATGTTCTTTCAAAGATTATCTCTTTCTATAAGGTAAGATACTAAAAAATGTTTTATAACCCCTCATTTTAGGAATCTCTAAAGAAAGTTTCAACTAGAGAGTAAATTTATCTGATATTGGACAGACTGTTACTTAAAGGCTATTAGTTTTAAAAAAAAGACAAAAACCTGTAGTACTCCAATAAGGCAAATAATGTCATTTTAGAGACAAACTTACTCATTCATTTTAAACTGATATTATAAGCTATGTGCTCCCATCATTACAGAATCAGTAGCTCATTCATTTGGTTCTTTACATTAGCTATAGCTAGCTATAGAGCAAATTCAGGTAAGTGTGTAAATACAGTGGGAAAACAAATATATAAAGAAATAAAGACAGTCATGTAAGTGCTCAGGTTCACTAGAGTTACTCTAAGCATTATAGGAACAAATTTACATTTACCTTGGTGAAGAACTTCCATGTCATGACTGGATTCTTTTAATACCACATGTAATGTTGGATATTCAATAATCACTTTGTTCCTCAAATTGTCACGGAGACTTTTGTAAGGATCCAGTTCATAATACCTTACAATAAAAAGCAAAACAAAAATAAAAAACATCCTTAATATTCAAAGTTACTTTAAATAAGATATATATATTTTATTAAAAATAAAAAATTTTTAAATGTTGGGGTGCCTGGGTGGCTCAGTGGGTTAAAGCCTCTGCCTTCGGCTCAGGTCATGATCCCAGGGTCCTGGGATCGAGCCCCACATCGGGCTCTCTGCTCAGCAGGGAGACTGCTTCCTCCTCTCTCTCTCTCTGCCTGCCTCTCTGCCTACTTGTGATCTCTGTCAAATAATAAATAAAATCTTTAAAAAAATTTTTTTAAATGTTAATAACATTAATTTGTTATTTCCTTATAATATAGTAAGTTTAATACCTCTAAAAAAATCAGATGCTATTACTATACAGGTTCTAAAGCTAAATCAAGAGCACATCAAATAATTTGATATTAGAAAAGCTTGAAAACAAGTCATTTTCAGATCAAGGAATAAAGGCTAACTTTTATACAATATCTATGGTTTAATGTGTCATGAATTCTTCTTGGATCAGGGAATGACGAGTTCAAAATCCAAATTCCTCAAATATATTTAGTTTGAGCCTTTGAAGAAAAACAAAAAACTATCTCATGATAATTTCCAGGAACATATGGTGTTAAAATAACTGGCTAGGAATACTTTTGTAAAAAGTTCATTCTAATTATAAATAAGAAATTTACATTGCCATACAATTAATTAGGCCTTCCTTTATTTTGAAATTAAAAAAAAAAACAAAAACAGGTTTGAGTTTCTAGATGAAGCTAAAGCACAAAATTTAAGGAATATGGAGTTTACCACTCAAGGTATCATGACATAGCTGTCAAATGTGTCATAGGTAATTAGATGCTAATGTTCCTTAAGGTATAAAACTCTCAAGTCACACCTTAAAAAAAAAAAAAAAAAAAGAAATTTTTTGAGTTGATTAAAAATGCATTCCTCTAACATTCTCCCCCTTGCTTGCTTTTCTGGGGCAGCAGTGAAAGGGGTGGAATTTCACTCACTAGCTCACTAGGAGTTGCACGTAGGAATATGTTGGCATATGAATATCATGTCACGTTAAAGAGGAAAAAGTTGAGAACATTTCACCAATGTAGTCATAATTTTCCAACTTTTTTCTTCCATCTCCACCAATGACAGATGATACTCACATGCAGAACACAGATCCTAAGGGATACCCACCCTGACAGCTGTAATTCCATCCTTTTCCCTCCTGCTCAAGAAAGCATACTGGATACAAGTGATCAAGAATGAAGTTTTCACTGGAATACATGTGAATCTGCTGTAATTTTGTTAAGAGTAAATCATTTACAAACTTTGGTACTTCCTAATGAGTAATAGATTATTTGCAAGATTAACTTGCAGCTGACTGAGACATGCAATGCACTTATGAAGAACTCCTGGTGTAGATGTACAGAGATGTAAGTTTGTTCCATGGAATACTTTTCAAATAAGGGCGGGGGTGGGGGGTGGGAAGTGCTTAACAAAATGCAAAGACAAAACCCGCTATGGAAACTGATTTTTTTTCAGAAGTAGAAGTAGGTGAAAAGAGAGGGAACTGTACTTGACTTACGTTTGCCTGACTAAATTCCCTACCCCTGGAATTCAATTCTTCATTTTAGAATCACAGAAAAATTTTTATGTTGAAAAAAACATGAAATGCAAAATACTCAGTTTTCCTAAACCAGCCACCCTAGTGCCCATAGGCCATGGAATGCATACATTTTTTTCCCTGTGTAATGTAACACAGATGTGCTTACAATACTTTAAAAGTGGTTCCAGCATTCAAGGATTAAATGCTTCACATCTTTTAAACATTATTTCCCTTTGAAATAAGCAGGGTCTTTTTTTAAAGCTAGCAGCAATTATACGTAAGAGAAAAATGAGACTGAATTAGATATCAAAGTGTAAGATTAACTTTTAAAGTAGAATACAAAATGGATATAACCAAATTTTTCTTAAGAGAAAATAAGACTTGAATTCTCAGATAGGAAATTTTTAAGTAGTATATCTTATAAACACTTGCAGCAACTTATCTTCTGTGAATTTAAACTGAATCACAAGACTTCTATTAAGAAACATTTCACAAATAAGGGGATGTTTTCCACTTATTTTAGTTTTTGGTAATTTTCAGTATAGACAACATTTTAGGTATTTCTTTTCATAATATTCAATCTTCATTATGTTTCTCTGTATTTCCAAAGCTGCATTAAAAAAAAAAAATTCTTCAAATGCCACATAACTGGAAGCCTAATATTCTTGCTGATACAGTATAAAATATGTTCCCAGCAGAGAAACATCTAGAGATACTTAAAAAGTAACATGTAGTTAAGTTATACATTACTTCAACCTCAAAGCTACAATGATTACTTATTTAGTTCCAAAAAATTTTGGTCCCTGTTTTATGTCTGTAGCAGGTCCTTTTACTTTTCTTTCTACTTTAACAAAGCACTTAGGATGCAAACATTTATAAGAACTTACAATGAATTATTTTTAAAATACTTTATTCAAATACATGAAAATCTGGTATGTTGTATGGTTTTCATTAGAACTGCTGAATTTTATTTAGTGTTTCCCCTAAAACGCTGCAAACTTCTAATCACAGTAATATTGGTATTGAGTGTCAGTAAGCTTCTGGACTTTGGCTTTCAAGTCTGTTAAAGAGGTTTGACTTCACTAGATAATCTTTTAGTTGAAATCCTGAATTTCTTCGCTTTTCCACTACTAGTGGTACTCTCAGTCTACCATTAAAATTTGCCCATAAATTTAAAAAGAATATTATGTAAACTGTTTATAAAGAAAAGTTATCAAAACATATGGGTAACATTTTGTGACCTGTAGTTAAATAAAGCATCAACTTTTAGTGGCTGCTTGGGTTTGGGGCCTAATACCATGAGTTAAAGTCCTGGTGCCATCACTCATTGGTCTGTGATTCTGGACAAGTTACTTTACTTCTTTGATCCCTAGTTTCCACACATGAAACTGGAGAGAATGACAATATCACTTCAGAGTTATTGCGGGGGTTAAATGATAAAACAGAGAAACTGTTAGCTCATTTACTTAAGCCATGAACAAAGTTTTACATTTGTATTTACCTAAAACAAAACACATTCGGATAGAAACTTTAGTTCAGGTCATTGGACTTCTTCAGCGTAACAAAGAATGATACTTACTATGTAAGCACGGAAACACACATTTGCTTTTTTATGCATTTTACATTTTAATAAAGAATTAAAACTTTCAAAGTATTGTTTTAGATCACACTTACTTCCAGGAAGCTAAAAGAACTTTCAATGTTCCTATTTCTATTATCTTTAGGCAAGCTGTAGAGTCCAGCTTGCCACTGCCTAAAACATTTAAAGACCTTAGCTCTTTTTCAAGCCATTAAGTTACTGAATCCTAAGGGTCAGTTTTATCTGTTTGAAATTTTCTCAACTCTGGAGTTCCCATTAGTAGAATGGCTCTGCTACCATAAGACAAACTACTTAGGTTTGGAAGAATTAAGACACCAACATTTGTCTTTTTTTTTTTTTTACCCTAGGGATCCTCTCAGACATTTCCTCTTGTTATTTCACTTGTTCACCCTCACAGGCTGACTAGCTGACCTGCTCTAGGCAGCTTCACAGGGGCATTAGAAGGGCAGCATGGCTCAGTAGGCTAAACAGGTGTTACAGTGATTGACATTACATAAATAAAAGTTGTCTCGATAGTCAAGGGTATGTTTTTAATCTTGGCTCTGTTACTAACTTTCAAAGAAACTGCCCAAGTTCTCAACTTCTTCCTCTACTTTATTTGCAAATTAGGATTTTGAAAAAAGTTTCTCCTAACTCAAAAGAGGACTGAATTTTAAAAGTCACAAACTACTTTATTTCCCATTACTGACACTCCTTAGATGATCTCCCTCTCCCCTCCTATAAAATATTGAAACTAAATATAAATATTCTCCAAATTTAATAATCTAATGTTAGTCCCTAGGCCACAGAACTTTTTCCACTAAAAAATAGTCACTGGATAAGGTGATCACCAAATTGACTCCAGGTTTAAAATTCTACAAGTTTTGATATATTTTTTAAAGATTTCATTTATATGACTGAGAGAGGGAGAGCGCACATGTGTGCACAAGCAGGAAGAATGGCAGGCAGAGGGAGTGGGAGAAACAGGCTCCCTGCTGAGTAGTGGGGGTTGATCCGGAGACTCCAGGATCATGACCTGAGCCAAAGGCACACGATTAACTGACTGAGCCACCCAGGCACCCACCCTTGTAAGTTTTGATATTTATATGATGTTTATAGCACTTAACTTACATCCTTAATCGTTGCATTTATTTCTCAATCTAGATTTCCGAGTTAAAAGTGCAACTAACTGATTCCAAATGTACAAGGTTGAATCTTTGGCTATTAAAAAAATTAAAATCTATCTATCCATATATATATGTATGTATATAAGCAAGCTCTATGCCCAGCACGGGGCTTGAACTCACAAACCCAAGATCAAGAGTCACATGTTCTACTGACTGAGCCAGCCAGGAGCCCCAGATTAACCTTAATATAAATCAGTTATTTGATAGTTAACTGTTTTTAAGGTATGGCTCCTCCAGGCCATACCAGTGAATTATGGTTTTTGAATCAACTGCAAACTCTTTTAGATCCACATTAATCAAATTCCTTGAAAATAATACAAACTTTAAAGTACTAAACTTATTTTAATAGAGCAGAAAGTGTACGGATTAAGGAAACAAACTGGTTTTCAAAATCCAAATGAAAAGGAAGAAAGAAACCAGATTGTTACAAAGACCCAGAATAGGAGAAGATACATAAATTAAAACTAAGTACAGGGGTCAGAGAGTTTGAATTCTTCTGTTTAAAAGAAAAAGGTATTATTTAAAATTTCTCCAAACAATACTCCTATGTTACAACTTTTGCAATTCACACAGTCCACGTCATATAGAAATGGATCCTGCCAAAGTTGAATTTTTTTCTTACCTAATATCTCTTAGTTTTCATATATTTTTTTTAAGTATTTTATTTACTTTTTCAACAGAGAGAGATCACAAGTAGGCAGAGAGGCAGGCAGAGAGAGAGAGAGGAGGAAGCAGGCTCCCCGCCAAGGAGAGAGCCCGATGTGGGGTTCGATCCCAGGACGCTGGGATCATGACCTGAGCCAAAGGCAGAGGCTTTAACCCTCTGAGCCACCCAGCGGCCCCTTAGTTTTCATATTTGGGGAAAAAAAAAAGCCGACAGTGGTTGAATTAGTAATTTGCTGCACTTTGTTTTGGGACTTCAATATATCTATGTAAATGAGGACTACAAGTGTTTGATATGGGGCACTAGTCACGAGCTGGGTAGTGCAGACACATGTCTCCTCCTTCAGAAGGCTCAACAGTTCATACTGCAGCAACAAATGATTTCATCCATGGTATGAAAGCTATGGGATGGGGTAAAATAGTGGCCAATTACTTATTTTAAAATTTTAAAGAGGGACTTAAAAAGCTCTTACTTGTTCTAGATGCCATTTGTTCAGTCTTTTCTGATCCTTACTTGAAGCTTAATTACTTTTAAATCCAGAGACTTGGGCTCCAATCCTAAGATCCTTAGACCTTAAGGTCCTCTGTGACTCCTCAACGTTTGGTACTCCACTTTCTTCATTGGTATAATGATGGAAAAGTTATCTATTCAACAGCTAGCTTATAAAGATTACATAAGAGAATTTAACAGATGAAATGTTTCTAAAGCAGAAGTTGTCCAACTAGTATCGGTAGTAAGATTTTATACTCTGAAGATTTTTTTTTTATAATAAAGCACCTCTAGCAGAGAAATGACATACTAGAAAGGAATTATATTCATGATCTATGACATGATTAGTCAGTAGAAAAAGCATGATCTTATAGACAGACCCAAGTCCAAAACCTGATTTTGTAACTATAAATTGGTTTCTTCTGGGTAGGTCAATTTCTCAGATCTTAACCTTCCTATCTTGTGGAGATAGAGTACATACTTCATTACACTTAATGCATGTGGAAATGTAAACACTTATTCATTGATTAATTCCTCAAATATTTATTTAGTATCTACCACATAGAGGTGGTCTACTAGGTAACAAGTTCAGAGAAATAAATCCTACAGTTTACTGATGGTACTAGTCAAAGAAATAATTAACAAATTTCATTGGGACAAATGTCATGATAGAAATTCTAAAGCTAAGCAGACATTCAAAAAATATTCTCTTGTTCCTTACCAACCTGCACATATTCTTTCAGGCTGTGCTAAAAAAAGGGGAGGTAGGTAGGGTTAGCAAATGAAGTACCTAGATAACTAGTACCTACTAACCCAGCTGTGCCAACTGGCTGAGCTTCAGCTTCTCTGCAGCTAAATTTATAGTTCTTATCATAAAACTGCTGTAAGCAGAATGCCATGCATAAAACCCACTGGATATGTCCCTCTCTGATAAAAATATTTAGTACCTCACTCTACGTATTTCCTTTATATGTATGGACACTCTTCAGATTGATTCTACATTTTCTAGTCTTCAAATGTTCTCTTGCTTCCTTTGTTCTAAGGTCTAGATCCAAAATATGGCCATAGTTTAACAGCATTTTGAGCACGTACTCATCTTGACCGTGGCTCTCTGAAAAACAATCAACAATCCCAAAAAGATATAACAAAGAACTGGGGTTGGGTTTCACATAATCGAAGAACATACATTATGTCCATTTGAAAACACATACCAGTGTACTGGGAGACAGGCAGGCCTAGGTTTGGATCTAGGTACCACCATGTGGTGGTTACGAACCTACAGGTAGGGCTCTCTATCACTTACAATGTGTAAAACTTGTAATGCCTGTATAATGTAACATAATCATAATGTACCCAAAATGCTTACTGAAGCACCTAAAAAACAGTGGAGGCACTCAATATGAGATTGTTATTAATATTTATTATGTTGCATAAAGATACCCATTTTCCTCTCTTGGGGCGCCTGGGTGGCTCAGTGGGTTAAGCTTCTGCCTTCAGCCCAGGTCATGATCTCAGGGTCCAGGGATTGAGCCCCACATTGGGCTCTCTGCTCAGCAGGGAGCCTGCTTCCCCTTCTCTCTCTGCCTGCTGCTCTGCCTACTTGTGATCTCTCTCCGTCAAATAAATAAATAACATCTTAAAAAAAAAAAAAAAAAGATACCCATTTGCCTCTCAATTTAACCTTGATCTTAATTCACCCTTGCAGCAAACATTTTTTGGTATGTTTGCGAAAACTTATTCAGGATCTTCATACTTTTTTGGTTATATATAACTTAAAATAGTTTTGGAAAATGATGATACTTTTGCACATATATATTTTAAAGATTTTATTTATTTATTTGAGAGAGAGAGAGAGAGTGCACATGCCAGTGAGGGGAGGAGTAGAGGAGGAGGGGAGGGAGAGGGAGAGGAAAAGAATCTCAAGCAGACCCTGCACTGGGCATGGAGCCCATCATGGGCCTTGATCTCACAACCCTGAGATTATGACCTGAGATAAAACCAAAGTCAGACGCTTAATAGACTGGGCCACCCAGGTGCCCCATTTTTGTATATTTTTAAATAGGTTATATAAAATTTCATTTAAAAACTTCACTCACAAATTTAAATAGATGAAAAGAACACAATTTATTGTGGAGTGTAAATACTAATGATTTAAAATGAAAATGTTAACTCACTCTTAAATAAATTTACTCAAATCTAAATACCATAGTAATTCAATACCGTATCATCCATTTAAAAGACAGATGGGAAAATTGGACAGCTATGTATAGAAGAATGAAACTCGACCATTCTCTTACACTATACACAAAGATAAACTCGAAATGAATAAAAGACCTCAATGAGAGCCAGGAATCTATCAAAATCCTAGAGGAGAACATAGGCAGTAATCTCCTTGACATAGGCTACAGCAACTTTAAGACATGCCTCCAAAGGCAAAGGAAACAAAAGCAAAAATGAACTTTTGGGGCTTCATCAAGATCAAAAGCTTCTGCAGAGCAAAGGAAACAGTCAACAAAACAAAGAGGCAACCCAGGGAATGGGAGAAGATATTCGCAAATGACACTACAGACAAAGGGCAGATATCCAAGATCTATAAAGAACTCCTCAAACTCAACACACACAAAACAGATAATCATGTCAAAAAATGGGCAGAAGACATGAACAGACACTTCTCCAAACAAGATATACAAATGGCTAACAGACACATGAAAAAATGTTCATCATCATAAGCCATCAGGAGATCCGAATCAAAACCACATTGAGATACCACCTTATACCAGTTAGAATGGCCAAAATCAACAAGACAGTAAACAACAAATGTTGGAGAGGATGTGGAGAAAGGGGAACCCTCTTACACTGATGGTGGAAATGCAAGTTGGTGCAGCCACTTTGGAAAACAGTGTGGTGATTCCTCAAAAAATTAAAAATAGAGTTACTTTATGACCCTGCAATTGCACTACTGGGTATTTACCTCAAAGATACAGTGATTAAATGATATAGTCAAATAACCAATAAAAAAATGCTTTAGAGGCGCCTGGGTGTCTCAGCTGGTTAAGCATCCAATTCTTGATTTCTGCTCAGGTCTTGATCTCAGGGTTGTGAGTTCAACTCCCATGCTGGGTGTAGAGCCTACTTAAAAAAAAAATCCTTTAGAGCAGAGATTGGCAAACTACAATCAGCAGGCCAAATTCAACCCACTGTCTGTCCGTTTTGTAAATAAAGTTGTACTGGAACATTGTAAGTCATACCCATTCATTTATGTATTATCTATAGTTGCGTATGCGCTATAATAGCAGAGTTGACAATTGTGACTATATGGCCCACCATGCCAAAGACATTTACTCTCTGGCCATTATAGAAAAAGTTGTCCCAATCCTGCTTTTGGGTATTAAAGTGGTATCAACATCTAGCAAATAGCAAGCATACATACATTTAAGTGAATCAGTATACTAGTTGTTAAGAAATTCCTATTATGGGTAAGTCATTGACTTAGTACTACAGGAAATATAACAATGAAGATGCCTAATGTAGTCACTGTTTTTCAAAAGGGAGTTTATTATTGAATAGCATAAATCTTATTGGGAGAAAAATAAGACATGATTGCAGGAAACTATGAGAAATACAACAGATTTTTTATGGCTCAAACGATAAGGAAATCACATGCAGTTGGAGAGAAGGGACAGGCTCCACTACAAATACTGATAAACAATAGCCTACTCAGAAAAATGGAGAGGGAAGCAACCATGTAAGCCAGAGTAGTAAGGGAAATGTGAAAGATGGCTCTAAGGTCTTACGTCTCACTACAAGAATGACAGTGCCAATAACAAGGAGTAAGTATCAGTATTTGCTGACTGCTTACTAGATGCCAGGAACATAATCAACCCATTTAATCTATATTTGTAAAACACACACACACACACACACACAGTCAGGAAGAAACAGATGTGGTGTGATGAGCTCTAAATGGTTTAAGATCTAATGAGATGTGTTAATAAGATAGCTACAAACCAGGATTTGGAGTTTGGGAGAAAGGTTAAAAATACATCTGAGAGTCACTATACAGAAATAATACTTGATATCACCCTAAATACACAAACTCCTCAAACCTCATATTCTCCCAATATCCAATTTATATCAAAAGAAATAGAAACTAATATGATTGGGTTTCTGCCCCCACATGGTTAATGGTAAACGTGTTGAGAGCATAGCTAATATTGAACTTAGGGTACTTCTGACAAGTATAAGAAAGACAAAATGGCTGAAACAAGTTGTTATGTTAAAAAAAGTAATGCGCAATATAGTCCACTGCTGACTACACGGAATTTTTTGTTTGAAACCGATTTCCTCCTTTTCGTAAGGAAGTAATCTTCAGGATTTAAACAATAATAAAAACCCTTATATTGAGTCAATTCTGCAAGATTTTGTCTGAATATTGCAACTCTTATTTTTAATAATTTTTAAAGTAAGATTTTATTTATTTGAGAAAGAGAGAGCGACCACAAGCAGGCTCCCTTATGAGCCGAGAGCCCAACGTGGGGCTGGATCCCAGGACCCTAAGATCATGACCTGAGCCAAAGGCAGACGCTTAAAAAAACTGAGCTACCCTATCACAACTCTTAATACATGAGTAATATGTATTTACTAAGAGCGATTTGCTATGTCCCAAGCACTGTACTAGCAGCTAACATCACAAAGTATTCTTCACAACAAGGCACTATTGCTTCTGTTTTGATCTCCACTTTCAGGTGGGGAAACAGGCTTAGTAACTTTTCAAGGTTTGTACCAAATTTATAACATTATTTTGACTTTACAGAAAATCCACTTTGATGTAGGCTTTTGCATAAAGACAAAAAAGTTATTTTGGAACATCTCATAATGTGGGCTAGGTTTGAGAAACAGTGATCTAATAAGCTTAGTATTTACAATGGTGAGGCTTTTGGTCTACAAAGTCTAGTCTGGAACCTCTCAAAGTAAAATCAGGTCTACTTCTATTCCGAAAGTATAATATTACTATTTCTTACTAGAATATGGTATCATCTCACTCTGAAGGGATCCTAATAACAAATTAGTATAAAAAGGCCATTGCTTTTAAAAATAATGTTCCAGAAAACAATGCCTCTTCTACTTAAAACTCGATGTGCCCAGAAGACTCTCCAGGCTCACTGGCATCTCTCAAAAAACAAATCCATGCCAGGAACCTCAGTCAGTCACTACTGCTTCAGGTTTGTTTTACCCCACTATAGGAGAACTATACCCCATATATTCTTGAATAAACCCCAGTTTTTATTTATATGCCTCAAAGATAAAAGGGCTTAATTAATGGTTTTTGAGTAAATTTGGAAAGAACTACCCCATAATAGTTTAAACCATATCTTTATCAAAACTATGCCCTTCCAGGGCACCTGGGTGATGCAGTCAGTTAAGTGACCAACTCTTGGTTTCGGCTCAGGTCTTGGATCTTGGGGTTATGAGATCAAGCCCCACTCTGGATTCCGCACTCAGAGTGAAGTCTGCTTGGAATTCTCTCTCCCTCCGCCCCTCTCTCCCGTTCTTTCTCTCAAATAAATAAATCTTTAAAAAAAATAAAAATAAAAATAAAAAGGACCTTACATAAACATCAAAGCAGCAAAGTAAACATGACAAGAAAATGTATCTCAACTTATTTATGGGAAATAAATGGTTCCATTAAAATACAGAAAATAGATTTTGAAAATTACAACTGAATGAACAGTATCAAACTTTGGAGTATTCTAAATTCTTCAGTCAGTAACAAGTTAAGTGAGCAGCAACACAATGACTATCTCTTACAGGACCTGGCATTACCAGCATAGGTTTTTCTGTTTCAAAACCACTCATTTACTATCTGAGAAGAGAGAGCTGGTTAAGAAATGCTGTGGCAAAAGATAAAGGGTGGCCTGCGAACAAAAGCACCTCTCATGAATTCTCCTCCACTGAGAATGTAAGCTCTACAGAGGCAGGATGGTTCTCCTTACTGCCATTACCCTAATGTCTAGAATGATAACCTGAACCAGAGTGGGTATCACTGTTTGCAAGTGAATGAATACATGAATTTATTTACGAAGCCATATTAGCTTTTATAAGAAAACACAAATTCAAACCCTGTGTATTCTGGAAAGAAAACTCCCAAACAGATCAGCAGCAAATTCCTTAGGGTTAGACATGCACTCTATAATCCCCTAAGCCTAAAAATAAAAGTCATGTATGGCAAAGCTAAAAACTGGGAAATATTTAAGACTGCTCTAGCGGATCAGGTACATCATGAAACAACTGTCATAAACCCTCCAAAAATGGAAAACACAACCAGTGGAAACTGGCAACATTAAATATTTGGTAAAAAGACTTTGCTCTGGAGTCACTGGAATGCTGTAAATCGTAGGATACATTTAAAATCAACAGCCACAAGGAAACTACATGTTTCTGCCTTGTAAGTACTTTTTAGGAAATAATAAAATCCTTCCATTTTAGCATGCTTATCTTATATTAGAAGCCTAACATTTTAAATCCTATAATAATATTACTTAGATGTTCTCTGAATGTTTAATGATACATGTAATCAAGTTACAATCAAATATAAGTGCTCATCTTATCCTATCTATGAATGCATTATCTGAAAAACATTGTGATTTAAAAATCTTTAATTTAAAAAAATCATTTAAAAAAATCAAATGAAAATCTATTTCTAAAAGGATTCTCAGGTATCTAATTTCATTATTCATGATTAGAAAATACTTGAAAACTGGAAGTTTTATAGCAATTAGGATCACGGTATCATGAAGCGGACTTAATTCAAAAATAAATGATGCACCTTATCCCAACGTAGAATAAAAACTCCTTCACTGGATTTTCTTTGCCTTCTTCCTAATGACTTCCAATAGACTACTGAGTTCAAATAAACAACTCAAATGGGGAAATTTGGATAATAAGTTTTTGATACAGATAAGAGAAAGTCAAAATACTTTTCATGTTATTCAGATTGGCTCAGGTTTAGTATCAGAACAGCCTATTCTAGGTATTCCTTGAACAATATCACCTTTTACTTTATTAATCTATCATGCCTTTCCCGTTGGGAATTAAGGTTAACCCAAGGCCCAACTTTGGTCCCTTTTGGGTTCCTAAAGAAGGTATAAAAGAGAAAATAAAGGATCTTAATGGAAAACGAAGCACAGAGAAACTGAGTGCCTACAATTAGATCACTGGACCTCCAATTCAGTGCACTTTTTGACCTGGTTTCAGGTTCAGGTTTACACTCTCTGTTAAAAGAAACCTTTCCAATCTGACTGGTATCTTCCTGTGCTCTGGTCTCTCTGTATCCTAATTTCTAATGCAATTGCGTGAAATGATTTTCCCAACTGCTTCCCTCTGGATCATGTCATGCTGTAGGCATTTCTGTCAGCCACTCTCCTGGAAAACACTCGTCTGCTAGGAAATGCTGAAATCTCCATCTCAAAATATCTAACCTCTTTGCCTCTTCAAGAATTTATAGCACATATTTCCAAGTTAAAAGTGAAGGCTATCTGAGCCTGTCCTGTAACAGCCTGTCCTGTATTATAAACTTTAAAATACTAAGTATCCACCTTTTAACATGTATAGTTTTGGTTTCCTAGAATTTTGGAAAGAGAGGATACTATGTCAAAGAGTCAAGTTTAGCTGTCTCAGTGAGCAGTGGATATCTTCACTGGCCACGTCCCAGTTTGCCTAGACTTAAAATGAAAATATAGCAAACTTTCTCTTTCTGGTAATGGAGGAAATAAAAATGGTAACAACAAAGAAAGAAAATTAAAAAAAAAAAACCCAAAAAACTATAATAAACTAAAACAAAAAAAGGAAAAAAGAAAAAAAAGAAAAACAAAAACCCAAACCTTTTGTTCTTACCAGCTGTACCAAAATGATAATGGGCTGTTTTCCTTAGTTTTGGTAAAGAAATTTAATTATTTGCCTAACAGATTAGGAAAACAACGTGACCGTGGTCAAGATGATGCCCAACCTCATCAAAATATTTTTATTAAGTCTAGAAAAGCATGGACATGGGAGGGCATGTGCTATGGTGAGTGCTATGAATTGTGTAAGACTGATGAATCACAGACCTATACTCCTGAAACAAATAATACATATATGTTAATAATAAAAAAGCAATATATTTCAAACACATACTTATTAAGAAAACCACTGCATTCATGCAGCATTAAAATAGTAGCCAATGTCTGCTATCTGTAATTATACACAACGAAGGAAATGATGAAGCTAATCAGCCACATGGGTAGCACTTTCACTGTCTCCCTTCCAACCATTCTGGAGCCATTTACCTGTTATGCCCCACACTGGCAGTCTAGGACAAGGAGCTGGCAAACACTCAGAGTGGTGCAGAAGTGTTAGAAGGTTGGACACATCAGCAGGTTGTCAGGAGAAGACTTGAGAGAAGATGAAATGAGACAACTATCCGAAAGTGATTTCATTTTTTCATAAAAACTCTCACAGGTGTTCTTTTAACAGGCTTATGAGACTGAAGCCACAATATACTCATCAAGAGTGTACGACATAAATGCGAGTAACATTTACAAGAATTAACTAAATAAAATATAGCAAATGTTAAGAAAGGAACTGAATTTGAATGAGGTAACAGATAATAAAAGAAGGAAAAATTATTTAATGATTGATAGGAGGTAAATTCCAAGGGAATGATGCAAATTGTTTTGTTTAAACATGAACTGTATGAAATTTACTTTAAGATTTTGCTAGGGAAAACCGAAAAAATGCACCTTTTACATCAGTATTTCTCACTAATTACATAAATGTTTGATTGCCAATTTCAGAAATACTGATTTTGGTTGACATGGATATTATAAGTGGATAAACTATCTTTGCAGAACCCATAAAATTTTCCACCCCTCACTTAAGACCCCAAATATTTTGGGGGAAGGAGTAGAGTTAAAGCATGAGTTGTATATAAATATACTGAATTAACAAGTCTAGGGAAAAAACTACATGATAGAAAACTTGAACTTTTTTTTATCACTGAACCATGATCAATGATATGAAGTTGAGAGTATCTGAGATATATTGGTAAAAGTTGGTTAAGACTTGGTGTTTAAATCTGTTCTTAACTACAGGTCTTATCTTATGTGTAAACATTCTGTAAGAATCCATTTATCTGTAGTAGTAGTAATAAAAGCATGCACTTACCATGTGCTGAATGAAATACCTTAAACTCTCATGACAATCTTTTTTTTTTTTAAGACTTTATTTATCTGAGAGAGAAAGAGAGGGAACGAAGGAGTACACAAGCAGGGGGAATGGCAGAGGGAGAAGGAGAAGCAGGCTCCCCGCTGAGAAAGGAGTCGGACTAGGGGCTCCGTCCTAGGACCCCGAGATCATGACCTGAGCCAAAGGCAGACGCTAATCAACTGAGCACCCAGGTGCTCCTCACGACAATCTCTTTTTTTAAGATTTTATTTATTTATTTGACACAGAGAGAGATCACAAGTAGGCAGAGAAGCAGGCAGAGAGAGAGGGAGAAGCAGGCTCCCCAATGAGCAGAGAACCTGATGCGGGGATCGATTCCAGGACCCCGAGATCATGACCTGAGCCAAAGGCAGAGGCATAACCCACTGAGCCACCCAGGCAACCCTCCTCACGACAATCTTATAATAATTATCATCCCCATTTTATTTTATTTTATTTATTTATTTTTTAAAAGATTTTATTTATTTATTTGACAGACAGAGATCACAAGTAGGCAGAGAGAGAGAGGAGGAAGCAGGCTCCCTGCTGAGCAGAGAGCCCGATGTGGGGCTCGATCCCAGGACCCTGGGACCATGACCTGAGCAGAAGGCAGAGGCTTTAAACCCACTGAGCCACCCAGGCGCCCCCATCCCCAGTTTAAAGGTGAGGAAACTAAGGTAAGTGAGGTTGTAAAATTTACTCAAGTTAACATAACTGGAGAAATCCCAGCTTTGCTTTCACAGCTTGGACTCTAAAACCTCTAAGCTAACTAACAAATCAAGTCATAGGTGAGACTAACCAGATACAGTCTGAACTGATTCTAGTAGTTTTGTTAAATGAACAATGAAAGAGCATCAAAGGTCATAAAAGATCAGTGTTTTGTAATTCAGTACAATGACAATGTCCCTGGCACTTAAGAAGACTTTGCAGAGACTCCCAGAGATCTTTGGTGTAGTCTATTTCACCACACCATTAATGCAGGAACAGCCCAGTCAAGTTAAGTTTCTCAAGTAATAGAGTTTGTTAGATCCCAGCTCTCTTTACATTTCTCGGCAGAGAATGCAATGTACGCTATGCTCAGTTAATCACGTGAAGTTTTGTATTTCCAAAGGCAACAACATGAACTCTGTTGTAGAGAATATTTCTTGAAGTAAGTTAAAATGGGTTTTAGGAATCTTTTACTTGTACATAATGCTATTTAAAGGGGGGGGGGGCGCGCCTGGGTGGCTCAGTGGGTTAAAGCCTCTGCCTTCGGCTCATGATCCCAGAGTTCTGGGATCGAGCCCCACATCGGGCTCTCTGCTCTGCAGGAAGCCTGCTTCCCTTCCTCTCTCTCTGCCTGCCTCTCTGCCTACTGTCTGTCAAATAAATAAATAAAATCTTTAAAAAAAAAAAAAGACTTCATTTATTTATTTGACAGCGAGAGGGAACACAAGCAGGGGGAGTGGGTAAGGGAGAAGCAGGCTTCCTGCTGAGCAACGAGCCCAGTGGGGCTTGATCCCAGGACCATGACCTGAGCCAAAGGCAGACGCTTAACAACTGAGCCACCCAGGTGCCCTGTGCATAATGCTATTTTAAGATATTTTAACCAGAGTAATTTTTCAATTGAATTTATCCTATAAGTGTGATTATTTTAAAATTTTAATTTGAAAATCATAGTAGTAAAATAACCAGCTACTTAAGCTAATCAAGCTACTTAATTATATTACAGAATTAGAAAATATTTAAAGAAACAGGGAGGGAAGCAATTTTACCTTACTAAATTTTGCTGTGTATATTCAACCTTCATTAAAATTTGGACCCCAGTTTGAGAGCGAATGTAGGCTTTCAACCTGAAATAAAAATGTCATATTGAAGGAAGCAAAACTGATTTTTAATATATTTCAAGATAATATCTATGGAAGACCAAACATTTAATTAAGAGTAGCTAATAATACTTAAAATTCAACTATCCAACGCAGAAAAAAAGGTTAAAAATATTTTCTAACCAAGGATTTGAATTTTTAAAAAATTACCTTTCTTCTCTCTTAAATTAAAAAATATTTATTTCAGTAAATTAAGTTAAACTTGGTATTTATTTTTAAAAAATGCATCCAATTTAGTGACAGGTACTTTGTCTTACTGCCAAACACATGACCAATGATTATAGTTGGATTATCAGTATTAAGAAGAAAAGAAATTCAACCATTATACGTGTACCAAAGACACTACTTGATATGGGGTGTGGATTTGGTTCAGTCTGAGCACAACCTTTTATTATAAGTAGAAGATGAAATTTAATTAGAATTGGATCAGACATTTTAGAATCCACCCGATCTAAAAGTTAAACACCAGGTTACTCTGGAACCAAACCAAGCATTCATATCCTAAGCAGGTACCATCTGGAAAAAAAAAAAGTTAAATGGGTTCCTGCTCAGGAAAACTAATTCACACTCTAATAACAGATTTGCTTTTTGAGTGCTGCCTACTGTGTGCTAGGCCCTGTACTAGAAACTTTATAATTCTGGGTTGTTTTTTTTTAAGCTTCAAATAACCTTATCTAGTGAATATTATCATTCTCATTTTACTGATGAAAAAAATTAAGGTCCAAAAGTTAAGTAACTTACTCCTTGATCACATAGTAAAAAAGAGACAGAGCGAGCTACTGTAGCCCAGATAGATAACTGAATCTTTCTACTGTTCTATGTTAACCATTTTTATCCATGCTATATTTCTGGACAGGAGGCAGAACGTATCGTAATTAGTTTTACGAAGACTTGGTTGAAACAGAACTCCCTGGTCTTTAACAATTATTCAGAAACTGTTAATTTTCCAAGTTTCTGATTTAACTTTAAATAAGTTTGATTCGAGAGTTAACAGTGCAGACTCTGATTCCAGAACACCTGGGTTTAAATCCCAGCTTCACTGCTTACTTGCTATATGAAGTCATTTAACCACTTTAAGGCTTAGTTTCCCCACCTGCAAAATGGGCATAATAGTAGTAATCTACCTTAAAGGGTTACTGTGAGGATTAAATTACTTAGTACATATTTATTATCTCCTCCAATGAGTGTCTGGAAAACAGTAAATACTAAGTATTATGTACTGTTTTTATTGCTATCCAAAAACATCATCCATGACTGACAAAACCTTGAGTAAACACCAAGGAAATGGCACAGAAAGTAAACTGTACTGACATATCATATTCTAATAAAGTCACAGCTCTACATAATAAATGTGTACATAACCAGTACCTCAGCATTTTTAATAATTTCAGAAAATTACAAGACTTTTGAAGCATACCTTTGACGAATTACAGGATCAGATTTTTCAGGATCAATGTAAGGTCTTAGGATTTCGTTAATAGTTTTATCATCTGGTACTCTTCCCAACAAAAACAAAAACAACAAAAAGAAAACATATTATGTATAAGCTTCTACTAATGGTGTTAACTTGGAATTACTAAATCTTGTGGTGTTTTGTTTAAATGACTAAACACAGACCTTTTATTTTACTCTTGGCAAAATATAACATCCTTTTAAGCAAAAACTGCTTAGGAAAAAGGCTTAAAAAAACTTCTTGGACACACTTAAAAAGTCCTAAAAAGCAATATTTTGAGAAGCTCCCTATAAATCAATTATAAAAATATGAAGCCTCTTTTAACACACACACCTGTGCTCACAGACGAGAAGAAAGAACTAAGGATGAAATATGTTTGAAAGATGTAGAAATATAAAATCCGAAAAAAGGTTGCAAATTTCAGTGCATGTTCAATTTCAAGTTTATTCATTCTAAATCATAAGACCAGGGTAAAAAATTGATACTACTTTTTCTGGAAACAAAGTATTTCAAGTTTTTCAACTTTTCAGTACATATGCACATTGTTTAGAATTATAAATCTGTAGAAACAAAATTAAAACACTGCTTTGAATAACTTTTTCCTCAATTATACATATTCATATATACTGTGCTATATATATATATTCATATATACTGTGCTATATATATATATAATGTGCTATAATATCTCCATCCATAATATTTAAGTCCTTTCCCTGACTTTAGTCTGGTATAAACTTCAAAGGTAACAACTTAGTTATCCATTTTACTCCTGATATACATTTAAGTTAACAGTTTATTGTAAATACAAAACCACAATAAGAACAAAGTTCTTAATAGTTGTAATACTATACCTTTTTTCTATGTACACAGCTTGACTCTGAGGAAACTGGAGCTTCACATGCCAACAAAACTGCTGTTTTCTAAATTAAAAGATAATCTTATGAGGATCAAGGCAGACAATAAATTTTCTTTTTCAGATAGTAATTCAAAAAGTAAATAGTCCATCTAAATGGACTAAAGATACATTAAGTCCCTAACACTTAATGTATCTTTCAACTATTTTCTAAGGTTTTAGAGGCTGTTTTCAAACAATATACCTGTAAGGATTCTGAAGAGGAAAACAAAATTAAGTACAGCAGTTTTGAATTACAAGGACTTTACACTCCTGAATTAGAAGGCAATTTCACACAGATCAGGGGCTTTTGAGATCAGTGTGTTACTACTTCAAGTTTACAAATAAATTCCTCCTGACTAAAAACAACGAGCTGATGTCTTTGCCTAACTAGTTTGGAAATTAAGTGAATGAAGTGTTGTCTGGTTGCAACCAGCTGGCTGCAGATACACTTCCAAGCCATGAGTACATGCGTTTAGTACCAAAACAGTAGACAACAAGTTGGTTGCTAAGCAGAATGCACTCTCAGCTAGAGTCCTTTTGCTTTCAGGTCTAAACTTTGGTTTGATACATGATCAACAGTAATAATTCACCAAATGACTAATTTTAGCATAATGACCATATGTTCTATTTAACACACCTAAATTTGGTGACACTATATACTATTCCTTCTTTAAAAATTTTAATGCTTCAAATATTCAATCCAACAGAGAAAATTTAAATGTTTTCACCATATGATGGTTTTACATGTTTTCCTTACTTAGAGGAAATTTCTAACAACCCACTGGCAAGTTAATGGCCAACAGCGTGTCCAAGCCAATGACCAGCATCACTATAAATCTGTCCCTTAGCAGGATGGCTCCAAAATCTCAAATAGTTTTCTTTTAATACTATCTAGTAGAGTATCTCTCACTAAACATTTATATGATTTAGTCAAATTTTTATCAGATACAGTAAGAATAAAAGCAAGTAAAAATCCTTCTTTTAGGGTAAGTCTATCACAGATCTGCTTATGGAAGTTTTCATTAATAACAAGACAGTTTTTAGCATGAGCTAGAAAAAAAATATGCTTGATTATACTTATGTTGAAAGTGCCACTTATCATATAAGAAATAATCATGTTAAGTTTAGCATTTCTTTTTTTTCTGATAGAACAGAGTCATAAAGCACCCTTTATTAACTTAAAGACCAGATGTCTAAAATCTCAGAGGAAAAACCTCTAAAAGAAATCTGAATGCAAATATAAGTTCCTGGTTTTAAATAAACAATTCTTCCAAAACAAAACACTCTGCAATGTTCGTTATCTGTGAAACAGGCATTGCATCATATCACCATCAAAAAGGCTCAGAGATTCCATATTTCCTTTCTCCCCCTATTTATTTATTCATCTGAGAGAGAGAGCGCACACATGTGGGGTGGGGGACCAGAGTGGTAGGGAAGAAGAAAGAACCTCAAGCAGATTCTGTGCTGACTGGAGTGTATGGAGCCCAACATAGGGTTCAATCTCACAACCCTGAGATCATGACCTGAGCCCAAACCAAGAGTCAGATACTCGACTGAGTCACCTAGGGCCCAATTTCACATTTCTTAGTTAAGATATAAACCAATTTTTAATCTAAATGTATAATATGACTTCTTTCTAAATATATTTGTTTTTCCCATGTTATAGAGGAGAAATAAGATTATGAATTCATCTTATGGAATTGTAAATCATATTTAATTACTCCAATCATTGCTTGAGTAATTTCAAGAACCATTCCTCTTTCTTAACACTTAATAGACACTAAATACCTTCAGAAAGTACTTAGCATTCCAAAAACAATGGAAGAAAAGCCCCTGGAAATCATTTTATTTGCTATAGTTAACTAGTTGTGATTGTAAAGAAGTCATTCACTACTATTTTATTATATATACATTGCTAAATTATGACTATTATAAAAATATTTCTATATATGGTCTCAGTTCAAACATGAACAAATTTTAACAAATGACCTTGCAATTTTTTCATAAACAAGGAAAAAGTATATAAAGAACACTCAATGCACCCATACTCAAGATTAAACCAACTTGCATGTTGCCATATTTGTTTGAAATATTTTTTTCTTCTAAGGAATAAAAAGTTAATTGAACTGTTCCTTGATCAAATTCCCTTCCCATCCACCATCAGAGGTAGCTAATTTCCTGAGGTTGGGTGTATATTCTTGCCATTCATGGTTTTGTACTTTATGTATATATCCATACACATATGTATAAACAATATAGATTTTGTGTAATATTAACATTTACTTCAAAGTTATCATATTCTAAATATCCTATGCCTTGCTTTTCATTTACATTATCCTTTAGATTTTAATACATACAGATTAGTTCATTAACTTAAACTGTTCTATAGTATTTCATTTTGTGAAAAATGCCAAAATCTATTTATCTATTCTCTACTGACAGATATTATGATTGCTTCCACTTTTTTATCATTTGTTTTACCATATTAAATTACAGTAAAGAAAAAATAAAAGATTATCCCTAGGGATGGGTCTATCATTTACCTCTTCTGGTACACAAAATTAAATGTTAGCTTCATTGAAAAACTGCCTGTATTTTTTAACTCTATGGTAGTGTAAAAATCATTTGCAAACAGTAGTTCAGAATACAAAATTTAAATGAAAGAATGGACATAGGAGGTTGAAGGGTACTGTATAAAGATTCCTGAAATGGCTGAGTTAATTTATTTCTGAAGTAGTTGCCAGTTCTTTAGTGTTCCTGAAACTGATGTAGTTCTGCCATGGGCAATGAAATCTAAACCTCAAAAGAATTAGGGTTTTTTTAAGTTAAATTTTTAATTTTAATTCTAGTGTAGTTAACATACAGTGTTCTATCAGTGCTCATCATGATAAGCACTATCATCTGTTTCACCCTCCCCTACCTCCCCTCTGATGAGCATCAGTTTGTTCTTCAAAGAATTAAGTTCATTTCCCACTTTTCATAATCATATATAGTGATACATGTCCCAATTATAAAAATACATTACACCAAAATCACAACATTATTTTTGAGGGGGATTGTAATTTTATGTTTTATGTTTGCATCAGTAAATTTTCTAGAACACTGTAAAGGGAAATGGAACACTTTGGTGAGTATCTTTATGCATGCGCACACACACACATACATTTTTGTATTTTGGACTATTCTGTAAAGATGGATTCCAAGGAGCAGAATCACTGGACTAGAACAGGGTTTCTTAACCTAGGCAGTGCTGACATTTTGGAACACATACCCCTTTGTTATGGTGGTGGTGGTGGTGGTGGAGGTGGGAAAAGACAGGGGAGACAATTCCCCCTGCAGGATGTTTAGCAGCATCCCTCAAGATGCCACTAGCAACACCCACTCCTCCCGTATGACAACCAAAGATGCCTCCAATTCTTGCAGATGTCCTTTGGGAGGCAGAATCACCACTTATTGAGAACCACCAGGATAGAGCTTAAAACATTCACTATTACTCCTACTATATCAAGACTACTATCCCCTAATTTCAACAAAATGCCTTCAACTATAATCATGTCACTGTGTCCTTGCCATAATTACCAAATTCTCACGAATGGAAATACTGTAAACAAATATTCTAGGTAACTTATGTACCTCAAGGCACTATGTCTAGAGTTTGATAACAGACTAATGAAGAACAGTGGCAATTGTTAAACCTAATGTCCCCTCTGGACCACCTGACAAGTAAGAGAACAGTGACCTCTCTGAGTCCCATGAAACTAAAAAACTACTCATGCATAGCAAAGCTTTTTCTCCTGCCCCCTCAATCATGCATTCTTAATGAGGGCAGCATCACCCCAAAGGGGGGTAAAGTTTGTTCTTGGGAGTGCTAAAAAAAAATCTCAAATATTACCATGGCGTGTGGGCTTCCAAAGGGCCACTGTACATAAACAAGATTAATAAGTACACAGTATATCTATGGTATCAAATATCATGGAGGAACAATTAGACGGAAAACGTCTAAAAGGGCTCCTTGGGAGGCAATAATAATAATAATAAAGGTTGAGAAACATTTATAAGTATTAAAAGAGGAAAATAAATATTATACTTGATTTTAATAAGGTAATACAGGGCACTTACTTAACAGCTAATGCTTACTAGAAACTGTTAAGGCTCATTCTCTTCCACTGTTTAAAGAAAACAGTATGTGCACGATGACACAAATTTACAGGGGATGCAAATTCTATACCCATGCCTATAATTATTCTTCTGACTCCACGACTTAAAATTGCTAATTTTCATATCTGGAGTGCTACCACAATTCCAAGGAAGAAGGGCAGAAAACAAAGGCACCAGATCCTTTTAAATGGCACTGATCTCTTGATACAGAAAGATTTTCAAGTTCATTTGTAACCAAAGAAATGGAAATGGAAATGAAATAGTTTTACCTGTCAGATTTACAAAGAGATCGTTAAAATTAGAAATACTAGGGAAGAGTGGTGAAATGGACACTTTTCATTGTTGATAGAAATATAAATTGGTGTAAGCTTCCGGCAGTTTAGTTTCATAAAAGCTATAAATAAATATTCACAATAAAAAATACACATATTTTTGCCTCAACAGTTTTATTCCCAGGAATTTATTCCAAGGAAATAATTGGACAAGTAATGACATATGTTCATGTCTGCTGTTTCACTCTAGAAAAAAATAAAAAACAACCTAAATGGGTATCATCAGAGAACTGATTAAATAAATTATAGCAGATCTACATAATGAATGAAAAGATGAGGCAGAACTATATGCACTGAGGTAGAAAAATGTATGTGTTGAATGAGGACATATATGTTCAAAATACAAATCCATAAATGTGTTTACAAGTATGAAGGACATGCCCAAACTTTTAACTACGGTTATTTCTTGCCATAATGAAAGGACTTAATTCTTACTTTATACATCTCTATTAAATCTCTGACATAATGATTTGCTAATTTTTATAATCAGCAAAATAAAATGTTTCCATGGGAAAGTAGAGGATGATAGTCCTAGAAAGGACAGGACTAATTTGACCATTCTTTTTAAACCTAAAAATATTCCTTAGTGGAAGTGTTCTTTTAAGAGGTTTCCTTTTTATCTTAGAGATTATTACCCTACCAGAACTAGGGTTACTCATCTAATCATTTTGACAGCTTCAAAGCTATCTTCCTCAAGAAATAGTCCACAGGGGCGCCTGGGTGGCTCAGTGGGTTAAAGCCTCTGCCTTCGGCTCAGGTCATGATCCCAGGGTCCTGGGATCGAGCCCCACATCGGGCTCTCTGCTCAGCAGGGAGCCTGCTTCCCTCCTCTCTCTGCCTGCCTCTCTGCCTACTTGTGATCTTTCTCTGTCAAATAAAAATTTAAAAAAAAAAAGAGAAGAAATATTCCACAGCTAAGAGTTACATATGAAGGCTGAATTCTTAGTACTAAGATTTCTAATATAAAATTTAAATGAGCTTGAATATTTTTGTTTTAAAAAAAAATTACTAATTTTCATTCCACTCTCTCACTGACTAACCAGTATTTACTCAAAGGCTCCCTAAGCATTAAGCATGCGAACAAAGGGGACGAGGCCATGGAAAGCTTCTGTTTAGGGCTTAAATCAACCACCAATCCTGGGCACCGTGTTTCCCTTCCATATGGCTATGAGAGAAATACAGAGTTTCCATATGAAAGCACCTTGTTCTTCATGGATGCTGTACAGAGGAAGAATACTCAACATACTGTATGGACCAGAGGTAGGAGAAGGCAAAGGTTAAGTGGACTCTGGGCTTAAGTCCTACTCTTAACAATTTGTAACTTGATGTGATCTTGAGCAAGAGATAAATTTCTGTGACTCAGGTTTCTCAGAGTAAAGTGGGGGATAACAATAGTATTTATATCATAGGATTAAATGAGTAAATATATGTTGAGAGCTCAGAATATATAAAAAATGTTAGTTACTGTTTTTACCATTGTTGTAATTCTACATTCAATTCAGTGTTCTGAGTTACGAAGCTTAGCACAGAAATATTCACAGGTCCTTTAACTGAGAATATTTTGCCACGAGTTCCTGACCAAATTCCACTTACCTTGAATTTAGTGTTTAGTGGCTAGAGATGAAACTGAACATTTGGATTCATATTAGATTGTTAAAAGCCCTGAATGTTCTGCTAAACCCTATGGATTTTATTTTGTGGTTAATGCACCAACAACAAAGCTTTTAAAAAAAGAAATGAAGGGGGGTGCCTGGGTGGCTCAGTGGGTTAAGCCTCTGCCTTCAGCTCAGGTCATGATCTCAGGGTCCTGGGATAGAGCCCTGCATCTGGATCTCTGCTCAGCAGGGAGCCTGCTTCCTCCTCTCTCTCTGCCTGCCTCTCTGCCTACTTGTGATCTCTGTCAAATAAATTTAAATAAATAAATAAATAAATAAATAAATAAAATGAAATGAAGGGCTTGGAGGGAGAATCATCATCCTACTACTTAACTCTCCTAGTAAATATTTCTATAGTATATTCTACAGTATATTCAAGACATTAACTTTTTAGCCCTTATTTGTAATTATTAAGGGAAATGTTTCTCACTACTTTTGAGAAGCACAATAATAGGTCATGTCAGTTCAAACGTCTAAAATTTTTACTTCTGATTTTTAAATACAGGTGACTCCATGGGAGTAAGCTAAAGCTAGAATTTCCACATGTCTAATCTTCAGAATACTATATCACTAATTAAGTTAGTAAAGTCCATAGCTGATCAAACCTACCAGCAGAACCTTTTACCAGAGTACTAGCAAGGAGCAATAGTAATAACAATAGTTCATTAAGTGCTTTTAATATGTCCGACATTGTTCTAAAGGTTTTACCTGTATTACTTCATTTAATTCTTTTAACTCTGAGATGAATGCCATTATTTCATTTTACAGATGAGAACCCTAAGACAGAGAAAAGTCTCTCAAGGTCATTATTCAGTTGGAAAGTTGCAGATTTGAACCCAGACAGTACAATTACTCCAGAGTCTATGCTCTAATCAACTATACCATTATGAACTTAACAGAACTGCAAGTTCAATAACAAACCATGTATCTTTACGTACTGTTAATTTAAATGCAGCTGAGTTATATTTTATATATTTGCCTTCATATTTTGAAATCATTTATAACAGTTATAGTTTAACTGCCTCCTTGGCAGACTCTTACCACCACCCTCGTTCCTAATCTATAACCATACTTTGAGGAATGGAACCCATTCCCTACCTCTAGGGATATGCACTTAATTGGTTGGCTTAAGAAAATCACTACCCATTTTCCTTGACACAATGGCTCAGGATCAGGACTGGGCAGATGACCTAGGTGGTCTTATTGTGGTGAATTTCAGGCTTCCTGTTCAATAATGCTGGGAGAGAAGCACTCCTGGATCTTTACTACAACTCAAACTGTTACCAGGGCACCCTATGAGCATGAGGATTGAGCTTACACCACAGAAGATACAATGGAGAACCAGCAAAAAAACTGAGTTATTGATGATGTAATCGAGTCATTTTATCTATTAACTCTGAAGTCCATTCTACCTCTGGACATTCGGTTATGATGGCCAATAATATACCCTTTTAAAACTCAAACCGGTTTGAATTGGGTATTTTATTTCAAGCAACATCAAGCATCCTGATATAAGGAATTGAAGTTTTCTTCTTTCTAGGTTTCATCTTTCATTTTTCATTTTGAAGCAGTAGAAAAGGGATAGACTAAACTGTAAATTGTCAACTCTTATGAAATTTGGAAGCAGCACATTCTACCTGAAGGAATTTCAGGAAAAAACAATTTTGTTCCACCATCAGTTATAAAACTTTATCTGAATTTAAAGCAGAAAGAAAATCTACCAAATTTTGAAACCCTTCGAGGGAAAAACAAATGTGTAAAATATCTACATAATCCTTCACTCACAGACATTTTATCTTTTAGAATACATTTCAAGGGGCGCCTGGGTGGCTCAGTGGGTTAAAGCCTCTGCCTTCGGCTTGGGTCATGATCCCAGGGTCCTGGGATCGAGCCCCACATCGGGCTCTCTGCTCAGCAGGGAGCCTGCTTCTCCCTCTCTCTCTCTGCCTGCTCTCTGCCTACTCGTGATCTATGTCTGTCAAATAAATAAAAAAAATCTTAAAAAAAAAAAAAGAATACATTTCAAGAGCAAATTTTAAAGTCTCAAGAATAAATATAACTATTCTTCATAAAAATAATCCATCTATTTTATTAGGATTGGTACCATAATAAGTGTTTTTGGAAGAGTGAATACAAAGGATCTGTGTAGTTACTTAGGATGGATTAAAATTACTGGAATTGGGGAGAATAAAAACCATAATTTTATATGTCTCACATCATTATGAAAATACTTTGAAAAGTTCCAGTTATATATTACATTTTGCTCTTTTAAAAATTAGTTTCACCACTACACAATAATAATAGGAAACAGGTTAAGTATGTGGTACTGGCTTTAGTAGACAGTATATTAAGAAAATGGATATAGCAGGTGAAGACTGAAATGAAAAAGTACATCTTGCTTCAAATAACTGATAAATACTTGAGCACTTAATAAAGTAGTTCTCAACTGGGAGTTGTACCAACCTGGGCGGTGGGGACATTTGGAAATGGCTGGGCAGTTCTGACTGTTCCAAGACTAGGAAGCACTTCAGGCATTTTAGTGGGGAGAGAACAGAAATGCTAACCTTCCTGTAATGCATGGGAAAGTCCCACACAACAAAAAAACAGTCCTGTTCAAAATGCCAATAGAGCTCTTACTAAGAAACACTAGAATGCAGAAAGGAGAGCACAAGTATATGCATACCAAAAACTGAATGCCAGCACTAAATGCAGCATGTGTTTCATATTAACTGTGGAGAAAATATGTACTATAGGAACTGGAGCAAAAAGAAGTAACAGAGAAGATGAGCTATTGTGTCTTCACAGATGGTTAGAAAATAATGGATGAGGAAAACATTCTAGGATTAAGCATGGTGACCAGCCTGGGTATACTTGCTTGACTATATTAGGAAATATAGACTATTCAGTATGGATCCCTCATACCAAAAGGAACATTTTCTGCTCAAAGTATGACTATCTAAATTCCCTGACATGGCATATAAAGTCCTGCAAAGCCCAGGCCAAGTGGGACTCTCTCCAACCTCATCTCCTACCACTTGCCAACTCCCAACCTAGTTTCTAGATACACCAAACCACATACAGTGTCTTACCTTTACTACTTTATCCTGTTGCATCTGATAGTCTCCCACAAGACCAGCCTCAAACCTAGACTTAACTTCTTGATTTTGAGCAGGTGACTGTCACAATAAAAACACATTTTATAAAGATGAGTCAGACAGCCATGTGTTGAGTGACTGAGGTAAGGAGACACTGAGGTAGGGTGGGCACTCAGAAGCTCTTCAGTAATCCAGGGTGAGACAAGGTGGGCCCGCATGGGAGAATACAGCTGATAAATGCTATGGTGAAGGAAGGGGAAAGAACAGATGCCAGAGGCATATCATGAAGTAGTAGACCTGGGGACTGCGGAAGGACTTCCTTAACTGAACCTGGGTGGGGACTCCAAGAAGACCAAGGGTGTTTTCCATTTCCATGAATGCTGGCTAATTGCTGTTATGGAAAAATACCACCTCTGTGATGCTATGTCAAAGAAACTTCCTCACCACTGCCTACACGGCCCGGTAAGGAAATGCCTGTTTGGGGAACCATTAAGTTTCTACTTTTTCATACTGTTTTTTCTAATTCCCTGCTGTTGCTCTGAAATCTTTCCACCAAACTAGATCACTGCAAAATCCACTTGTCCCTCTATTACCACAACTGTTAAACCCATCATTTCCTTTTCTTTTGCTCTTTTCTAAAGTCAATTAGCAGTAAAGTATACTATTCATAGGTCATCATCCAAGTAAAATACTGTGTTTTATGAAGGGTATCACCACATAACTGGTTAAGGAAAAATGCTACTGACATTAATAAAGTGGTAGATGGGTATATTACTGCAATATAATTAGAATGCTGTAATTTTATCTGAAGGAAACAAAGTAATTTTGAGAATCTGTAAAAAAAAAAAAGGTTACTTCTTTACAAGAGAGACATCTAGTGGCTAGCTTCTAAAACAGAACAGGGGCTCAATTATTAATTCACACTGTTGTTAAATAACAGGCACACTTCTACCATCTTCACAGACTTAGACTCTCTTAGACCTTCCGTATTAGTACATTCAGACCTGTTCCATTCTTCTTCCACTGTAAAAACATGCCATAATTTATGTTGTCCACTCCTGGCAAATTATTTAGATTCATACTACTCTTTTGCTATTACAAATAACACTGCACTCAATATCCTTGTACATATTCCATTTAAATGGTTGTATCTATCAAATAAATTTCTAGAAGTGGAATTGCTAAGTGAACAAGTAATTATCATGTCTTCCTGATCCATCTCTTTTCCCCTACTGCCTTATCTTTGTACTGGGGCCACTGTTTATTTTAAACAAGACATTTTAGAAGAGATAATCTGAAAACCTTCTCAATAGCATACACTAAGAAATCCTGGAGAAATAAACAGACTGAGCTCATAGGCAAGTAAGAGATATCTTCCGGAACCAAAAGGAAGCAGGAACTAAAGACCGTGGGGGAATGCTGAAATGACACCTGCTCTGGAAACCTTTGCCAATTTTGGTACCGAGAGGCTTGTACACAACTATGGGGTGACAGGAGACATGATCTTGGACCCACATATTTTGGAGACCTCAAACTGGGATCACACCATAAAACCAGTGAAAATGTAAAGCAGAAAAATCCTGACCACTAGCAAAGGAAACAACTAGGAAATATGTGGACCTTAGCTCGGGCTCTAGGAGAAAGGTAGAAATGGTAGAGGGAAAGACCTCAATTGAAAATGTGGAACTGCAGCTTCCTCAAATTGGTTGGGATTCAAATTATTCCTACTAATATAGTCTGAGAAACTTAAGACTAAGAAATTAAAAAGGATCCTGAATTGGAGCCATAGAGTATCTTGGCATAAGCAAATGCATGCCACCTTCTATGTCAACTTGCGTTCACAGCTCTTTTTTAGAAGGAAAAAAACAAGAAAACCAGCCACCATAACCAAAAGTCAGCAGAAACAGCACACAGCAGTAACAGACTTCTAATACTGGAATTATTTAAACAGATAATAAATGTTCTAAATTGTTAAACAAAGGGGAACTTAAACATGAGAAAAGAATACAGTTCGATCTAGAAGAGCAGAGAGATTTGGGAAAGACACAGAACTTCTAGAAATGAAAAACAAAACTAAAACAAAAAACACTACATGAGCTAAAGATAAGATTAATTAGACACAGCTGAAGAGACAGTGACTTGAATGATGTAACTGAATAAATTACCCTGAAAGTAGCAAAAACAAATGAGATATTAAAATAATGCCTTAGAATTCCCAGAACTGTAATATGCAGAAAGCACAAATGCCAAGGAAGATAATTAAAAAAAAAAAAAAAAATCACATGAAGACCCATATCATACTGAAACTGCAGAACTCCAAAGACAAAAGTGAAGATCTGAAAAGCAACTGCAAGGGACAAAAAAGAGAGTGTTCTTACGAGTGGCAAAAAAAAGTAAGAAGGTAATAAGTAACTGAATGGAAGTATTAAAATAAAATATCAAGATATTCAATATTCAGCTAAACTATCATTCAAAGGTAAGGGTAAACTATATGATCTCATATATGGAATTTTAAATCAGGCAAAACTCATCACCAGGACATCACAGGATGTCCCTGGTGAGGAGAGGAACTAACAAGGAAAGACCTTTCCGGGGTGAAGGTAATATTCTATATATACTTATAGGAACAGTGTTACTTAGATATAGGCATACCTCGGAGATAATCATGGGTTCAGTTTCAGACCACTGTAATGAAAGTAAATACTGCAACAAAGCCAGTGAAATGAATTTTTTGGTTTCCCAGTGCATAGTTATTTTTACATCATACTGCAGTCTGTTAAGTGTACAGTATTATGTCTAAAAAAAAAAAAGGTACATATCTTAAATTAAAAAATACCTTATTGCTAAAAAAAAAAAAAAGCGAACCATCATCTGAGATTTCAGTGAGTCGTCATCTTTTTGCTGGGGGAGGGCCTTGTCTCAGTATTGATGGCCGCTGACTGATCAGGGTGGCAATTTTAAAAAACAAGACAACAATCAAGTTTGCTGCATCGACTGACTCTTGCTTTCATAAATGATTTCTCTGTAGCAGATGATGCTGTTTGATAGCACTTTACCCACAGAACTTTCAATACTGAGGTCAGTCCTCTCAAACTCTACCACTGTTTTTATCAACTAAGTTTAACATTCTAAATCCTCTGTTGTCATTTCAACAATCTTCAGAGCGCCTTCACCAGGAGTAGACTCTATCTCAAGATACCACTTTCTCCATTCATAAGAAGCATCTCCTTACGTGTGAAAGTTGTATTGACATCACAGTCATTAAGCCACCTCTTTAGGCTCCACTTCTACTTCTATCTAGTGCTCCTGCTGCTTCTACCACATCTGCAGTTACTGCCTCCACGAATGTCTTAAACCCATCAACGTCCTCCTTGAGGGTTGGAATTACTTCTTCTAAACATACCTGTCAATGCTGATATATGGACTTTTTCCCATGAATCACAAATGTTCTTCATAGCAACTAGAATGGTGGGCTCCCTTCTGGAAGGTTTTCAATGGATTCTGCCCAGGTCCATCAGAGGAACCACACTATCTACGGAGGCTATAGACTTATGAATTGCATTTCTTAAATAGTGAGACTTGAAGGCCTAAGTGAGCCCTGACCCATGAACTGCAGAATGGACACGCTGTGTTAGCAGAAATGAAAACAACATTCAACTTATTGTCAATGAGCAGCAATATTTTGAAAGGAATCTTTTTGTCTGAATAGTAGCTCTCAACAGTGGGCTTAATACAGTAAACCATGTTATAAACAGATGTGCTGCTATCCAGGTTTTGTTGTTCCATTTATAGAGCATAAGCAGAGCATATTTAGCATGCTAGGATTTTTGGAATGGTAAAGGAGCCTTGGCTTCAACTTAAACTCACTGGCTGCATTAGTCCCTAGTAAGAGAGTCAGCCTCTCCCTGAAGCTTCGAAGCCAGGCATTGACCTCCTCCCTAGCTAGGAAAAGTCTAGACAGCATTTTCTTCCAATATAAGGCTGTTCTGTCTACACTGAAAATGTGTTGTGTAGTGTAATCACCTCTAATTATATCGGCTAGATCATCTGGATAACTTGCTGCAGCTTCTACATCAGCACTTGCTACTTTACCTTGCACTTTTATGTTACGGGGAGGGCCTCCTTCTTTAAATCTCACACACCAATCTCTGCTAGCTTCAGACTTTTCTTCTGCAGCATCCTCACCTCTCTCAGCCTTCATAGAACTGAAAAGATTCAGAGCCTTGATCTGGATTAGACTTTGGTTTACAGAAAGGTTGTCACTGGTCTGTCTTCTATCCAGACCACTTAAACCTTCTTCGTATTAGCAACAGGCTGTTTTGCTTTCTTACCATTCCTGTGTTCACTGGAGTAGACTTCTAATTTCCTTTAAGAACTTTTCCTTTGCATTCAGAACTTGGCTAAGTGTTTGGTACAACAGGCCTAGTTTTAGGCCTACCTTGGCTTTGACGTGCCTTCTTCACTAAGCTTAATCATTTCTAGCTTTTGCTTTAAAGTGAGAGACATGAGATTCTTTCTTACACTTGAACACTTAGGAGGTCACTATAGCATTATTAATTGGCCTAATTTCAATATTGTTGTACTTGGAATAAGAGGCATGAAGAGAGGGAGAAAGATGGGGAATGGCCAGTTGGTGGAACAGTCAGAATCCACACATTTATCAATTAAGTTCACTGTCTCAAATGGCTGCACTTCATGGCACCCTAAAACAATTACAATAGTGACATCAAAGATCACTGATCACAGATCACCATGATAAATAATAACAAAAAAGTTTGAAACACTGCGACAATTACCAAAATGTGACAGAGACATGAAGCAAGCAAAATGTTGGAAAAATGGCACCAAAAGACTTGCTTGATGGGACTGTCATAAACCTTCGACTTATAAAAAAACATAGTATCTGGAAAGCACAATAAAGTGAAGTGCAACAAAAAAAGTATGTCTGTATATGCATTTGTCAAAACTCAACAAGGGTACTCTTAAGATTTGTGTATTTCACTGCATGCAAATTTTACATCAATAGGAAAAGTGAGCTTCCTATCTTTCAGATAAATGTTTAAAAACTCTGTTTTTCTTTCATTGAACATATCATGATGTCATTTCACAACAATTCTTCCACATCTAGTTTGTCTCTGGGTACCTAGAATTCCACCTTGGGAAGATACAATCAATTTAACTCAGTCCCATAGTACTGAACACTTGAGTTGTTGCATTTTTTACATTATTAAAAACAATGCCGGCATAGATATGTGTAATTCTGTAAAGTGTATGAATACATCTGTAGGCTAAATTATTTAAGTATGTGTATATAACATTTTGAAAAATATTACTAAACTGCCTTCTAAAGTGACCACTAATGTATATTCTCAACAGTGGAAGAGCAAATTGGCCTGGCTAACCCATACCTTCATTAGATATTATCAACATACACCTACAGGCCATGTATTTATATGTACATATCGTTCTATGATATGTCAGGACCATCTATTCACTGAGATTTAAGAGATTCACAGTCATACTAGTCAAAAACTCCCGCCATAAAGGATGCCTGATTTACAATAAACCTCACGCTTCTAAGGTATGTATTGCACCTGCTATGTAACTATACTGATAGTTCTACAGAGGTAACCCAGACACAATGGAGCAGAGTCATACTTCACATGTATTTATGTGTGGTAATACCCCCAAAGAATTCCTCACTCTGTTCAAAAATTACCATTGGAACGTTTAATTTTAAACAAGTTCAATTTGAGTTTTTGACTATATTGTAACTCAAGCTGCTTAAACAAGCAAATGACCAATTTAATATTGAGGGAGTTACAGCAATCATCTGTACACAGGACCAAAATCTCATGTGAACAATAACAGTAAAATCCCCAAATATCAGAAATTGAAAGTTTTCTCAGTAACTTCTTTGCCAGCAAAACCTGCCTGAGCCAGTTCACAATCATTATTTACCCATCATAATGTAAACATTTACAGGTTTCACTGTAGACATAGTATCCTTTGATTATGTAATGCTGCTTCAGAACTCTTAGAGGTGAACGTAATATAGTAAATTTAACATATCCCCAAGGATTTCAGATAAGAAAAGCAGACCCTGAATTGTCATTGTATATTATTTACTAAGTGCCAGGTACTACTTTAGGTATAACTTCATTTAATCCTCTCAACATAGTAAATTCAATCTTGCCCAAGGTCACCTAGTATGTACTTAATGGTAGAGGCAATATTCAAATTCAGGTTTATCTGAGTAAAAGCATTAATTGCTTTTGAAAGTTGAAAAAAAGTACTGAAAATGAACCTCTTAAAAATAAAATACTGGGGCATGGGAAGTGAAAATAATCCTTTGAGAAGATTTATTATCCCCCTCTTCCCCCCTTCTAGCGATCATCTTAAATAACACATCATCTAATAACACTAAATCATAAAATAACACTTAAAATCATTAAAACCTAGTCATTTTCATATGAATGGCTAAGAAAACAAAGGTATCCTAAAGAAGATACTTCTAAATTTTTAAAGATTTTATTTATTTGACAGACTGAGATCATAAGTAGACAGAGAGGCAGGCAGAGAGAGAGGAGGAAGCAGGCTCCCCTGCTGAGCAGAGAGCCCGATGCGAGGCTCGATCCCAGGACCCTGAGATCATGACCTGAGCTGAAGGCAGAGTCTTAACCCACTGAGCCACCCAGGCGCCCCAATACTTCTAAATTTTTAAAATTTTGTTCCATTTTTCCCCTACAAGTGAAGACAGGATCTTATATATTTATCTTGCTACTTATACACCACCTTTGAGCAACAGAAATTTTTTGCAATCCTGATTCTACTATACATTAAGTTCAAGAAGTAGGTCTTTTGTATTAATCTAAATCACTGATTCTCAAGTAGGGGTGATTCTGTCTCTCCCCTCTGCCCCAAACTCCAGGAAACATCTGGTAATCTTTGGAGACATTTCCTGTTGCCACAAGAGAAGTGGCTGGGTAGAGGGTGTGTGTGTGTGTATGTGTGTGTGTATTACCAACATCTAGCGGGCAGAGGACAGGAATGCTACTAACCACCCTAAAATGCACAAAATAGCCCCTCAAAACAAAGAATTCTCTGGGTCAAAAGGTCAGGAGGGCCAAGATGAGAAATCATGACCTAAATCACTAATGAAAATGCTGAACAAGAATGAACAAAATATTGGCACACACTAAGGAGATTTCCAAGCTGATTATCAATTAACTAACCAGCAATATTCTCAATATTCAGTATGGCTTTCACCCAACTGGGACCTTACCTTAATGTTTTATTCATCTAACATCTAAATACAGACATTTTAAATTCAGTTAATAGCAAAACCATTTTCATTTAAAAATAATAATGGGCAATTTCACAACAAACAAATGGAAAATTTAGTTACACAGATTTTGTATTATTTTTATTATTATTATTTTTTCTCTGAACTGACCCCCAAAATGGTCCTACAAATGAAAGATCATCTTACCATAATGGATTGGATTAAGTCAAACTTTATACTCTGAAACATGTATTCAAATATTCCATATCTCAGTAGCAATTAAATAAAAAGCAAATAAAAAAATGTCATTTCAACCTTCCAAGTTAGCAACATTTTTTTTTAAAAGATTTTATTTATTTATTTGACAGACAGAGATCACAAGTAGGCAGAGAGGCAGGCAGAAGAAGAGAGAGGAGGAAGCAGGCTCCCTGCCGAGCAGAGAGCCCTATGTGGGACTCAATCCCAGGACCCCGAGATCATGACCTGAGCCGAAGACAGAGGCTTTAACCCACTGAGCCACCCAGGCGTCCGTAACATTTTTTTAAAAGAGAAAACTCAGTGGTATTGAGACATTTAAATGGATATTCTCATACACTACAAATGGAAATGAAAACCAGTTTAGTCCCAGTTTATTATTATAAATCACAGTTTACAGATGAGGAAACTGAGGCAAAAAGAAGTTAGGTGGTTTAGCTTAGTATTGCGTAGCTAGGAGGATGCGGATTACAAATTTGAATAAAAGTAGCCTGGCCACAGTTTCTGCTCTTAACTATTCCATCTTACTATCTCTAGGTTGTAGACACTTTTTACAACTATTTAAAATGCATCAAAAATGAATGTAAGACCAAGTTAAAGGATAAAGAGACTAGTGAAAATATTCCCTATGTATGGAACAGAGTAAGATGAGCTATAAACAGGTACATCTTAAAAAAATATTCAAGAGCTCACCCTTTCCAATAATCAGATGTAGTCTCTATCGTCTCTGATCCAGTAAGTCTACTTTCTAGGGACTGATGGTACAGAAAAAGCCATGTAAACACACAAAACAATTCTTCAAGGAAGAATAATTTAATGTAATGTTTATCGTGGCATTATTGCTAACAATTAGAAACTAGAAAAAAGCTAAATGTTCACGAATATGGAAATAACTAAATAAATTTAAACATAGTAGCTATTGCTGGAATACACTACTTAGAAATAAGGCAGATCTGCATTAACAAGAAAAGAGCTCCTAGCTGTAGAAAAAAGTAATTCTTTTAGTCATAAAAAATTAGCAATGTCTAACTTGAAAAGTCATGCAACTTTGTATATTCTTATGCATTTAATACAATATTTTATTAATGGAAAAGTAGAAGAAAACATGGTTAGAAGGAAACATCAAGTGGTTATCAGTGGTCATCTCTACATAATGGAATTATAGGTGCTCTTTTTCCTTTAAACTTTTTAATGATGAGTATATATTATTTTTACAGTCGCTACATACACTGATTCCTTCCTACATTCCATTTAATGGTTAGGTAAATTATTACAATAAAGGTCACAACTTGGGGCGCTTGGGTGGCTCAGTCAGTTAAGCATCTGCCTCTGGCTCAGGTCATGATCCTCTCCGGTCCTGGGATTGAGCCCCACATTGGGCTCCCTGCTCAGTGGGGAGTCTGTTTCTCCTTCTCCCATTGCCCCTCCCCCTGCTTGTGTACTTTCTCTCCCTATCTCAAATACATAGCTTAAAAAAAAATACATAGCTTAAAAAAAAAAAAATACATAGCTTAAAACTCTATATAACAGCTATCATCATCTCCATTTTACAGATGTGAAAAAAGCAAAGAAACTGACTCTAAATCCTATTTTGAATTATGTTGCTAATCCCCTCATGTGAAAACACTAAAAAATTTTAGGAATACCAATTCCAAATAACTATAAACATAAGCAAAAGAGTCCCATTTGCTACTTCAGAGATCTGAAAATAACCAACTATAAATTTGGGTTCTAAACTCAAGAAATACACTTAATATTTATTTAAAAAAAAAACAAAAAAAAAAAACCAGAAACAAAAACTTCCCACATACATTCATGTTTCTAGAGACCCCATAATTTTACGTTTGAGGGTATACGCTTTTAAGTACTAAGAACTAAGCTCTGATGACAATCTGAATGGCTTCCTTCATAACATAAGAATACATTTTGTATTTGAGAAGACATGAACTAGTTACCTTAAATTTCAAATACAGTATGTCAATTTCTAAATATGTCGGTTTGAAATGCACACTGCAATTACCTCATATTTGATAAATGAAAAACATTATTTCTGGAAGCTACCCAGAAAAAAGGAAAACCACTTTTACAAATATTTGTCTTGAAACATATAAAATAAATGGATCTACAACTTCTAATATAACTTCTTTTGAAAAGGTGGAAAATTTATCAGAATAATGGTATTTCTGATGGTTTTGCCTTTTCAGTTTATGAAGCAATACAACTGGGAGGGAATCTTAGTTTACCTACTACAACCCCCACATCATACAAATGAGGCCCAGAGAAAGTAATCTGCTCAAGACCTTGCAGTTACTAAGAGGCTGAAGAAGGTAGAACCCACTCAGGATCTTTTACTTCTAAGTCCAGAATACTGTTATTTCAAAGTATTACCTAGGGGCGCCTAGGTGGCTCAGTGGGTTAAACCTCTGCATTCAGCTCATGATCTCAGGGTCTTTGGATTAAGCCCTGCCTTGGACTCTCTGCTCTGTGGGGAGCCTGCTTCCCCTTCTCTGCCTGCCTCTCTGCCTACTGGTGATCTGTCAAATAAATTAAAGAAAAAAAAAAAAACTTTAAAAAAAAGAAAAAAGAAAGTATTACCTAATAATTTAGCAGGCTACTTACAGTATTTTGGGATCCTGTCTCCTCTGTACTAATGGGACCTTTTAGATCCAGCACTTACAGAAAGCAGCAGGCTAATCTCTATTGTATTTATCTGTACTCACAGATTTACTATAGAGTAAATGTTTTCCAAGTCCCTCTTTCCCAACATTGGCTTTCAAATAAATCTTACTGGAATCCCAAAGGAGTTCAATAGAAAACGATAAAAAAACTAAACTCCTCCAGTCAAAATTGTACAGGGGTCCTGCCTTATTATTTTGTCCCTGTAACCTCTAAAATACTTCCATGGTATCTTAGGTCTCAGATATATACACATACAGTTACACATATATACACACACATACCATAGGCCCAAATTTTTATTAGTCACATGACATAAAATTGGTGTAAGTTTTTAAATGCTTATTTTCAATTTGTGCAATTATCTTGGCATAGACCAATAACAAGAAGCTTACAGACTACATGTTAGGTAACAATGCTCTATAGGAAACCAAGCCTTAAAAGATGTTCCTGATCAAATCTGAATACTCAATATACTAAGAATGAAATGAGAAACTTACTTCTTATCAAAAAATGTTGAATTTTCTTTTCTCTTGGTGAATCCATTGGGTAGAAGCTTTAAGTTAATACCTTGTCTTCTGGCACGATTTTTCATAAAGTACATCTAATAACAAAAAATAAATAAATGGACAAATTAATTTTACAATGCCTTAAATTTCAGAAGTGAGTAAAACAATGTTCAAAATATAATAGTGAAGATTTATTGGGTATGTATGTTTCACAAATTGTACTAAACAGCAATAACTCATTTAATCCTCACAGCATTATCAGACAGGTACTATTACTACCCCCAATCTAGCAACGAAAATTAATGAGATGCCAACATGATATAGCTATTCCTGAGAGAGAGAGCCTGTATTCAAACTCAGGTATATCTAATTCTAGAGCCTCTGTTTTCAACCATACATTCTATGAGCCAGAAGAAGGATTTAATGGGATTTTTAAAAATATTGGTCATTTGGCAATTCATAGGGGCTCCCTATACAGTTCCTTTTCTTTTACTGAAGGGTTTATACCATCCATACTTGGCTCTATACATGCCTGCTTTGATTACCAGACAGGCAGTTTACTCAGGGGAGGAACCATGACATTGCTAGTACAAGGCCCAACTTAAAGTAGCCACCACCGTAGACTATACAAAACAGGGTATGTGAATAATCTGGCTCTGACATGTGTTACTCCACTGACGGTCTGGGTTGGTTAAGCTGAACTAGTCAACTCCAGAGAGTAGTGAAGGAAGTAATATCATCAAGACTTCTTCCTTGACACTCAAAAGGCAAAGTATAAATGCAAGTTTTTGGTTTAGTGAATGGGAATCTAGAATTTGCAATGCAAAGAGACAACTAAATCATAAGCCCAGGGAAAAGAAGAGTCAGTTATCATTTGTTAAGAAGAGAAATAATTTAAGAAATTACATCCAATTTTATAACTCATGTGACTTTGGTATCAGTAGTGGCAATGATTATAAGGATCAACCCTGCCACTGAAAACATGGAAGAATTACAGACAATGGGGGAAATAAATACATGTAATAAGATACATTTAAAAATCACCTTAGAAGCACTGAAAAGCTGAAAAAAAAAAAAAAGAAAAATACAAATATACAGGCCAATATTTAGTGAGAAGTGAAAGCTCCGAGAGGTAAGCAAAGCAATGAAGCCACCTTTTTAAAAAATTAATTATTTTTATTAACATATAATGTATTATTTGCCCCATGAGTATAGGTTTGTGAATTATCAGGCTTACACACTTCACAGCACTCACCATATCACATACCCTCCCCAATGTCCATAACCTAACCATCCTCTCCACACACACCCCTCCCCCCAGCAACCCTCAGTTTGTTTTGTAAGATTAAGAGTCTCTTATGGTTTGTCTCCCTCCCAATCCCATCTTGTTTCATTTTTTTCCTTCCCTACACCCCAAATCTCCACTCTGCCTCTCAAATTCCTCATATCAGGGAGATCATATGATAATTGTCTTTCTCTGATTGACTACTTCGCTCAGCATAATACCCTCTAGTTCCATTCATGTCATTGCAAATGGCAAGATTTCATTTCTTTTGATGGCTGCATAGTATTCCAGTGTGTGTGTGTACACACACCACATCTTCTTTATCCATTCATCTGTTGATGAACATCTAGGTTGTTTCCACAGTTTCGCTATTGTGGACATTGCTGCTATAAACATTCGGGTGCACGTGCCCCTTTGAATCACTATTTTGCATCTTAAGGGTAAATACCCAGTAGTGCAACTGCCGGGTCGTAGGGTAGTTCCATTTTCAACTTTTTAAGGAACCTTCATGCTGTTTTCCAAAGTGGCTGCACCAGCTTGCATTCCCACCAACCTTGTAGGAGCGTTCCCCTTTCTCCACATCCTCTCCAACATCTTTCATTTCCTGACTTAATTTTAGCTCTAAGGAACTTACCAAACACAATACCCAAAGACATCAATCCAATCAAGAAATGGGCAGAAGACATGAACAGACATTTCTGCAAAGAAGACATCCAGATGGCCAACAGACACATGAAAAAGTGCTCCACATCACTCAGCATCAGGGAAATACAAATCCAAACTACAATGAGATACTACCTCACACCAGTCAGAATGGCAATGAAGCCACTTTTGCAAATTCTAGCAAATACAGGCTTTCCCTTTCAACAGCCTTCTCCCCAAAAAGGTCAGAGTTAAGACCCTGTAATCTTCAACCCTCCTCAAATGAATCTTAGTAACAGAATATGCCTAATAATATTAAGTTAAGGACGAACGAGAAATAAACCCTATCCCCAGAGCATGCGAGGAAACTTACATTGGAATGACTAGAATAGAGGGGGAAAAAGGAAAAACAATTCATTAGAAGCTGTGGCCATGGGCCAGTTCTTGCTAACATTTTAAATGATTGGCCTTGCTTATGTAGTCAAGGGAATCTTAAACTTTCAACTTGGTTTAAGACAGATGCAGATTTGCAATATTCCCAGGTACCTGGCAGAATACAAGAAGGCCTGCGTTCTACTCTTCAAAAGGTCTCACAATTTAAGAAAAAAAAAGCAGTACTCAATAAATAAAAAATAAAGAAGCATGAATAATGCAAAGGTCAGTGAGCAAGAACCAAAGGAGAAAAGAGGTAGCTGATAATTCCCCATATATTCAGATACTAAAAGGATCATACACAGACTGTAGAATATCTCTGCAAAATTTAAAAACATTAGCAGTTTAAAATATGCGCAGTGAAGAGAAACTATAAAAATGGACTCAGCAGATTTTTCAAAGAACCAAATAAAACTAGAATGTTTGCAGAATACATTACAGAGACAAAAAAGATTTAAAAAATCAAAGACATTAAAGGGTAGGTAAGATATGGGGAGAGGACTTAAGTCACATTTAATGGTAATTATAGAAAAGATAAGGAATTAGGCAGACGTAATCTTTTAATAGAAATGTGCTAAAAATTTCCCAGAACTGACGGAAGATATGCCACAGATTCAAGAAATCTAACAATTATCAAGTTAAGATGAAAAGAAATTTGCATTTTTTGTATTATAGCACAAATACAGAATACCAAAGAGAAAAAAATGCAGCCAGATTAAAAGATTTCCAAGGCAGTTAAAAACTCTAGGTGACTGCAACAATAACAGAAGCCGTAAGACAATGGAACACTAATCCTAAACCAGAATTCCAGAGAAAAATCACTTCAAAGTGAAGAATAGCAAATAAATAGAAATTTAAAAAAAAAAACAAACAAACAAAAAACCCCAAAACCCGACAAAGGAACCCAAGAAGTGGCAAACCCTCTAATTTTCTTCTCTAAAGGAAATTCTAAAGGATGTATTTGAAGCAGGAAAAAAGTTGTCTCTCAGATGTAAGATCTAAGATGAGAGAAGGAATAAAGAGCAAAGAAAGTGGGATATATAAACTCAAGGGGCACCTGGGTGGCCCAGTGCGTTAAGTGTCTAACTCTGGCTCAGGTCATGATCTTGGGGTCCTGGGATGGAGCCCAGTGTCGGCTCTACACTCAACAGGGAGTCAGCTTTTTCCTCTCTCTCTGCTCATCTCCCTGCTTGTGCTCTCTCTCTCTCTCAAACAAGGTCAAGAGGAATTTAAGGTAATCGATAGTAAAATCTGCCGGCTACTTATCTTTACAGATAAATTTTGTTGGGATGTCGCTCCACCCATTCGTTTATATACTGCCTGTGACGGCTTTCTCGATACAACAGCAGAGCTAGAGTAACAGAAACAATATGGCCTGGAAAAAATATTGACTATTTGACCCTTTACAGAAAAGTTTGCCAACTCCTATTATAAGGTCTTCTGCGTTGTTTAGGCACAGGGTTCAGGTACTACTTAACTTCAGATACTGGCAAATTAAGCATGCACGTTGTGGAGTCTAGCTTAACTAATGAAAGGATAGGAAAAGGGCCCATAAGTTCTAAACTGATAAAGAGAAAAATTTAAATGACTGAAAACAACAACAACAACAGTCCAAAAGACAAGAAGAAGAAAAAAAACTGATACAAATAGCAAAAATAATGTGACACATTTAAAGTCAATTATACAGTGATTTTATTAAAATGTAAATGAACTTAATGATTTAGTTAAAAGTTACAGACTATCAAATGGAAGAAGAACTGGAAAACAACTATAACCACAACATAAGGACACAGAAAGGCCTTAAGGAAAAAAAGACCATACAAATACCAAGCAAAGAACTTTATAAGTATTAGTCAAAGTACACAAAAATCTAGAGACAAAGAGGGTTACCTTATAATGCCAAAGGATAAATACACCAGGGAAAAGTACTTCCTGAGATATGCATTTAATAATTTAGCCTTAAAACATATAAAGCAAAACAAACTGAACCACAAGGGGAAACAAATCAAACAGGCCTATTTGAGTTTATCTACTGGGAAATGTTAACATACTTTTTTTGGGAAACTTATAGATAAAACAAACAAAAAAATCAGTAATTATAAACAATTTGAACAACATAATTAATAAACCTGACCTATAAGGGGTATATAGAGTACTATATTCAGCAACTGCAGAATATTCTTTCTTTCAAGCAAACAAAGAACATTATAAAACTTGACCATAAACTGGACCACAAACACAAGCACTAATGTATTTTAAAGGAATGACTTTAAAGAGTATGCTCTCTTAAAAAAAAAAGAAGAAAAAAAAAAAAAGAGTATGTTCTCTGACCACAGTGTAAATAAGCTAAACATAAAAAAGATATAACAAAAGTCAAGAGGACACATTAACAAAATAGAAAAAACATATAACAGCAACTGATCTAAGAAAAAAAAAGACACAAATAACCAATATCACAAATGAAATTACTACAACTCCTACAGAACTGTAAAGGAGAGGTTTATGAAGAACTTTATGCCAATGAAGGTGAAGACTTAGGTCAAATGGACAAATTCTTAGAAAAATGTAATAGCTAGTAACACTAAATCAAGACACAGTAAACCCACAGAATCCCACAAATAGTAAAAACCATACCTCAGTGGCCCAAACTCTAGGTCCATACTGGTTCCTTAATAATTTTACCAAACTCCCAAGAAGGAAGTACTTCCAACATTAGTGAATGTGTCCAAGAATAAAATGGGAACACTGCCAAATAATTTTATGAAATTAGAATCATTTTGATATGGAAATCTGAGAACACTAAAAAGGAAATCTCACTCATGAAGAGAAATACAAAATGAGAGCATGGATAAGGTGAACACACACATATAATTCAAAGGAATTCTGCAGAGTATAAAAAGCATATGATATGATAATAGCACACCATGCAAGTTTAGCTTAAAATAGAAAACTGATTAAGATTACTCATATATGGCGCCTGGGTGGCTCAGTGGGTTAAGGCTGTGCCTTCGGCTCAGGTCATGATCTGAGGGTCCTGAGATCGAGTCCTGCATCAGGCTCTCTGGTCAGCAGGTAGCCTGCTTCCCTCCTCCTCTCTCTGCCTGCCTCTCTGCCTACTCGTGATCTCTCTCTGTCAAATAAATAAATACTTTTTTTAAAAAAGATTACTCATACAGATTATAGATTAAGAGAACAAAAATAAAATAATCAAATACAGAAGAAGCATTTGATAAAATACAACCATCATTCATGTTAAAATCTGATAGCAAAACAAACTAGGACTAAAACCTCCATAATCTAGATATCAAATTACACCTAGAAAAAATTTAAGAGCAAACATCATGATGCAATCTTGGAAACTTTCCTTCTATAATTAGGAGTTATAAAACAAAACGTACAGAGGCGTTAAGATAGCAGGCCTGAGGGGCGCCTGGGTGGCTCAGTGGGTTAAAGCCTCTGCCTTTGGCTTAGGTCATGATCCCAGGGTCCTGGGATTGAGCCACACATCGGGCTCTCTGCTCGGCAGGGAGCCTGCTTCCTCCCCTCTCTCTCTGCCTGCCTCTCTGCCTATTTGTGATCTCTGTCTGTCAAATAAATAAATAAATAAAAATTTAAGAAAAAGAAAGCAGGCCTGAGACTGTTATCATTAGGTGGTTTTGCTTGCAAGGCTGTTCCCTGGCTGGTGCAAGGAAATTTGAATGATTGGTAAATGGTTCCCTACACTAACTTTTTGTAAAACAGTAAGTGTGGTTCACTGTGCCTGAATTGTTTATATAAACAACATGGTTTTATTTGCTTTCCCTCTGGGAGTCTGGAATTTGGCACCTGCTAAGCAGAGGGAAGGTGCTCCTGTGACCAGCCCCCAATAAAAACCTTGTGCAGTGAATTTCTAATGAGCTTGCCTAGCAGACTATACTTCATAAACTTTATCACAACTCACTGACAGAGGAATTAACTGCATACTGTGTGACTCCAAACGGAGAGGATTCTTGGAAGCTTACAACTGGATTCCTTCAGACTTCAGACTCTGTTCCTTTTCTTTTCTCTAACTTTGCTCTACATTCTTTCACTGTAATTAGTTTTAGCCATGAGTACAACTGTATATTGAATCATGTGAATCCATCTAGCAAATCAAATCCAGGGAAGGACTTGGGACTTACAACATCAATATTTACTATCATCATTAGTATCTGACAATAAATGGGAAGTCCTAGCTATTCCAATAAGAAAAAGAGAACAGGACAGAAAGATAAAAACAAACTGGGACAAATTTGTTTATAGAGAAAATCTAAAGGAATCTATAGAAAAGGCACAAGTATAGATTTTAATTCTATAAAATGCAAATTATAATCCCATAAAATAACAACAAAAATATCATTCCTAAACACCAGCAAAGATATTAAAAATAGAAAATACCACTTTAAAAAGCATGAAAAAATAAATTGCCTAATAACAAATCTTTTTTTTTTTAATTTATCTATTAAATTTATTTATTTGAGAGAGACAGGGAAAAGACAGCAGAGGGAGAAGGAGATTCCTGGCTGAGCACAGAGCCTGATGTGGGGCTAGATCCCAGGACCCCGAGATCATGACCTAAGCCAAAATCAAGAGTCAGACACTTAACCGACAGAGCCACCCAGGTGCCTCTAAAATGCCCAGGAATAAATCTAACAAAAAATGTATAAGAGCTCTACAGAGAAAATTAGAAAGATATTAAATATATTAAATAAATGCAGAGATTTCAAGATTTAATGCTATAAAGAAGTCCAATCACCCAAGTTACTCTGTAAAATAAATTCAACCCCAATTAAAATTCTCAGGTGGGGAAAGAGGAATGTAGAATCAATAGGTGATTCATCATATCTGTATAGAATTACAAAGAATCATACCCATAGCTAGAGTATAGCAATACTCCAGAAAATGAACAAAGTCAGAGGAACTATTCTGTGAGATAGTGAGTTGCAGTAAAAAACTACAGTTGAGAGTGTAGTATTGGCATGGACAGACAAGTAGGCCAACAGAATAGAAAAGATAGGCCAAATACTGACCCAAGCATATATGGATGGCAGTCCTGCAGAGCAGTAGGAAAGGATGAACTTCTCAATAAATGGTACTAAGAAACTGGATCATCCATACAGAAAATTAAATGGGATCTCCACTTCACATGATACACAAAAGTGGATTCCAGGTATTTTACAGACATAAATCTGAGATGCAACACTATAAAACTTTTAGAAAATACCTATGGGAGAACAGCTTCATAACTTCAAAGTGGGAAAGAGTTTCTTTATAAACATATAAAACTACTAACTATAAAGGGAACATGATAAATTTGACTACATTAAGGTTAAGAACATCTGTTCATCAAAGATATTATAGAGTGAAAAACAAGCCACAGAATGGAAGAAGGTATCTATAACACATACAACCAACTACCGACAGGCATTCAAGAAATTACTTACAAACCAGTAAGAAAAAGAAAGCTGACCAATAAAAAATGATCAAGAGACTTGACCAGGCATTCTACAAAATGAAATCCAAATGGCCAAAAATATATTTGAAAGATGCTCAATCTCATTAGAAATTAGAGAACTGCAAGTTAAAAACCCTGATAAAATTACAAAGCCATCAAATTGACAAAAACTTTAAAACTCTGATCAAATCAAGTATTGGAGAGGACGTGACAGCAGGTACACACAATATTGTAAGTCTAAACTGGTATAACCACTTCAGAAAATGTTTTGGTTACATCTAGTAAAATTGAAGATGTGCATACCCCACAACAGAGTAATTCCATTCCCAGGTATAAACCCTAGGAAAAAACGTGTACATACACAAATCACAATTCATAAACAGAAGTGGTCATTGCAATACCTTTAAGGTTTTTGTTGTTGTCATTATTACAGAATACCTGGAGTCCATGTTATAATAGAAAAGTCAGAGTCCATCAACAGAATGGATAAATTAATGATGATATAGTCCTAAACCAGAAAACTATTCAGAAGACTGGATTAAGGAACAGCACAAGGCAGTGGCAGATAATTTTTGAGAAGTTGGTAATGTTCTAATTCTGGGTGGTAGTTACATGATGTTCACTTTATAATTACTCATTAAAAGTATATTTGTATTTTATGCTTTTTAAATATGTATGCAATTCTTTATGATAAAAACAAAAAATTTAAAAATTTATCTTTTAAGCAGAATTTTAATTATGCTTAATTAAACTTGAGAAAAACATGCTGATGCATGGTAATTTTTCTTTTAGATATGTGAAATGTCAAGTCTGTACCAGTAACAACAATAAAATAAGGTGTTTTAAAAGTGCTAAAATGCTGCAACTCCAAAATTAAAATGGTCTTTGAAAAAGGAACATAATTCTATGGCATGATTTAATAACACTATTAAAGAATTTTTAGAATAGCAGTTGCAAAGTATTTCAAATACATAAGCTTTAATTTGCATACTTAGCTTAAGGAATGCAAACGGGATGAAAGAATATAAAAATGAGGTGTGTTAGAAGAGCAAGCCCTGTTAGTTCTTCCTTCAAAATCAGAATCTAAACACTTCCCAATAATTTAGCAGCATTATCCAAGCCACCATCATTTTTCACCTGAACAGCAAAAGCTTTGTAACTAGACTCCCTGCTTTCATTCTTCCACTCTTGCCCACTGAAGCTCATTTTTCAGACAGCAGCAAGCGTGACCTTTCAAAAGGCAAGTGTGCTCAAAAGCTTCCCATGGCTTCTATTTTCTACTTAGGTTATATCAGGAGCCCTCAACAGTTTTTCTAACCCCATGTTCAACCTTCTCCTCCTTACTCACCTATGTTTCAGTCACCCTGTCCCCATTTTTAATCCTCAAACACACCAACCTCATTCCTAACTCAGTCTTACTTATGCTTTTGTCGCTATCTGGAACAGTCTTCCTCCAAAGGTTCATATGGCTGCCTCTTTCTCATCATTCAGATCACTGCTTAAATGTCATCTCTCAGAAAAGCTTCTCTGAACTACAGTATTGAAAATACTCATGACCTCCTCCCAATAAAAACCATTTTCATATTCTTTTATCTCCTGTGCTTTATTTTCTACATGCAATTAACTCTATCTGAAATTATATTTGTTCCTCTACTCATCTCCTGTCTCTCCCCACACAATACAAGCTCCATGAGGGTAAGAACTTTGTTTTGGTCACTGATGTAGTATCCCTAGTAACTGGAATAGCTCTGGATCACAACGCCACTTAACTACATTCATTAGGTGAAAAAAACGAAATCTAACTGACTAAGAGAATTCTAACTGGAAGAGATGAAAAGAAATACTTACATGTTTATTGCTTATTGGTCTTTTCAAGAAAGCATCTCTAGAAATGTGGTCTGCTGTTCTCGCCACATCTTCCAAAAACCGATAATCTATAAATTTTAAAATAGAAAAATAAATGACATATGCCAATGGCCAGGAAACATCAATCTGCTATGCATAAGATGACTTACCACTTAGGAGATTCATTTCAGTAAACTGTTGTATGGAAATATATGCAGTCTTATCTCGAACTCCATTACAGGTCAGTTCTGCTTTGTGTTTCTTTACACAGGGCAAACTGAAGAGAAAATGAGATGGTACTATTATACTCTGAGGTAGGAAGGGTACAAATAAAGGTAGTAAGGCAGGAAATTACACATATACCTGCAGGAATATCGCATACAACGTGGACACTTGTACTTCGCTTCTTCTGTACCACAAGTTTCACACCTACAAGAGTCCACAAGAAATTTAGTAAGTTATCAAATATTAATACTACTTATTGATTTATAAATGTTTAATGCTAATTCAATTACTCATCACAATTTATAGACATGTAGTCAGTGAATGAAGTATATGCAAGTTACTCTGATAAAAGTACTTGATAGCTGTCAAACACCCTTGGAACATTCTCCTCTTAGGAAACTGTCTCCTCCAAACGACCACTACATTTACAATGTTGTTAGCACTACATAATTCAAGAAAACATGTATTAAATTTAAAAAAAAATCTCACTTTTGACTTCTTTTTTCTACTGTGATCAGAGAATGGGATTATTCATTAATATTTTAATTTGTAATTCCTGGCAGTCTGCTAAAGATTGTGTGTGTGTGTGTGTGTGTGTGTGCACATGTATATAGTCCAATCCATGAATTTACATATCCTTAAACGCACACATACCACAAAAAGAATAGGAGACCAAGTCAAATTTACAAAGTATCAGCTGTACCTTTTTTTAAAATATTTTATTTATTTATTTATTTGACAGGGAGAGAGAGAGAGACAGCGAGAGAGGGAAAGAGGGAAACACAAGGTGGGGAGTGAGTGAGGGAGAAGTAGGCCTTCCACAGAGCAGGGAGCTACACAGGCGCCCCTCAGCTGTATCCTTTCTCCTCATCTCCATACCCAACCTAAAATGAGCATTAAAATAATCTAGAGGGGCGCCTGGGTGGCTCAGTGTGTTAAGCCTCTGCCTTCGGCTCAGGTCATGATCCCATGGTCCCGGGATCAAGCCCCGCATCGGGCTCTCTGCTCAGCAGGGAGCCTGCTTCCCACCCCCACCTCCTGCCTGCCTTTCTGCCTACTCGTGATCTCTGTCAAATACATAAATAAAATCTTTAAAAAAAAAAAAATAATAATCTAGAATTGCAATTACCCATCATCTTTCTCCAATTACTCTTCTAGGATCTTGGGATACTGACAGCCAAACTACAGTCATTTCTATTTGGCCCACTGTGTCTAGTCAGTAATAGTCCCAAGAATCTGACCACTTTCATTTCCTATGCTGTCACATGGTCATACATATAAGGAAATTATAAAGCAATAAATATTCATATTCATAACTACCCATTGAGAAAGTGGACAGTTGGGTGAGTTCAAGTGCATTTTTCTTCCTAATTCGAACTTAATCCATGTTGTCATTGTTAGTTTTTTCTGTTTATCCTTTTTTAAAGAATATTGAGTCAAGACCATATTAAGTCAAACCAGAATCTGGTCCAAGGGCAAGTGCATTTTTCTTCCTAATTTTAACTTAATCCATGTTGTCATTGTTAGTTTTTCCTGTTTATCCTTTTTTAAAGAATATTGAGTCAAGACCATATTAAGTCAAACCAGAATCTGGTCCAAGGGTTTTCTGGTCCCCAGAATTTACACTTTCTTACTTGGCCATTGCCCACTGACCACTAACAGCCTGACATATTTTTACTGAATCTGTTGTCCTTTGACAAAACCCTATCTTCCCAATTACCCCCTCCCTGCACTACCAACATGCAGGCTCCAGAGACCCATGTTTGCATTTATTTTTCATTATTCCACACCTGCCTGCTAGATTTCCTTCAATCCAGACAATAGAGGACTCCACAGCTTTATTCCCCCAATGAATTTCTCCCTGTCCTACCTTGACATGGCCAGTTTCCGTTTTAAACCCACTGGGGGATTTATCTGAGGCTCTTCTTTCACCTTTGTATCATCCATCCCTTCTTCCTTTGGGAAATACTTCTCTTCTTCTACACAAACTTCATCCATCATTTCCTCCTTTTTAATGTTCTGAGCAACAAACACCTCTTCTTTTATCTCCAAGTTATCTTTCTTCTCTTCCTTCACATCTAGCCAGTCCATAACCTCCTCCTTCACCTTCACTTTCTCTTCTTTTACCTCTGCTTCATCCACTTTCTCTTCTTTTACCACGAAACTACTACCCATCTCCTGCTTCACCTCCAAAGTGCCTGGTTTCTCCTCTTTCACCTCAGGCCCATCCTCCAGCTCCTGCTTTACCCACCGGCCATCCAGCATCCCGTCTTCCATTCCCGACCAGTCCATAACTTCTTGTTTCACAACCGTTAGGTCCACACGCATCTCCTCTGCTTTTTGTCCACTTCCTTCTCTACCCTCTGTCTTCTCCATTCCTGCCAGTCCATTCCTCGCTTCAACACTGCCAGCGTCCGGCCCTGCTGTGCCCCCGACTCCCTCCCTACCAGACTCGAGACTTAGCCGCGCCCCCTCAGCTCTACCAGGCAGACCTCCACCCAATGTCCCTTCATTTGCAACAGCAATATCCATCAGCTCACGACCAGTGGCCTCCGCTCGCACTGTGTCCTTCAGTGGCTTATAGACGCCAAAAGGGACGAATTCTACGCCGGTACACAGACAGTCTCCCACGTGGGCAGCCGAAAATCGCAAGCAGCAAACGCCGGCCTGCAGCTTTCCTCCAAATCGTCGTAAAGCTACACTTCCGCCCCTCGCCACTTTACGACTGGTAGAGCCCTTTACGGCTCCGCGGCAATCCCGCCCAGAGACTCTGAGCGAACCGGTGTGAAGCCGCGCCCATTTGAGCCCACTTCCGGGGCGGGGATTCGTCAAACCCTTCCCCCCCGGGGAGGCAGCTTCCGCCGGCTTTCCCCGCCCCCCACCCGTGGTCCGCCACGCTTTTCTGTAGAATGGGGATGCGGGACGGAGTAAAGAGAAGCAAATCTCTGACAGTTTGGGAACGGTTGAGACCCACCCCGGCCTGTGTTAACGATCAATCTTGTATGAAAATGGAAGAAACCCTTGATGCCACGCTTCTGCAAACTTTATTCTTCACCCATGCACTAGAGACGATGGTGTTCGGTGTTGTGAAGATTAAACGGAGTCATGCATGGAAATAATCCAGTAGTTACTGAAATAAACTCAATATATGGTGGCTATTACAGGGAATCCTGAGAGTTTTCAGATAAGAAAGAAGGAATTAACTTTTATTCTTTCAGTTCTGTCAGTAATAGCCCACAACAGCCAGTTTCCCATTCCCAGCATCCTACAGGATTCTCTTAAGAGAGTATGTGTTTGTGTGTATATCCCTAAAGACTGGGGCAAAAGTTCAATCCCCAGGAATAGAAGATCTAAAAAAAAATACAAAAAATGCAAAAAACAAAAACCACACTTTTATCTATTTCAGTCACTTTTCAAAATTACTATTATTACATACTGGGCATTAGGCCCTTTCACCTAATCTTCACATAATGTCTGCAAGGTATTTTTCTCACTGTTTAAGGAGAATTCATAGGAGATATATTTTTCTTGCTGCATAAAGGAGACTTCAAAGAAATGGTGTCTCAGCTGTATGCTGCTTTGTATTATCTCCTCAGTGCAGGGCATTTAACTATTATCTCTTATTTGCAAGTTGGTCAAGGAATGGGAATTTTCAATGCATGAGCAGAGTGAGGAAGGAAGAAAATTTTGAAACCTAATTGGGGCACCAAGGATTAAGCGGAAAGGAGCACTGAAGTAAATTGGGAGAGTTTAGTACAATCTTCTTGTGGGGTATGAGAAAGAAGCTTTCAGAGGAATCATATGGATAGTCTCTTTTGGAGATACTTAGAAGTGCTAGCTGCCCATGGAGTCAAAGAAAGCCTGATTGAATATTCAGGCCAGATCACTTATTTACACTGGGGGAACGGGCTAAATGATAGAAAGGATTCTTGTGGTTTTTGCTAAAGACAAGATTTGTGAGATGGGAGCAACAAGAAGATGTGTTGATCCTCAAGAGAATAAGACCATCTGGATTTCCATTTAAGAAAGGGAAAAGTTCTGGAACTACAGATCAGACACCAGAAGCATAAAGACTCTGTAAGATTTTAAAACTTTTGTCAATTCCCTACATTTGTTCTTGTTATCTGTGTGGGTTGTTTTTTTTTTGTTGTTGTTGTTGTTTTGTTTTGTTTTTTTAAATAGTCACTGGAGGAAAATCATTAAACCACTAAGGCTCCTTGACGGCATCACAGCTAATCATTTACCTAAGTTAAACAATCCATCTGTGTGACTGTAGTTTTAATGGAGATACTAAAGGTTGTGGTGATATTGTTGAATGGTAGCTTTGAACTTAAAAAGAAGGCTCAGATGGTCCTGAAGGAGGGAACTTTGGGTTGTTGGCATGTAGAGCACAGCATTGTATGCAAGGATGGAGATAGGACAAGGACAATGAAAGGATGGCAGAAGTTATGTGGAGCTGTCACTGAATTCCTAACCAGTTCCTCAAACTCCTTTCTTCCCCTTTTCCTCATCAGTGGAGAAGAGGGACAACCTCAGCTCCTTCACTATAGGATTGTGCCTATCATTTCTGTCTCCTGCCTCTTCATCAGGCATCACCTTGCCACTCTCCTAACCACTTTGGGAACTGGCCCTTTGCCAAAATCATAGTTGAGTTCATTTTAATAGCCAGAAGCCTAGGAGTACTTTCTAGGAAAGCATTTTAGCTGTGACTGAAATGCCATGAAAAAGTATATCTTGGGGATGGTTAAATCATTTCAGCAGCTCAGCAGGTACTTTCTGTAGTCAACTGTCTGCTTGACTAGAGAATGACGATTAGAAGGGCCTTTCCCAACCCTCCATTAGACAGGTAAGAAAACAAAGACCCAGAGAAAGAAAATGATTTGCTCAAGATTCAATGGCTCTTCAGTGGCAGCACTGAAACATAAATTTAACATTCTGATCAAAGCCCTTTGTTTGCACTTGAGCTAGCTTAAGATAAAGGCCAGGATGTGGAATTTCAGCTGTGTCCGCAAAAGAGGCAGGAGCTAGGAACCAGAAAGCCTGGAAGTCTGAGTCTTATTGTATATGGCTGTGTGCTGTGATGTGTTGCAGGTTTGGGCTATTCAGAAGAAGATGCTGATAGGAGTTGTTAGGGATTAACACCTGTGAAGAGAAAGGGGAGGAAGCAGGATTGGCCAGAGAAAGCATTTAAATTGTGATGCAGGTCTGACAAACTTTGGCCAAGCTGACAGGTGACTCAGAGACAGCATTTGTCTTTAGAGAGTCTCACTTCAGGCAGAACTGCCTCATACTTTTTATCTGGCCCCACTGGGTCATCTGATACAGAAAGGGCATGATCTTGGGCAAGAGAGCCTCTCTGCAGCTGGAGCTGAAAGATGAACTGTGCTCTTTGAGGCTAGGTAGCAAATCCTTCTTTGAAGATCTGGGTGGCACATCTCCTGGCGACCACGGTGTAAATGTGTGCCTCTGTACCCACATGGCCTCTTGTCACTGAATTGGCTTCATTCTACTTTCTCTGTAGGCAAGCTGTCTCTCTTTTCCAATGTACTTTGTTAAAAAATACTGCCATTCCACAACTCTGAGGTTTCTGTATCCTCAGTGCTTATATAATCATGGAGACTCACTATTGTCTATTTCCAAATGTCTGGGGAAAAGAATCTGATTGGATCAGCCAAGTAAGGGAGGTAGGGAAAAGCACTGGGTTTAAATCTCCTTTGCCTGTAACTAGGTGACCACTTTGAGTCTCAGTGAATCTATCTGTAAAATGGAGGTAGTTATACCTATTTCACAGAGCTATTTTGATAATTAAGTGAGAAAATGTATGTGAAAGAGTTTTGCAAACAGTAAAGCATTCCACAAATATAAGTATTATTTTCCTTATCCTACCAGTAATTTTGAGAGTCCTGCTCATGACATCTTGCCTAATTGTTTTCTCTTTCGGATCATGGAAGACAAAGTTGAGATAATCACATTTCTCAGTTCTTGGCACATTCTTCTCATGTGTGACAACCTTCCCCTTAATATTTTTGCTATTTGTACATCTCAACTATCATTACCCTCTCCCTCACTCTTATACGTTTAATATGCCTCCCTTAAAAATATGGGGGCACCTGGATGGCTCAGTGGGTTAAAGCTTCTGCCTTGGCTCAGGTCATGATCCCAGGGTCCTTGGATTGAGCCCTGCATTGGGCTCTCTGCTCAGCGGGAAGCCTGCTTCCCCCTCTCTCTCTGCTTGCTTGTGATCTCTCTGTCAAATAAATAAATAAAATCTTTTAAAAAAGTATATATATATATATATATATATATATATATATGTTTCTGTGAAATATGTAGAATTTTTATTGTGTGCATCATTTAACAGCTTCATCGAGGTATAATTCACATAAAATACAACTATAATAAACATGCAATTCAATAATTTAAATTTGAAATTTTATACAGTTCTGCAGCCATCACCAGAATCCAGTTTTAGAACATTTCCATCTACCCCCACCCGATACCCTTGTTCCCATTCACAGTCAATCCTTGTTCCTAACCCTAGTCCCAGGCAACCACTGATCTACTTTCCATTCTTATATATTTGCTCTTCCTGGAAATTTCATATGAAATAATACAATATGTGGTCTTTTGAGTCTGGCTTTTTTCGTTCAGCATAGTTTTTGAGGTTCATCCATGTTGTAGCATGTCTCAGTAGTTTATTCCTTTTTATTAGTGAATAATAATCCGTTGTACGGATATATCGCATTTTGGTCATTCATCAGTTGATGGGCATTTGGATTGTTTCCGGGTTTGGTATTATGCAAAATTCTGCTTCCACATTCCCATACAAGTCTTTGTGTGTATGTGTGTGTGTATATATATATACACACACATATATATATGTATGTATATATATACATACATATATATATTTTTTTCTCATTTCTCTTGTGTAGATACCTACGAGTGGAATTTCTAGATCACAAGGTAAGTTTACATTTAATTTTTAAGAAACAGTCAAACTGTTTTCCAAGTAGCTAAACCATTTTACGTGCTCACTGGCCATGTATGAGGGTTCCAGTTTTTCTACGTCCTTGCCAACAGTTGGTATTTATTGTCAGTCTTTTTGATTATGGGTGAGTAGTGGTATCTCACTATAAATTTAATTTGCATTTCTTTAATGACTAACCATGTTGAACATTTTTTCATGTGCCACTAGCCAGTTCTCTATCTGGATTAGTGAAATATTCAAGTCTTTTGCTTACTTTTAATTGAGTTGTTTTTTTATTATCACATTGTAGTTCTTCATATACTATGGATAGAAATCTTTTGTAGATAGCCATCAGGAAGTTCCTTAATGATCCCCACCTCCTGCTATTCATGCCAGTGTATAAAACTTCCCCAAATTATCCAGGATTGGCCTCTGTTACTCCTAGTGTACAGTAAAAGTATACTATGTTACTCCTGAGATTAGGTTTGAAAAATGGCTGTGGTTTCGGTTTCAGGCAATTGCTCTCTTATTCTCTCTCCCAGATCACTTACTCTGAGGGAAGGAAGCTGCCATGTTCTGAGTTGCCCTACTGGTAGGGGTCATGTAACAGGGAGCTGAACTATTATAAGGCTGAACTGTGTTCCTCCAGAATTCATATGTTGAAATCCTAATCCCTGGTACCTCAAAATGTGGCTGTATTTGGAGATAGGGCCTTTAAAAGCTGATCAAGTTAAAATGGGCCATTCAGGTGGACCCTAATTCCATCTGTCCAGTGTACCTCTGGAAGGGGAAATTTGGACGCAAATAGAGATCAGGGATGTGTGCACACAGAAAAAAGACCATCTGAAGACATAGCAAGAAGGAGGTCATCTGCAAGTCAGAGAGAGAGGCCTCAGAAGAAACCAAACCTGCCAACACTTGATTTTGGGCTTCTGGCCTGCAGAACTGTCAGAAAATAAGTTTCTGTTATTCAAGCCACACATTTGACCTATTTTCTTATAGCAGCCCTAGCAAACTAATACACTGGGCAACAACCAGCAAGGAACTGAGGTCTGTCAACAGCCATGTGAGTGACCTTGGAAACAGATTCTCTAGTCCTAGTCAAGTCTTGACATGGCTGCAGCACTGTCCAACAATTGCACTCAAATTCCTCATATTCAAAAGTTGGGTAATATAAGAAATATTTATTGTATTAAACTGCTAAATTTCAGGGTAGTTGTTACACAGCAATAGATAATTAATACCAAGTCCTTGTATGGTTGGCATATACATTCTCCCATTATGTGGCTTGTTTTTAATTTTCCTAATTATGTCTTTTAAAGAGAAAAAGTTTTATATTTCAGTGAAGTCCAGTTCATGAATTTTTAAAATGAATTCTGCTTTTTTGTGTCACACTAATACATTTTTGGCTAGCCCAATGTCCCAAAGATTTTCTACTATATTTTCTAGAAGTTTTGTAATTTTAGCTCTTACATTTAGATCTATGATCCATGTTGAGTGTTTTTTAATTAGTTTAATTTATTTATTTGACAGAGAGAGAGAGAGAAAGAGATCACAACTAGGCAGAGAGGGAAGTGGGCTCCCTGCTGAGCAGAGAGGCCCATGGAGCTTGATCCTTCCTGCTGAGCAGAGAGGCCCATGAGCATGGGCTTGATCCCAGGAGACCATGAGACCTGAGACCAGGACCTGAAACCATGACCTGAGCTGAAAGCAGAGGCTTAACCCACTGAACCACCCAGGCCCCCCCATGTTGAGTTTTTTCATAGTGCAAATTGATGATTTATTTTCACATATGGATCTCTTCTTATCCAAGCACCATTGGTGGAAAAGATCATCCTTTCCCCTTGAATTGCCTTGATATGTTGTAAAAAATGAGGGGATCACATATATAAGGGTTTATTTCTGGACATTCTGTTTCATTGATTTGTATGTCTGGCTTTGCACCAATACCACACTTTCTTGATGACTGTAATTTTATAGTAAGTTCTCAAACTGGGTAATTAAGTCCTCCTCCTTTGGTCCTTTTCCAAAATTATGTTGGTCATCATAGCATAACAGACAGAGATGTTGAATCACTATGTTGTACACCTGAATCATATGTAACATTGTGTGTCAACTACACTCAATTCTTTTTTGAAAAATTGTGTTGGCTGTTCTAGGTCTTTTGCATGTCCATATAAATTTTAGGTTTAGTTTATCAATTTTTATGTAAGAGTTTGCTGAGATTTCAACAGGGATAAGGTGGAATATATAGATCAGTTGAAGAGAATTATCATCTTAATAATACTGTATCTTACAATCCATGGAAATGGAATGTCACTCATTTATTTAGATTGTCTTTAATTTCACTTAACAATTCTGTGTAGTTTTCAGTGTATGAGTTTTGCATGTCTTTTGCCTAATGAATTCCTAGGTATTTTATTCTTTTTTTTATTTAGTTAAGTAAGCTTTACACCCAATGTTGGGCTTGAACCCATGACCCCAAGATCAAGAGTCCCATGCTCTACTGGGTGTGGTGCAAAAACAATGAATACTGTTACACTGAAAAGAAATAAATAAAATAAAATAAAATCTTTATGGGGCGCCTGTGTGGCTCAGTGGGTTAAAGCCTCTGCCTTCAGCTCAGGTCATGATCCCAGGGTCCTGAGATCAAGCCCCACATTGGGCTCTCTGCTTGGCAGGGAGCCTGCTTCCTCCTCTCTCTGCCTGCCTTTCTGCCTATTTGTGATCTCTGTCTGTCAAATAAATAAATAAAATCTTAAAAAAAAAATCTTTTAAAAAATAAAATAAATAAAATAAAATAAATAAAATAAAATAAAGGAAAAAAAAAAGAGTTCCATGCTCTACTGCCTGAGCTAGCCAAACACTCGAGTATTTTATTCTTTCTGATGTGATTTTGAAAAGAATTATTTAACTTAATTTTTGGATTTTCCATCACTAGCCTATAACAATGCAATTGATTTTTAAAATTGATTTTGTATCTTTCAACCTTACTAAATTCATTTTTTATTATATATGTTATATATAGCTGGATTCAAATAGCTCATATTTTGTTTAGTAGATTTTATATTATGTTTATGAAGGATGTTTGTCTATAGCTCTCTTTTCTTGTAATGTCATCAGGTTTTGTTATTAGGGTTCTTTATGCCTTTTAGAGGAGTTCCCTAACTAATTTCTACTTTGCTCATTTGTTGATAGTATCAAATGTTAGTCAACTCATCTACTAAGTTCATTTCAATCACTCTACTTTTCATAATCAGTTTCCCCAGCTTCTTTTTGTTTCATATTGCTAATATTCTCCCTTATCTCTTCGGAGATATTTCTTTACTCATTTGACATTTCTCGCTTTTTAAAAAAATCCATTAATTTTGTTCCACTAGTACAAATTGTCCAGTTTTCTAAGAAAGTTCTTTTAAAGAATTACACTTTTCAGATTCTGTAATTTTTTCCCCTGTGATCTCATATTCACTTGGGAGTATCAGCAACTTCAGCTACAATTCATACTTGAAAGGGAGGATCAAAGGCCTGAGACTTGGCTTGCGATTCTTCTGATATTTTTTCTGAGGTGGCTGGTAAGGAAGAGAGTGGATGAGTCTTAGGGTAGAAAGCTTCTGATGTTCTAGTCGGGGCTCCACTAGAACCACTTGGACTTTTCATGAGGAGAATATGCCCCCTATGCCTGTACTTGCCATCCCTTTCAATAAGTACTATATTGTGTTATCACCCAGACCCCAGGTTAGAAGCAAGAGAAGAGAACTGTTGCAAGCCAACCTGTATGTACAGTTATCAGCTTCCCTGATGTTATTCCACCTACATGGGCAGGGGTTGGGCTAGCCCTGTTGTTGGCCCTTGAGTTGGGGTAGGCTGTGATCCACCCAGGGTAATATGGGTAGACAAGGAGACAACTAGAGATACTATCCCTCCATTTTACCCCTTATTTCCATCAGGGTCCATCTACGACTCTAGGTCTTTCCTTTCCCCACCACAATGGGCCCCAACTCCCTTTCATCTTCTACAGTCTTCTCCAAATTTCTGAGGAGGCTCTAAGATCCATTAGCACCCTCTGATTTATATGACATCTTCAAGATTAGACTTGGAGACTCCAGGAAGTACTAGTGTTATTCATTGGCTATCTTTTTCAGGAATTGGATTCTCTAGATTTATTTTAAAAATAAGGATGATAGTAACTTTCTTTCTTTTTTTTTTTTAAAGATTTTATTTATTTATTTGACAGAGAGAGATCACAAGTAGACATAGAGAGGCAGGCAGAGAGAGAGGGGGGGGGAAGCAGGCTCCCTGCTGAGCAGAGAGCCCGATGCGGGACTCGATCCCAGAACCCTGAGATCATGATCTGAGCTGAAGGCAGCGGCTTAACCCACTGAGCTACCCAGGTGCCCTGATAGTAACTTTCTGAAATAATTTCGGAGGTGTCCTAAACATCCTTCCTACTAGGCTTCCCATGCTATCGCTCAAATTTTTCCAGGATGCAAGATGTTTTATTATATCTGCAAAGGTTTCATTATATTTGCAACTTTGAGGCAATGCAACAATTGCCATATACTTGTCCATGGACTGTTGTATCAGCATCGCCTGGTGTGCTCAATAAGATTTCTGGGTCTTGGGGCGCCTGGGTGGCTCAGTGCGTTAAGGCACTGCCTTCGGCTCGGGTCATGATCCCAGGTCCTGGGTTCAAGCCCTGCATCGGGCTTTCTGCTCAGCGGGGAGCCTGCTTCCTCCTCTCTCTCTGCCTGCCTCTCTGCCTGCTTGTGATTTCTCTCTGTCAAATAAATAAATAAAATCTTTAAAAAAAAAAAGATTTCTGGGTCTTTCTGTAGAGGTACTTAATCAAAATAGAGAAAGCTACTGGAACATCTTTTAACAAGCGTCTCTATGTGTACTTAAGATGTAAACGCAGGTTCACTGGGTGAAGGCATTACAATTACACAGCCCTAGATGGTAGCCACGATGGCTACTGAGCCCTTGGAATGTGGTTATCCAAATTGAGATGTGCTGTAAATATAAAATGTACACTGACTTTCAAAGATTCAGTATTTAAAAAAAGAATAAAGTATCTCATTAATAACGTTTTTATATTGATCACATGATGAAATGAAAATATTGTAGGTATATTAGGTTATGTATAATACAGTATTAAAATTAATTTCACCTGTTTTGTTTTGTTTTATTTCTTTAAATGTGGCTACTGGAAAATCTTAAATTACGTGTGTGGCTTATATATTTGTATTGGGCAGTGCTGCCCTAGGAGAGATTATTAGAATTCAAATGCCAATTGCTGAGATTTAGATAAGAGAAATATTCAAGAATCAGCTAAGTGTGGTAGTTCATTTGTTAATTTGGTCAATAAATACCTGTCTCCTCATTCTTCAATTTGTAGCCTGAGCATCTTTGCAAATCACAAGTCTGATAATGTCAGCCAACTCCTTAAAACCCTTCAATGTCTAATTGTTGCTCTTAGGATAAAGAACTAAATCCTTATCATGGCCTTGCAAAGATCCCTCATAATGGCCCATATCTTCTCTTCAGCCTCATGTCTAATTACTCATCCTTCAGAAGGAAGTAGGCCCTGCTTTCCTACAGAAGCATTCCTTAGGCACTCCTCCTCTCCTCTACTCCAGCCTCGGTCAGAGTTTATGTCTATGTGTGTATTTCTTAAAAAGCACTGGTTTCAAGTTGTAATGATAAATTCACGATTACTATCTTTTGATTAACATCAGTTTCTCTCCTAGATAGCTCATTGAGCACAGGGACCTTGCCTTTTTTGCTCAATTTGCGTTGCCAACTCACAGCACAGTCTCTAGTCCACAATATGCAATAAAACATGAAGACATGGAGGCCTTGAGCACCTATTTACATCATACACTGTGCCATTCTGTGTAATTATAAGCATTAAAATCCATACTTTGCCTTCAGGGAGGGCACAGTGAGTGAAGGGAGACAGGCGTGTGAAGGACAATAACAACCTACTGAAGCAAGTGTAGAAGACAGAACGTGGGGGTGCCTGGGTAGCTCAGTTGTTGGACATCTGCATTCAGCTCAGGTCATGATCCCAGTGTCCTGGGATCAAGCCCCACGTTGGGCTCCCTGCTTGGCGGGAAGCCTGGTTCTCCCTCTCCTGCTCCTTCTGTTTTTGTTCCCTCTCTCGCTGTGTCTCTCTCTATCAAATAAACAAATAAAATCTTTAAGAAAAAAAAAGAAAAAAGAAAAACAACAGAATATGCCCCCAAAGAGGAAGCAGCATGTATTCCTTTGTGGGAAAAGTTAGGAAAGTTTTCCTAAGGAGCTAACTTGAAGAAAGAGTAGGAGTTGGCCAGGAGAACAAGGCAGGAGAACTTTCCAGGCAAAGGAATGAAAACATACAGCATGTTCAGAGAACATGAGCTAAGTTAGGTATGGCTGGAGTATATGGACTCAGATGAGAAAAGGAGGTGAGCACGTTGACAAGGAATCAGAGGCCCGGCCACCAAGGCCTTATAGGCTTCACAGAAAAACTTGCATTTCTTTATCCTATAGGTGATCAGGAACCAGCTTCATTTCCTCAACTTGGTTCTGAGGTTGGGATACAGAGAAGAAACCATAGATTGGTTCTGGGTGTGATAATTCTTTACCAGAGGAACATGACATAATGTGATTTGGATGGGCCTATTATTACAACACAAGTAACTTGTTTCCAAAGAATGGGCTAGATCTATTATTGGCAAAAGCATTATTTGGATCAAACAAACAAATCATGATTCAGGAGGTTCAATCATAACTGATGAGCCTTTAGAAGGATCCAACAATTGGGTCATTACTATTAGAGGAATCCAGGACCTAATACAGAAGGCCCAACTATTTGCAGTAGGGAGGTATAAGAAATAAATTTCTGAAAAGATTTTAGAAGAAAAATTTCTGAAAACTATTCTAAAATATTTATTATCTTTTAACATCTGAACCCTGAAGGCAGCAATAATATTGGTTATAAACTCAAACTAAATAAAGTCTGATTGTTTTGATTTCTCACTTCCAACTATTAAACTAAAAACTTGCTGGTATCTAGTAATTAATTTTTGTCCCAAGTTTTAAATTTTTTCATTATAGGAAGACTTGGAAAAAGATATATAATATTTTTCTATGATATACTGAATTATGTAGGAAATATTTAGGAACAACTAAAAATTATGTTAACTGAATGTTTTATATAGTATCTCAGCATTTGCTTTGGTAGTTAAATGGCTTAACCCCTTTTACAAATTGAAACATTCAAGTGAGAAAAATTGAATGTAATATCAATGAAGTTCAAATAAAGTTTTTATATTCTAACAGCTGAGGGAGATCTTTATCCCTTCATGAAGAATGTCCATTTCACGAAACTGGATTTCCAGCATTTCCTTCAAGAAATGAGAAGTTTTCTTGAATTTCAGCTCTAAATTTGTCCTAAACTAGATACCTTGTGAAATTAAATTATTATTTTTTAAAGATTTTATTTACTTATTTGACATAGAGAGATCACAAGTAGACAGAGAGGCAGGCAGAGAGAGAGAGAGAGAGAGAGAGAGAAGCAGGCTCCCTGCTGAGCAGAGAGCCCATGTGGGACTCGATCCCAGGACTATTTTTAATGGATTGTTACTGAGATTACTTTGTGCTTGTGTACAGTCCTGAAATTCCACTGCTAGCTAGGCACAGCCAAGATGATAGCTCGATTACCCCACTGGTTGCCCTTCTCTACAAAGGTGCCATTTTTCTAAATTAGCTTTGAGTTATACCAGGACTCTGAATCCAAAGCACACAGATTGCATAATTGTGTACCCGGGCTGAGGTGATAACGACTTAATCATGCCTTCAGAGCCAATTACTATGTAGGTCATGGTAGAAAAGTTGTGTTTGAATAGGGCAGAGCACATTACATTGAGGGCTTAGCTTACACTTATTTCTGAAACTATAAAAGCTGCTAGTCTTGTTTGGGAGAACCAAACTTAACATTTTGGCCAGAAAATGAGGTCTGTCACAGTGCTTACTGCTGAACACCATGTTTCTACTGCTCAGGTCATTCCTGTGCCACTAGCAACAGTCCCTCTTTTTGTTTACTATAGTCATCAAACAAACAAAAACTGTTGTTTCCTACAGAAAGAATGACATTTATATTTCATTCCAGGTAAAGGGCAGGGATAGACTTCAGTTTCATGAAGCCCGACGCTCATACAAGTTAGGGTCCTCTTTATGGAAAATAACTAAAAATTACTGTACTTTTGCAAACTCTACAAACTTAAATGCCCCCGTGAAGACATTTTGAAGGCCACTTCAGGGCCCTAAAGCTTAAATTTATTATCTTCAGTGGTATCTCTGCCTCTGTATAAAGCATATGTCATCTCTTCGTGCTTCTTTCAAGTTCACCTAAAATATGAAGGATGGAAGGAAGGAAAGAAAAGTATAGGAAAGTATAAATAGGTGGATAAAACCAAATAAATATTGCCAGTTTAAAATAATAGCAAATAGTAATATCCCGTAGAAGTCTAAATATGTGCTGAATTAAAATACTTGACAATAACATTCCAAAATGTCAGAGAGAGATGAGTGGGGTTGAAGTTTTGTAATATCCTTGAGTTGTCTGGAAGGTAGAAAAGTACTAATTTATGTGACCTCTACAAAGTCAAGGATACATATTATTGACTTTAAAGTAGCCACTAAAAGAAAATAAAAATAATGTTTAACAAGCTAAAAGAGGGAAAATGGAATAAAAAGTATTTTACCAATCCAAAGGAAGAAAAAAGAAAAAGAGATGAGACAAATACAAAATGATAGTAAAATATCAGGTTTAAATGCAAATATAACAGTAACTACATTAACTAAACAGACTACATATTCTGAGTCTAAAATTGTCAAAGTAGGTTAAAAATAAACACATCTACAAGCATATGCCGAGTATAATAAATATGCCTAAACAGAAGGATGTAGAAAGGTTAAAAATAAAAAGACGAACAAAGATGTACTACCTTGACACTAACAAGTTACAATACAAAATTGGTATGGTCCAAGTGTTTATGCCATGAAAACTGGCTAATGCTACAAGTAGGGATTGTTTCTCTTTTTACCTTGGAGGGCTAGTTATTAAACATGTAGTGGGACATCTCTGAAAAAAGCTGTGGTAAATTTGAATGCAACTGATTACAAGTATAAAGCAAAAATGTGAGATGTAAAAGAAACGGGAATGTCCATAATCACAGTTCGAGATTTTTAAACACACCTACCTCATATAATTATAAGAAGCAGACCAAAAAAACAAAAAATTTTGCCCAGTATAGATAAGGAAACAGAGAATTAGTGACTTAACCAAGTACCCCAAACCGATGAGTGAGAGGGGAACTCAGTTCAAGTTTTACGCATATATTTTTAAAAAAATATAATTCATCCATCCATCCATTCATTCATTCATTCATTCGAGAGAAAGAGAGCACAAGCAGGAGGAGCAGCAGAGGCAGAGGGAGAAGCAGGCTCCCTGCTAAGCAGGGAGCCAGATTTGAGACTCCTTCCCAGGACCCCAAGATCATGATCTCACCGAAGGCAGACGTTTAACCAACCGAGTCACACAGATATCCCAAGTTTTATGTATCTAAATCCAATATTACTTCTGCAATGGTTTTATATTACAAAAAAACCTGGTGTTATTTACTTTTAATGACAACTATAATCCCCACATTAATATAAAAGATGGGGAGAAGAGGGAGGCACATTATCTAATTATATACTGTTACAGTTGTACCTTATTTCTAGAAAGCCTTTATATTTAATCTATGTTCTAAAAATATAAAATCTATTGTTACAAAACAAATTATGGGGCTGGCATTGCTATAAAACAGATGAGTAATTTTATTAAGGGATTTGCTACCACCTCCTTGGTGATAACTAGCATGGAGCTTATCTATTAAATCTTCAATGATGTTGTTGTTACTTCAACAAGAGCAGCAGGGAATGCTTACAAAGTGATTGATGGCTTTGTGCCAGGCAGTTTTATACTTCTCCAGGGTAATTTATTGAATCCATTCAACCACCAAATGAGATAATGTGATAGTTAATTTTATGTGTCAATTTAACTGGCCATAGGTGTCCACATTAAACATTATTTCTGGGTGTTTCTGTAATAGCATTTCTGGAGGAGATTAGTCTTTGAACCAGTGGACTCAGTAAAGTAAATCGTCCCTCTCCCACAATGTACATGGGCATCACCCAATCCACTGAGGGCCTGAATCAAACAAAAGGCAAAGTAAGGAAGAATGTGCCTTTTTTGCTCTGTCTGCCTGCTTGAGTTGAGACCTCCCATCTTCACCGGCCCAGAGACTGGATTTTAATCCATTGGCTCCCCTGGTTCTCAGGTCTTTGGACTTACATCACTGGTCTTTCTGGGTCTCTAGTTTACAGGTGGCAAATTGTGGCTATTCTCGGCTTCCATAATTGTGCAAGCCAATTCATCATAACGCTTCCATATAAAAACATAAAATAAAAAATGTATTTATATATCATGCATATATATCATAACAATATTATATGTGTATTATATATAAAATCTGTATTTCTACTTCTATCTATCTATATCTCCTACTGGTTCTGTTTCTCTAAGAGCCCTAACTCATAAAGATTTTTACTTTTATTATCCTCATTTTGCAGTGAAGAAACTGAGGCAGTGAAGAATAATATACCCAAAGTCACACAGCTCATCTCCAGAGTACTCTTAATCACTATATATGCTATATTGTCTATGATTATGTTGATTAAAACTGTGCTTTAAATTTAATATTTCAAAAACAAAAAAAATAAAGTGAGATATTTCTATTATATATATGTATATACATACATATATATGTATATATATATATTTAGTTCTTAAATGATACCTAGAAAAACCATTTATGTCTCTGAAATAAATTTTTTTGGGGGGGGAGAAACAAAAGGTATGGCACATTCTGCTCCTTTTAAAAAGCATTTCTGTGGTTCTCAAGCAGGAAATCAGACATATTTGTTATCACCCCATTAAAAAAAATTGTGGTAAAATGTACAACATAACATTGGTCATTTAAATCCTTTTAAGTGTTAGTTCAGTTGTACTGAGTGCATTCACGTGTCATGCAACCATTATTACCATCCATCTCTAGAACTCTGTCATCATCCCAAACAGAAACTCTGCACTCATTACAAAATTGTTCCCCATTCCCATCTCTCCCAGCCTCTGATAACCTCTGTTCTATTTCCTGTCTTTGAATTTGTCTATTCTTGGTACTTCAGATAAGTGGTAGGTACTTCAGATAACTTGCCCTTTTTCGTCTTATTTCACATAGCGTAATATTTTCAAGGTGATCAGTGTTGTATCAGAATTTCATTCACATATCAGAATTTCATTCCTTTTTATGACCCAATAATTTTCCATAGTATGTACATACCACATTTTGTTAATCAATTCATCTGTGGATGCACATTTGGGTTGTTTCCAGTTTTGGGTTATTCTGAATAATATCTCCATGAACACTTGCATACAAACATCTCTTTGAGTCCCTTCTTTCAATTCTTTTGGGCATATACACAAGTTAGAATTACTGGGTAATATGATAATTCTATGTTTAACTTTTGAGAAACTGACAAACTATTTTCCACAATGACTACACCATTTTACATTCCCACCAGCAACATACAAAGGTTTCACTTTATCCACATCCTTACCAATGCTTGTTACTTTCATTTTGTTTTTTGTTTTTCTTTTGGATAATGTCATCACAGTGAATGTCAAGTGGTATCTACCTATGGCATTGATTTGCATTTTCCAAATAACTAGAGATGTTGAGCATCTTTTCTTTTGTTGGCTATTTGTATATCTTCTTTGGAGAAATATCTGTTAAGTCCTTTGCCCATTTTTCAGTTGGATTACTTTTTATTTTGAGTTGTAGAAATTTAACTAATTGATTAATTAATTAAATTATGGTGCAAAATGGTGGTTTCTTAAAGCATGGGGACAGGATCTGTGGGCAGAAAGAGCTACGGAGGTGTAGGAGTTTAAAAAAATACATCCTGGGGTATTAATTCTTTATCAGATATATGATTTGCAAATATTTCCTCCCATTCTGTGGGATGTCTTTTCACTTTCTTGATAGTGTCCTTTGATGTACAGAAGCTCTTAATTTTGATGTAGTCCAATTTATCTTTTTCTTTTTTTGAACATGCTTTTAGTGTCATCTTCAAGAAATTATTGCTAAATCCAATGTCATGGAGACTTTCCTCTATGTTTTCTTCTAAGAGTTTTATCAGCTTAGCTCTTATATGTAGTACTTTGATCCATTTTGAGTTAAGTTTTATATGAGATACCAGATAAAGGTCCAACTTCATTATTTTGCTTGTGGATATCCATTTTTCCCAGCACCATTTGTTGAAAAAACTGTCCATTTCCTGTTAAATGGTATTGGCACCTTTTTTGAAAGTCAGTTGACCATATATTAAGTTTATTCTGACCTCATTTTGTACAAGTAGGAAATAGACCCTATAATCCTCTTGTAGGTGTATAACAGATACTTTGTAATAATGTATATGTACAGAGGACAGAAGGACTATGCCAGAAAGCTACCCCATTGGTAATACAAGGATATGATAACAAAAGAAGAAAAATGAATACCACCAAAAAAGTTTTCAAGCATATTTTTATTATGGATAGGTAACTGTGGTTTGCTGTGGCTAAAGATATGTTTATAATGGATGTACAAGCTTTTCTATATACCAAAAGGTATAATATTTTTCTTTTAATACTGAATAACATTTCTCTGACAAGGGAAGTCTGAGTGGGCTGAGCCTATTTTAAATGGCTAAAGACTTTTTTCTTCCTGAATGTTGCTTTTAAGACTGGTAAATTGAAGTCTTTTAGGTCCAAACACAGTAAATTTAAGAAGAGTGAGATAAAAATCAATGAATACTACAAAACATGTAATTCCTATGAAGCAGAAATAATGGTTTTTATAATTTAAAACAGCAGCAATTTCAAAAGATTTGCTGAATTAAAACTTTACAAAATATATATATACATAGTATCATTCCAGATGATCATGGATTTTTTAAAAATAGTATATCACAACCCCAAACTCTATCCCAAACCTACTATGGGAAGTAGCTGGCCTGTAATATTTTTTACAACACTTTAAAAAATAAAAACAAAAGAAACCTCCTAATTCTCTTGTGCATAAACACGGGTTACTGTGTGCTGGCTTTGATTCCATATCACAAAGAGAATTTTAAAATAGAACAAGGACTTCACATAAATAAAGTTTTACTTGTTATTAAGCATGTAACTGAACAAATTAAAATAAAGTACTAACAACCAAAACATATCTTGATGTAACCAGTACATACACTCTTAAAGAATGACAAAGACGAAAAAAGAAATAAAATAGTCTATGAAAGCCACAAGCACCTTGTTTTAGGAAGAGCACCAAGCAACATAAAAAGGCAACACGTAAGAGGTAGTGTACCACTGGCTAAGATGTATATGCCCACTGGGGACCTGAATACAACTTAGTGTTTGGGAAAATAAGACATGTTGGACTGTGGCTTGTGATTTTTAGACAGAAGCATCACACATGTGGAAGCATTAGCCAGTATTGCTCCATAGTGCTCTGCATCTCCAGCTGTCTAATGGGTACTTTGCTCTCAGTCAAAAAAATAGAGGCTACCCTGAAGAATTCCATGTTTATAAATTTTCAGTTCTAGGGAATTCTCTAAGAAAGCTCAGATCAATACAATTTTTTAAAGAATTAAATACTTTATCAATTATAGTCCTTTAAAAATGCCTTTTCTCCTTCTTCGGAGGAAATCTTTTCTTCCTGAGATTCTTTAAGATTTAGCCAATGCTTTATTCCATGCATTTCACAATGATAATATCTCTCTGTCTATATTTTTCCCTCTGCAACAATTACCTGGCCAACAGCACGAATTCTGAACTAATTCAGAAACCTTAGAGAAAGCATACAGAACTGCTTTCAATGTAGTACTTCCTTTCGGTTTTGAGATGAGGAAGTTTTTGTACTTCAATGACTGGAAGCTGATTAGGGTCCTGGGTGTGAAAAAGGAATTTTGCCTTATGCCAGCTGCCATCTTGAATCTGTAAAACAAGAACAAAATGCTTTGATATATAATTGTGTCATCAGAAGTCGTTCTCAGCAGACAATGCCCTTCACTCTCAGACAATGAAGATTTAGTTTAAGGATTAGAGATAATGAATAGGAAGTCCCTAGAACAAAGTAAATGCTGGCATAGAGTAAGTGTTTAATGCTAACACTCACTATGACTAATTGAAAACATGGGTTCATTCTTTTCTCCAAATGGCAATGTGTGTTCTGAGTTTTCAGTCCCAGGGACTAAGGCTAGGCTTCTGCTTCTGTTGTCTGTAGATCACTGGACCAGGTATGAATTAAAAGGCTGTACTATTCCTAATATGAGTAACACCCATCTGTTCTCCGAAGGCAGCTGCCCAACCAACTGAGCCACCCAGGCGTCCCTCATGATATAAATTTTAAAATGTGAAGAAAACTCAGTGATTATTTAAGTTATAAATTTCATTTACTAGTCATCAGCTTGGTGTGTGTGTGTGTGTGTGTCTGTAAGACACCATTAGGTTAACTTGTTAAGTCTTTTAAGCAATATTTATTGAATACTAAGTACAAGTGGCACAGCTGAGTAAGATGTAATCCTCTATTTTCTAACAGTCCTTGGGAAATATGAAGATGAATAAATCAGCTCTGGCTTTTGAATAGTAGCAGCTTATAAATCTAGTTGGAGAGGGGAAACATGAACATAGACATAACACAAGACAACATTTGGTGAGTACAGTATAAATAATGTAGACAGTGAACGCTAAATTTCTCATTTACAACTGAAGTACTCAGGGAAAGCCTCATGAATTCAGATTTCAGAATTTAAAATGGGCCTTCAAGTATGCCTAGTACTTCCACTTGGTTAGAGAGGTAGAGAAGGCATTTCAGAGAAAGATAATGACACGAGTAAAAACAAACATACAAAAACCTGTTGGAAAAGTAGATGATTGCAAAAGTAAGCCTAGCATGGGGATGAAGAGCAGATTTTGATAGAAATCCAGGTACCACCATTCTCTTTATATATAAAATTTGAAAAATAAACACTTACCTCACACAGTTGTGAGGATTAAATGAGATTTCAGTTAAGTAGTATAGTGTGGCATGGACTTTGGAGTTATACCCACCTAGGGTTTATTTCTTGCTCTCCACTACTTAGCTACATGACCTTGAGCAAGTTATTTAACCTTTCTGTTTCTTCATTTTCTTACCTATCAAATGAAACTTCTTTATAAAGTTGTTATAATTAAATAAAATAATGTATGTAATACAGAGTAACTGCTATATAATAAGGTCCCAGTGATTAATAGTAGGGATTATTGTTGATATTATTATTGTTATTATTATTAATAGATCAGTTTCACCATACTTTAGGGCTAACAGCCACCGAAAGCCCAAGCTAGAAAGGTTGGGGCCGGACTATTTTAAGCACTAAACAAAGAGCGGATAAGTTTACATTGTATCTCAGAGATAGTAGTGACTCACTGAAAGTTTCCGGAAAAAATTATAAAATTCAAGTGAGTTTGTTGATAATATTGATCTCTTTGCTTTTAGAGAATGAGCCGTATATCTCTGTTTGCCTCTCAGTTTTCAAATACTCAAGCACTATTTGTCTGAAATTAAAATGTTGTGAAAAAATAGAGTTCCCTGGAAATGGTAAGAGATGTTAAATCATGGGCTTCATGGTGCACAAGAGCAGGAAACCAAGCTACTTGAAGTCATTAATGAAATGCATGTGATGTGGATGCTCTTTATAACAGGGTTGGGAAACTCTTCTGTAAAGTGCTAGATAATAAATGTCTTAGGTTTTGTGAGCCACAGTCTCACATTTATTTAACTCTGTCATCCCTGTGTGACAACAGCCATAGATACTAAGTAAACAAATGAGAGTGGCTATGTTCTAATAACATTTATTAACAAAAACAAGTGGTGGGCGGGGCACCTGGGTGGCTCTGTTGGTTAAAAGCCTCTGCCTTCGGCTCAGGTCATGATTCCAGGGTCCTGGGATCGAGCCCCACATCCAGCTATCTGCTCAGCAGGGAGCCTGCTTCGCCCTCTCTCTCTGCCTGCCTCTCTGCCTGCTTGTCATCTCTGTCAAATAAATAAATAAAATATTAAAAAAAAAAAGTGGTGGGCTGGATTTAGTCTGTGAAATGTAGTTTGCTGACACCTGCTTTATACCAAAACATTTTAAAATTATAGATTTTTTAATAATATTAGTTGTTTAATTGTAAAAGAAAAATGGGCTATGATTCAAAAATGGATTGGTAGGGCCAGTCAATCTGCAATTCTGCCCGTATTTGGTTTCAGGTATAGGGACTGACAAAATGAAATACAACAGACTTGCCTCTATAACCTGTCTTCCATATATAATGAGATGTAGAATTACAGTAGGGGAATATACAAAATAAATCTATTTATTTATATGCTCTTTCTACCCATGCAGGAGTAATATAGATATTTCATACGAGCAATAAGAATTAGGTTTATGTATTAACATCTGTTTTGCATATAAAAATCTATGGATGACCAGTGGGTGTGACAGAAGTAGACAAGATATGATACAAGCAAACAATTGATTCTGAAAAATATAATGTTATTACAAATAGGGCACCTTAAAACTTATTACCTTCTGGATCTTCAGTTTGCAATTAAAGTCTTATCCCCATTATTTTAATTTTATGGCTTTTTCAGTTTTATGTTAGCTATATTGAACAATTCTAAAAGTTGCCATCCCTTACCTTGCAGTCATCAGAAAGCACCTTAGGTTCAAGTAGAGTGTTTTCTTCAAAAATCTGGCCATTCCATCCCTTGAAGCCAATAGATAATCCCGAGCCATTTGGCTGAGCACTTGTCCACACTGGTGTGTTTAGACAGTGAATGGTGATGATATGGGTGGCTTCTGAGCTCAGTAAGTGAAGGAAGTTCATCTGGACTTTTCCAACTCCAAACTCCAACTAATGTCATAGAAATAATATACAAGTTATAAGATGTGGCAATTGAACAACTTATAATTTGGGGGAACCTGAGGAAAGTCCTTGAAATGAAGACCTGAGAAAGCCCTTTTCCTTGGCATTTAAGTGCCAGTCAACAGTATGCTGATAAATGCTTAACCACTGGCTCTTGCTGGGTGGAGTGGGGTGGGGGCGGTAATCGCTGATTTACAGCATTTTCCAGTTTCTATGGTGTAACCACTCCTACCATGGCTGACTTCAGGCAATCATGGTGGTATCACTGAACACGGAGTTGGAAAGGGGTGTTAACAATAGGGTCTCCTGAGTCTGTATGAGCTGGCTTCAGCATACCACGAGGCTACTAGACATGACCAAAAAAAGCGAGGTAATTTTCATGTTATCTAAAATGCATTATTTGTTGTTGATTAATTCTTTAATAATTTCTTCCACAAAAATCTGAAATTGCCTATAATTTACTTTGAAGATCTTTTTTTGAGTTTCCAAAGATAGGTTACAAGTTGTAATAATACCTTGTTGAGAAATTTTAACTATGAGAACCTTTAAAGACAAGGATAGAATCTTATTCTTTGTGTTACCAGCCCCTAATGTAGTTCCAGCCATAGAATGGAGTCATCAATAAATGTTTATTGAAATGAATGAAGGCATGAACAAGTACTGATAATAAAGTCAACAATACAGGGCAAAATTGGAGCAAGGAGGTCTGACTAAAGATTTCCTAGGCTTGGAAAAGGAAGTAGATTTTTCTATAGCTTTTGACATTTCTATTAATTTATTTATTCTTCAAGCAGGTGTATAGTTATAACATAAGTGAATGAAAGTGATTTCAACAAGGAATTTATATTGATTTCCAAACATAAAATTAGAAAAATGTCAGTTATGAGGTATCAGAGGGGGGGAAAAAAAAAAAAAAAAAAGACAGGCACCAAAAAAGTAAAAGGAAAAGAGAAGAAAGGCAAAAGAAGGTCAATGAAGATGAAAACATGGAAGGATCATCATAAAGAACATTAGAATTTAAGTAGTTCAGGTTCCTTTGTTTTACAGCTGAGAATCACAAACTTGTAAACTAATCTTTCTGAGCCTTAGTGTCTTTGTTGGTGAAGTGCAGTATGACACTGACACGGCAGGATTGTTGTAAGGGTTTAAGGGGCCAAATGTCACTTACCCAACACAGTGCCTGGCACAGAGTAGGATATTTGGTGGCTCAGAGCATCATTTGCCAGATTAGTAGAGGGGTAGAGGCTAGAACCCAGGTCCCTGATTCCAAGCCTACCATTCTTTCCACTACCTGCCCGGTCTTTCTTAGGTTGAGTTTATGGATAAGAGAGATGGGAGAGTTGATTCAGTGAAGGAAGGAATTGGAGTGCAACAACTTCACTGTTACTATCTCCTTTGTACACGCCTCCTGGTCCTCATCTGTCTTCTATGATAATCCGAATAAAAATCCTGGGCCGAATCCAGGGGAATGAGGATGTTCATACAGATATTTTGGAAGTAAGACTATCATGCTGATCTTCATGAGAAGAACACTCATTCCCTAGGGATGGAAGACTCTTTCCTGCCTGTGGTTTGAGAATAATAATGGTGAATGCTACTGTGATGAACTCGTGAAACACCCTTAATGAAGAGGGATATTTTATAAAAGGCCAGTGAAACAATAAAGAGCTAGAGAGATTAATAGACTGCACATTTTAGCTGCTGCCTCTTTATGATGGACCAAATATATAAGGGGCAGGTCTATCAGTTCTTTGTTGATGAGAAGTAAGTCCTTGGTAACAATACCAAACTGGTTTAGCCAGAAAAAGAAAGAAATGCACTTTTGATTTCTTCAGGATTTTATAGGTAGAGCTAAGCTATAGGTTTCATAAATGCTTGTTATAATTCCAGTATCATACCAAACTAACTTTCATTCATGTTATTATACTTGAAAGGAGTTTTAAAAAATATTCAATGGATGTTTAAACATCCATTGAAGGGAGGTTCTTTGTGCCAAATCATCAAAAATAGCAAGCTTTGTGGTAAAATTCCTCTTCTAATGATGTGATTTTCAGAAAACCTTTAGGTAACTGGTTACTAATTACAAACATTGCAGCTGTTTGGGGGATTTTCTAAGGTATGTATATGCATAAAAACATATGTTGCACATTTTTTGTTTTAGAGAGAGCATGAATTGGGAGGGACTGGGGGGGCAGGGAGGGGAAGAGGGAGAGAGAATCTCACGCAGACTCCTTGATATCACAACCTGGGCCCAAACCAAGAGTCAGCTGCTCAACTGACTGAGCCACCCAGGCGTGCCCTCCCACAACGTTTTTAAAAGGAAATTAAAAAAGCATAATCAGTAGAATAAGCCATGACATGCCAATCATAAAATACACAACCAAAATATCAAGATTCTCCTAGAATTATTTTTTATTTTTATTTTATTTTAATTTTTAAAAAATATTTATTTATTTATTTATTTATTTATCTAACAGAGAGAGAGAGAGAGAGAGAGATCATAAGTAGGCAGAGAGGGAGGCAGAGAGGAGAAAGCAGGCTCCCTGCTGAGCAGAGAGCCCGATGTGGGGCTCGATCCCAGGACCCTGAGATCATGACCTGAGCTTTAACCCAGTGAGCCACCCAGGTGCCCCTCTTAGAATTTTTTTTTAAAAACAAACAAAAAAATTTCTTTCTAATATATGGTAGAGAAGGATATCTTACTTCCATGATTTTATTTTATTATTTTATTTATTATTATGATTTCATAAAAATCATAATTATTTAAAGTGACATTTTTAAAAATCATGCTCACTGATACTGGGCAAGTATAGGCATATATTCTATAATTCAGTACATACCTTTGCTACAGAAACAGGAGATAAACATGTCTGACCACCAGCACTGAAATTGCAGAAAACCTCAATGGCATCTGAAGGGCATCCGAGATTTGGATCAATCCAGTATTTTCCTATTAATTTATTATAAAACATAAAAATATTTAAATTATATACTAAAACATATTTGAACCATCATTACAAATTATCATACTTTAAACATATATTTTTACAGTTTTAACTGTAAAAAAACTTAGAAGATTATAAAGATATTTACATTCAGTCCATGAATGAAAGCAGCAAACGTAATGTAAAATTGATACCAAAAATAGTGTATTTTTCGTATACCTATCAATTTAAGGATTTCAACAAAAAAATGATATAATGGTTGAATTTATTGCTTCTTTCCACAGATGAGCTCATCATCTTAAAGGGAACTGTCTAAAGTTACATAGTTAATAGAAAAGTTGCAGTTGATGTGGTATACTTGTACACTTCTGTTCTATGTCATTATAGAGTTTAAAAATAAATATACAGAAACAACATCAATCTCCCTGAGGTAAATAATATCTTCACAATAATTGGAATAAAAATAATAAAACATCCTTTGTTTCCACAGAAAGAAAATGTACAATTAAATGGTTATCACTTTTGGGCTTTCTTCATCAGATTTCTAAGCAAGAAAAACTGAAATCCCTACAGCCAGTGTAAGCCTACCAAACTTTGTCTTCACCAAATGCCCAGCAGAATCAAATGGAGTCTTAGTCAGCCTACAGGAAATACTCAGGCTGAAAAAGTGTTGATCTAGTATCTTAATTCTGGAATAACAAGCCCAGAATATTGAAGTAGCACCTTATTCTAAAAGCAAAGACTAAGAATTTTTTAATGAGATAGCACTGCTTTTTTGCATTAAAAAGGCAAGACAGTCAAACAGTAGTTGGCAAATGTCATTTCTATCCTTGTCCATTCCATCCTTACCCTTAGAAATCCTTACTAATTAGAAAGATTCTTCTACCTCATGCTGGGCTTCCTCTCTGGCCCATTATTTTAGACTTCCAAAACATCCTCAACTCTTCTTTCCTCTACTATTCTACTAATCCTTCAAAACAAATACTTGTTGAGTTGGTGGCTCCAAAAGTAGGGACTGTCCTCTCCTGCAGTGTTTTCAAATTTTGGTGGCATTAGAACCATCTGTTAAAATACAGATAGCTGGGCCCCATCCCCAGAGTTGCTGATTCATTAAGTTGGGGCTTGAGAATCTGTATTTCAACAGAATCTCATTCTGGTCCAGGGACACTTGAAGAACCACTGATCTCTTGTGATATGGAAGAAAGGGGCAAAAGAAATCTGATCCTCTGGTCCCTTTTTGTCCCCTTCCCTTAGAATTTTGGACAATTTGTAAAGTTTATAGAAATGAGTACCAGATTTTTTTACCAGGATCTAATGTAGGCTTCCAATATTATCTAGTGGGTGTAAAAACATTATCTTCACTACTACCTCTTCTCTTCCAAGATAGTTTCCCCTTCTATTATAATAAATAATAAATTTATTTTATTAATAAAATAAGCTAATAAATTCCTTATAAAAAGTTTTCTATCAAGCATACTCCCGTTGTTTTATAGGGTAGAATTCTTTGAATTCAAGCATTATGTTGTACAATGGTGACCTGGTAAGGACTTTGTAATTGTTTTCAGGATATACTGAGCTATTAATAACGCACTATACCATAATATATCTTTTGCAGGCCTAAATGTTCTAACCTAAAACTAGGTCTCCCATGAGGACAATGCTTCCCTTGCAGTCCTTTCAAGCTCTGCCACAGCCTTTATTAGCATCGTACTTGTAGTACAGAAGGTGTCTTTCTTGCTCTTCATTGCCACCTCCATTCTCTATTTTTTCTCTAAAACAACTCTTTGGTAAAATTAGTGTCATTATATTATGTCCTCCATTACCCCTTCCCATTGCAGTCATCCTTTCTTTCTTTCTTTTTTTAGATTTTTATTTATTTATTTGACACAGAGAGAGAGGTCACAAATAGGCAGAGAGGCGGGCAGAGGGAGAGGAGAAAGCAGACTCCCTGCTGAGCAGAGAGCCTGATGTGGGGCTCGATCCCAGGACCCTGAGACCATGACCTGAGCCAAAGGCAGAGGCTTAACCTACTGAGCCACCCAGGTGCCCCAAGTCATCCACTTTCTTTGAAGATTTTAGCATTGGATGCCTATGACTTTCAGAAAATCTATGTATTAGCCAATTCTTGATGATTTTAAATTCTCATGGCTAGCACTTCCCATACCCTGGCCTCTCAGTTCCCTGAACTCTTCTGCCAAAGTTCTCATATCCTTCCCCTGCTCTCCCGACTGCCCCATTCACTTCCCAGGCCGTATCCTGGCCTTTTTTTATCTATCACCTACAACTAGAGTTATGTCATAATCTCACTCCTTCTCTTTTAGGCTCATTCACTCTGGTGTCCTGAGTCTATCTAATAAACTCTTCCTTCCCATCAGAGGATATCCATTGATACTACCACTTTTTTCATCATCCCTCATCGTATTAGGATCATATGTTCAATTCCCTTCCTACCCAAGTAAAAACCCTGAGTCCTTTACTATAATTACTTCTTTGAAGACTTAATATCCCTGCCCTGCCTCACTTCAATGAACTTGTCTTATAAAGTCCTAACCTTATAGAAGTCCAATTTTGTGCCTGATCTGTGCCTGAATTTATACAGCTAAATGTGGCTGAAGAAAAACTCACTTTAAATTCAAATGTTCATAAGGTTTCCAGAAAATGACACTATGTTTCCCTCTGTCACTCTCCCAGTTGATTATTTAAAACCTTTTCTTTTCTTCTTCCCTCAACTTTATTATACCTATTCCTTCATTTTATTCTTGACCGATAACCTTTCAATTTCACTGAGCCATCCAAAGCCATCTGAAAGGAACTTCTATAACTTCCCACTATTACATCTATTTACCTATTTGAACTTGCGCCCATATATTCTGCCTTCCTTGTTACAATTGTGAATACGCTGTGCTCCTATATAGGGCTTACCTTGCCTATTATACCTTCAGTTTCAAATTCTTCCTCTCTTATTTTTCTTTTAAGTCTAATTCTGTTTACTGTTTCTGTCAGTTCTCATTTTTGGTGTTTTATCAACCAGTATGCCTCATTACCATTGATTGTGTGCTGGGCACTGTGTTTGAGAAATAATTTGTAGAAGTATTTTGAGCCCTAGGATGATGATATATTTTATAGAAGACTTTTGTTTCCGTCAAAATGGGGTGGGGGTTCTATCCATCTGGAACCATCTTAGTCCAAGTTCAAAGCTTTAGATTCTGAGCTATCTTCATGAATGTGAAGCTAGGCTACAATCTATATGAATGTCTCTTTTCTTCCAGTTTATGTTTGCTCTTAGAATGGAGCCCTTTGAAAGCCTAAATCCCCACACTCAGTGGACCACAGATGCTAACTTTTGACTCTTAGCCCCATGAAGCCACCAAAAGCCGTATTTAGTTTGTGAACACAAGTAGGGCAAGAGCAGCTCTAAGTGTGTTCATCTCTCCACTGTCTTCTTTGAAATGTTGACTTGAAATGTTCTCAGTATTCTGTTACCTATTTGATGCTTGTAACTTAAAAAACAATTTAGCCAGGCAACTTGAATTACCTGCTTCATCACTGAAGTGGACACCCTCTGGCTCTACAATTTTCTTTTAAAATCTGATACCTACCATTCTTCTTTTTTATTTTTAAGATTTTATTTATTTATTTGGCAGACAGATCATAAGTAGGCAGAGAGGCAGGCGGGGGGTAGAGGAGGGAGGGTAGCAGGCTCCCTGCTGAGCAGAGAGCCCAATGCGGGACTCGATCCCAGGACTTGGGATCATGACCTCAGCTGAAGACAGAGGCTCTAACCCACTGAGCCACCCAGGTGTCCCCATTACCATTCTCCTAAACTCCTCTTGTGAAGGTCATCATAAAACTTAATGCTACTAAATCCAGTAGCTTCACTAAGTCTTAACTTTATCCAACAAGGACCCCATCGAACTCTTCCTCCTCAGGCAAATATTTTCTTCACTCCACATGCATCTAGTTTTCTTCCTATCACGTATAGCTTCTTCTTAGCTTTCTTTGCTAGTTCCTCCTCATTTCCCTGATTTCTAAACATTGAAGAGCCCTAAGACATGCTGTTTAGACTTCTTCATTTTTCTTTCTCCACCTACTCTTTAGGGAGTCTTAAGCAGTCATAAGGCATTGGATGCTATTTATATGCAAGTGAATTCATAATTCTTACCCCTAGCCAGGATCTCTCTCTTTAACAGCCTCCTACCTCCTGGACATTCTTACTTGATACTTAACAGACATCTCAAATGAATTGTATCTGAAACTGAACTCCTGATCTTTTCTCTAAAACTTGCTTCTCCATCTCTACACAGGAACTCACACTTCCATCTGTTAGTCAAAATCTGTGTTAGAGTCATCCTCTATCCATCTATTTCTCTCTTAACCTATATCTAATTATCATCAAAAACTGCTGGCTCTTTGCAGTACAGACATTTTAATAATGTTTATTCTTCCAATTCATGAGCATGGAATGGTCTTCCATCTTTTTGTGTCTTCTTCAATTTCTTTCATTAGTGTTCTGTAGTTTCTCGAGTACAGATCCTTTACCTCTTTGGTTAGGTTTATTCCTAGGTATCATATGATTCTTGGTGTTATAGTAAATTGAATAGATTCTCTAATTTCCCTTTCTGTGTTTTCATTGTTAGTGTATAAGAAAGCAACTGATTTCTGTACACTGACTTTGTATCCTGCCACATTACTGAATTGCTGTATGAGTTCTAATAGTTTGGGGGTAGTCTTTTGGGTTTTCCAAAGAAAGTATCATGTCATATACGAAGAGATAGAGTTTGACTTCTTCATTGCAATTTGGATACATTTTATTTCTCTTTGTTGTCTGATTGCTGTTGCTAGGACTTCTAATACTATGTTGAAAAAGAGTGGTGAGAGTGGGCATCCTTATCGTGTTCCTGATCTCAACGAGAAGGCTGTGAGCTTTTTCCCATTAAGGATGATATTTGCTGTGGGTTTTTCATAGATAGATTTTATGAAGTTCAAGAATGTTCCCTCTATCTCTATACTTTGAAGCGTTTTAATCAGGAACAGATGCTGGATTTTGTCAAATGCTTTTTCTGCATCAGTTGAGAGGACCATGTGGTTCTTCTCTCTTCTTTTACTGATTTGTTCTATCACGTTGATTTGTGAATGTTGAACCATCCTTGAAACCCAGGGATGAATCCCACCTGGTCATGGTGGATAATCTTTTTAATGTGCTGTTGGATATTATTTGCTAGGATCTTGTTGAGAAACTTAGCATCCATATTCATCAGGGATATTGGTCTGAAATTCTCATTTTTGGTGGGGTCTTTGTCTGGTTTGGGAATCAGGGTAATGCTGGCTTCATAAAAAGAGTCTGGAAGTTTCCCTTCTGCTCCAATTTTTTGAAACAGCTTCAGGAGAATAGGTACTTTAAAATATAGCCAAAGACTTGCTCATTTCTTATAACTTCCTCTGCTACCAACTGTAGATCAACCCATCATCATCTCTTTTTTTTTTTTTTTAATTTTTAAAAAAAAAAAATTTTTTTTTTTTTAAAGATTTTATTTATTTATTTGACAGAGAGATCACAAGCAGGCAGAGAGGCAGGCAGAGAGAGAGGAGGAAGCAGGCTCCCCGAGAGAGCAGAGAGCCCGACGCGGGGCTCGATCCCAGGACTCCGAGATCATGACCCGAGCCGAAGGCAGCGGCTTAACCCACTGAGCCACCCAGGCGCCCCCCATCATCATCTCTTACCTGGATTTTTTCAACAGCCTTCTCAGTGGCTTCTTTTACTCTTGTCTCCATTATTATTTGTAATATATTAGCCAGAGTAATATTTTAAAAATGTAAGTAGAATCATATCATTTCTTTGCCTGAAAAACTTCTAATGGCTTCCCACCTTATTCAAAACAAAAGCTGGAGTCATCTGTGTAGTTCAGAAGATCCTATATAGTCTGTGTTTTGGGTATCTTTCTGGCTTCATTTTCTACCACTTTCCCCTTATGCACTCTTTTTTAGTCACACTGGCCTTCTTGTGACTCCTAGAACACACTAAAGACACTCACTCTCAGGGCATTTGTTGGTGTTTTTTCTGCCCTGAAAGCTCTTTCCCTAGATTTCCTGTTGCTTGTCCTCTTTCCTCCTTTTGACATTTCTCAAATGCCATGTTCTCAGACATGCCTTATCTAACTGCTATATTTAAAATTACTCTCACTCTACTCTCTATTGTATCCCCCTTCCCTGCTGTTTTGTGTTTTTTCTATAACATTTCCTGTCTCCTAGTGATGAAAATACTTTTGGGCATTAAAACCTTTCTGATACCTTGCAATCCATACCACTTAGCTATTTTTCTTACAAGGAAGGAAGACCTTGAATTAGATTTCAGTCATTTGTATGTCTTAAAATGTCTTTGTTCCTTTCAATTCTATAGAATCTCAGTTTTATGCCTTCAAATATGGGAAAGAATCAAACTTAGAATTACTATAGCCAACTGTAACTATAAATATTAGTTTAGTTTTTGTGGTAATCTAGAGCAAGAAATATCTATAGAAGTTAAGCATTGTATTAATATAAATATTTTCTTTGCACTTCTAGTAGAAGTATGTGTTCTTGGGCAAGAACATATGAGAGAGAGTGTGTGTGTTATGTGGTATATATGTATGTAAGTTAAAGAAAATACGGACTACTATTCACCCTACAGAAGGATATAACATGATTTTTTCCCCCCAAATCAGCGTATATGTTACTCTGTTGGGAATAGAATTTTTAGCAAAAAACTCTAACTACTAATATTGAATGTGCAGCTGACCTCAGACCCAATAGAAATTAAAATTAAATGATGTATTGTAGCAGAGAGGGTTCCCTTACTTATCATTAGATAATTATAGCTGTTCTACTTGCTTTAAAACTTTTCCTTGATGCTTCTACTCTAAATTCATTTTTGCACCTCTGGTTAATGGATTTTGGGCTATCTGTGTAGGGACAAAAAAAATCCAAGAAAACCAAACCACCTTCCTACTCAGTGACTCTGCAATGATGCATTTAATTTCCGTTTTGTGTAAAAACCATAAATTCAGGAGGTGTGGTGGCAGGGGTTCTACCATATTTTTTTTCATGTTACCACTTCTGGTAGACCTCACATGTACTCCTGTTAACCCCAAAGGTCAGTCCTTCCTATTTTAATTTTTAAGATGAGTATGATATGTTCCAAGCACAAAGGGTAAGCAAGTGATATAGTTATTGTGGAGTAGGAAACATTGGGGATCAATAAGGCTGTGTAGAAGACATTGTTAATGAGCCCTCAGAAAAGGATACTCTGACTTCAGAATTATGTCCCTCTAAGAGTATTTGTTTTTTGAAAACACTAAAATGCGTTCTACAAGGTTTTTATCAAAATGATTATGATTCTAAATGAATACACTCTAAATCTCAAATGCACTGAAAGGATGAAATAGGACATCAGAGTTTGAAAAAAAAAAAAAAAGCCAAGAACTTACCATCTGATACTTTGTGTTCACAGTTAAGCAAATCTTTACAGATTTGTGCTGGGTTATCTCGGGTGCCAAGAGGGTTCTTGATGCTGTGCAGTAAATTGCTAAGGTAGTTCAGGGTTTTGAATATCTCTGCACTGTAGTCAATTAAAGTCACTTCGGTATTCTGGTAGCTCTGCCAAGTCATCAAAGGAATCAATCAGCAAAAAAGCATAGGGAAACCATCACCAGTACGTATGTAATCCTCATGATCAACATGGACCAAGGCAGAAGAAAAATGTATCCTTGTTGTATGCAATGAGTTGGAAGAGGGGTGTAAAGAACGGTTTATATGTAAATACAGGCCTATGTGTATATTTTATTAATCTTGACCCTAAATAAGAGATTAAATTTACTCTAATGGCCTAGTTTGCAAGCTAACATAAAACTAAACAATTACTATGCCTGGTATAGTATAATGTTTTAAAGAAAATTATATTGAATAGAGTTTAAATGAGAAAAATGAGTAACAATGCTAGATCCTATTTTAAGAGGTGGCTAGGTTTCATTTAACTATTTTCTCCTACAGTATCTAATTCCTTATTAAAAAATTCCTTAAATGTATTACATTTTTGTTTTAAATGGTTTCCTTAAAAAAATCCCATGCATATATTTCTGTTTATTAAAAAATGCCTACTTTGTTCAATCTGTTTTAAGTACAATCTTTGAGATAGAGCCACATTTTGGACTCAGAAAAAACTTTCTGTTTAATTTGTATTTTGAGAGTGCCAATGTAAATAAAGCCAGATATATTACCTCCATCTGTAGGGCAGTATGTGATTCAATCAAGGCTTGAATAGCAGCATTGATATCCATTTGTTTCTGTGTAAAACAAAACCATTTGAGATTAGCAGTAACATCAACACTGAGTACTCTACAGTAAGGGCTGTAAATTCTGAAAGCAGTGCTATTAAAGTATACTAGACTTATTATCTGAAGGCCATTTGTAACTCTTACGGTTAGACAGATCTTGCAAATTTTGCCTGGATAGCTGAAAGGACAATATGCTGCCTTCATCCAAATCTCAAAAGTCTCCTAATTAAAACAGGACCAAAGTCTAGAGCCCTCAAATGAAAAACTTTGTCACTGCTACATAAAAACACACACAAAAGTTACTCAAATGGCAGAAGAATAAAATATGACCCCCTCAGTTAATAAATTGTAAAGTGAAGAATAAATAACTGTAGTAATTTATAACAGTTACATTCTTGGAAGAAAAATATAATAAAATACTACTGTCCTGAGGTAGTCACCACATTCGTCTAATCTGATACTTTTGCGGTCTTAAAAACAATTTATGAAGTTGGAAAATGCACCATTAGTCCCAAAAGAAATAATACAGCATGAAACCAATCTCCTCCTGTATTTAATAAAAGATGTTTTTAGAGAAAGCCTCACCATAACCATTAGTAAAAGTCTTTTTTGTATTTTATTTTTTAAAAAGCTTGGAAACTAAGAAGCATGAGTTGGGAGAAAGTTCTGTGAAATGGCGTCTGTGTCAACAAATCAAGCAATCTAATTTCTTTCAGAATAATTGTGTTGCTAAGATATCTTTTTACTTGGAGGGCCATACAATAAAAACTGTTTTCAACAGATCTCTCCTAACTCATGACTTGTAATTTGAAAAACTATTTAAAATGATGGGACAATCAGTAAAATTCACTCTTCCTTGCCTGAACATGTGGTTTTCATATTGGAAAATAATTGAATCATTCTGTATATATATATGTATATATATACTGGCAAACACTGTGATACATATTGAGGACAAAACAGTAAGCTCAAAGAAAACTGCCCTTGTGAAGCTGAAGTTTAAGGGAGACAAAGGCACTAGTCAAATCCTAAAACTACATAATTAACAAATTGTGATACGTGCTAATGAAAGAAAAAATGTGCTTGGACTCATTAAAGAGACTAGGGGGTTTTAGTGAAATCTGGAGAAGAGTTTTGGAAGGAATAGGTCAGGGAAGTTTTCTCTGAGATAGTGACATTTGATTTGAGATCTGAAGACTAAGTAAGAACTGTGAAGAGAGTGGGTGCGAGAGCTTTCCAGGCAGAGTAATAGCCTTGCACAAAAGCTATCAGATGGAGAAGCGTGGTCTATTCACAAAACAGAAAGGATCAGCCTTTCTGGTTCTGTGCAAAGTAATTCCAACCATCATGCCTGCGTGGATGAGCAGATTTGGGGCATGGGTCACATAAAAATATTGGCACTAAACATGGGCAACTGAATTAAATACTGAATAGTAGCCACCTTTATATTTTCCAGTTGGTTTGTGATTAAGACTTTGATCTTAGAAAAACTAGCATAAGCAATTCTCAAACTCTTCAGTTCAAGACCTTTTTGCCCTTTTAAATATTATTAAGGGCCTTAAAGAACTTTTATTCAGATGAGTTATAACTTTTGGTTTTTATCATAGTAGAAATTCAAACACAAATTTTATTTTATTTTTAGAGATTTTATTTATTTATTTGACAGAGAGAGAGATCACAAGTAGGCAGAGAGGCAGACACAGAGAGAGAGGAGGAAGCAGGCTCCCCACTGAGGGGAGAGCCCAATGCAGGGCTCAATACCAGGACCCTGGGATCATGACCTGAGCCAAAGGCAGAGGCTTTTTTTTTTTTTTTTAAAGATTTTATTTATTTATTTGACAGAGATCACAAGTAGACAGAGATCACAAGTAGACAGAGAGGCAGGCAGAGAGAGAGAGAGAGGGAAGCAGGCTCCCTGCTGAGCAGAGAGCCTGATGCGGGACTCGATCCCAGGACCCTGAGATCATGACCTGAGCCAAAGGCGGCGGCTTAACCCACTGAGCCACCCAGGCGCCCCAAAGGCAGAGGCTTTAACCCACTGAGCCACCCAGGCGCCCCGAAACACAAATTTTAAAACTATTTGTGTTAACTGCTTTAAAATAACCCATATGTTAATGTAATATTTTAATGAAACATAACTGTATTTTCCAAAAACAAAAAAAAGTATGAGAAGAATGGCACTGTTTTACACATTTGTACATATCTTTAATGTCTGGATTGATAGAAGATAGCTAAACTGTCATATTTCTTTCAGTATTCGGTCTGTTATGATATGTTATTTTAGTTGAAATGTGTGAAGAAAATCTGGCCTTAAAGAGATACACAGTTGGAAATAGAATTCTTTTATTTTATTTTATGAAAATATTTTATTTTTTTTTTATTTGAGAGAGAGCATGCCCTGGCGAATAGGGGGAGGGGTAGAAGACGAGGAAGAGGAACTAGCAGATACTCAAGATGGCACATTCCACCACCTTGAGAAGAAATAGGATTCTTTTAGTAGCCTTTTCAGATAATTGTGGATATTCTTCTTTCATAGCAAAACTTGATAAATGATAGTTTCTTAAGGGTTAGTTGAAATGTGAAATGTGAAATCAAATCTATGAACTTTTTGTGCTTTTTATATTAAAATCTATTGGTCTATCTTAAACTGTGGAAGAATCTTCTATGCATCCATGATTTTGTTAACAACATGCACTGTTTATCTAAAAAATATTGATTTATGGAGTTATGCAGCTCTTCTAAATTTGGGCACATTTCATTTTTAATACCACACAATTATATTTGTTAACATCATCGCCAATCTCATAAGAAAAATATAAGTACTGGACAGCTATCGAACAGAGTTGTAGATACAAGTTTTCCCAAATTTTTATTTTTGCTTGAAAGTTTAAGACTTATCATTGGGATCAACTTCTGTCAGTAGTTTTGTTGACATGAGAGGTTCACTTAATTCATGTTTAAGGAAATATCTGCCAAATACTCATATCTGTATAACACTGTTAGTCTGTCACATAAATATGGTGTTCTATGAAAAGAGCAGCTAGTTCAGTTTCTAACCGAAACAATTGCACAAATGCTTTTATTTGAGGCAAACACTATACTTCAGTATGCAGCAGAAGTGTTCTTCTATATGTTCTTCTATTTCATCACACAGATTATTAAAATCTATATACTCAACACTAGAGTATTTAGGAGACAGAAAAAACAGCAGAGTAATGACCTTCCAGAATTTTCTCTCCTATAAAAGCAATGAGAAAACTGGAAAAAATGTCAGGATGAAGTTTTTCAGGATTATGGAAATTAACAAAATGCTTGCAGCAATGTGAGGAGCATTTATTTAAGAAAAATAGCTGAATCTTGGGAAGGCAGTGAGCTTCATGTAATTTAGTTTGCCCTACTCCCATGTCTTCCTTTCTTTCTTCCTTTTTTCCCCATGTCCTCTTTTTCACTTCTGTAGTAGCTAAAAAACAACAGCACATAATTACAGGAAAAATAAGAAGTCACAGCCACAGGGGAACAGGATGGAGTCGGGAGTTGCTTCAGAGTCATTTCCAGTGAATTACCATTATCTGACTTGTTTGGTGGTTCCCTGGAAGACACTACTTGCAAAGCTGTCTTTATTTTATCTGACTCACAGCTCATCCAATACAAAACACCTTTTCCCTGGGAGCATTTTTCAAAAACATTTAGAGGGAATTAACTTTGTGGCTGTCTGGAGCATTGGAAAACAGTTGGGCAAACAATAAGCTAACAAAAAGCTTACAAGAAAAAGGTAGAGAATAGCATGTCCACAGAGACTCTGAAAAGCTTTGACATATTTCTGGAAATCTAGAAGTCCATGTGCATATGTAGGGTTCTACACATGCTTAGAGTATATCTAGAAGGCCCTAAGTTCTCTCCTCTGGCTTTCAGTCTCTGAAATCAGGAAGTTAAAGCTAAGTTATAGTGTTCAATTGGCTGAACAATGAAGAGGTGCTCCAACATACACAGAGACATTTGGTAAAAACTGGGAGATTTACTGATTCTGCCATTTAAGGAAATCTCATTCCAATTGTTAGTTGGCCACTAAGGTAGTTGAGTAGACTTTAATGGTCACACATGTTGAAGAATACAGACGTTATAATATTCAGAAAAGTCACTAAACAAATAGCAACAAAAATAAACCCATTTTATTTCTAGAAATGCTACATTACATTATTTACAATGTATAATTTTCAACCACCACCACAACAAAGACATGCAAATAAACATTAAAGTATGGATCATAAGCAAGCAAAAATGCAGTCAATAGACAGAAACTTCTCCTGAGGGAGCCCAAATGTTGTATTTAGTAGACAAAGATGTTTATTACTTATTTTAGATATGTTCAAAAAACTAAAGGAAACTACTTCTATAGAACTAAAGGAAAATATGAAAAAAGACCTCTCACAAATAAAGAATATCAATTGAAAAAAAAATAGAAATTATGGAAAAGAACCAAATAGAAATTCTGCAGTTGGAAGGTACAAACAATGAAATGAAAATTTACTAGAGAGGCTCAACAGTAGATTTCAGTAACAGAAGAATCAATGAACCTGAAGACAGGTATATTGAGATTTTCAAGTCAGAAGAGTATAAAGATAAAAGATGAAAAAAATAAACAGAGGCTCTGAAACTTAAGGAACACAAACAAGAATAAATTAATAGAATTACTAAATGACCCAGCTAGTCCAATTCTGGGTATGTATCTGAAGAATAAAAAAATGCTAATTTGAAGACATATATGATCCCTATATTCACTGCAGCATTATTTACAATAGACAAGAAATGGAAGGAACCTAAACCACCTGAAACTAATACAGTGTTATCAATTATACCTCAATTTAAAAAAAAAAGGAATAGCTGAACATTTGATGAGAAACATTAACCTACAAATCCAAGAAGGTCAGTGAACTCCCCAGACACATCATAATCAAACTGTTGAAAGCAAAGGAAAACAGAGAATCTTGAGAGCAGAAAGAGAGAAGACTCATTAGACCCAAGAGATCTTCAATGAGATTCACAGCTAAATTTCCATAAAAAATCATAAAGGCAAGAAGGCAGTAGGATGACACAGAGTGCTGAAAGTAAAAGACTGTCAACCAAGAATTCTATATCCAACAAAACTATCCTTTGAAAATGAAGGAAAAATTAAGACATTCCTAGATAAACAAAAACTAAGAGAATTTATCATTAGCAAACCTTCCCTAGAAAGATAAAAAAGGGAATCCTGGTTCTTTCCACAGTTTGGCGATTGTGGCCTTTGCTGCTCTGAACACTGAGGTACATAAGAGCCAAGATGCCCTACATAGACGAATGGATACAGAAGATACGGTCCATATATACAATGGAATATTACACCTCCATCAGAAGGGATGAATACCCAACTTTTGTATCAACATGGATGGGACTGGAGGAGATTATGCTGAGTGAAATAAGTCAAGCAGAGAAAGTCTATTATCATATGGTTTCACTTTCTTGTGAAGCATAAGGAATAACATGGAGGACATTAGGAGAAAGAAAGGAAAAGTGAATTGGGGAAAATTGGAGGGGGAGACGAAGCATGAGAAAATGTGGACTCTGAGAAACAAAATGAGGGTTTTGGAGGGGAGGGGGGATGGGTGAGCCTGGTGGTGGGTATTAAGGAGGGCATGTATTGCATGGAGCACTGTGTGTGGTGCATTCACAATGAATCCTGGAACACTGAAAAAATAAAATTAAATTAAAAAAAGAAAGATAATAAAGGGAACCCTTTAAACTGAAATTGAAGTCTATTAGGTAGAAACTTGAAACCAGATGAAGAAATAAAAAGCACTGCTAACCATAGCTATAAAGACAAATATAAAAGAGAATATAGATTCCAAATAGCCAAAATAATTCTTAAAAAGAAGAACAGAATTGAAGGCTTCATACTTCAATTTCAAAATTTACTACATAGCTACAGTAATCAAAACAGTGTGGTACTATAATAAAGGTAGACATAGACCAATTGAGTAGAATATAGTCCAGAAGTAGACTCTCACACATATAGTCAAATGATTTTTGACCAAGGTGTCAAGACCCTTCAATTGGGAAAGAACAGTCTTCAACAAATAGTGCTGGGAAAATCTGATATCCACATGCAAAAAACAAATGTAGACAGTTACCTCACATTATACATCAAAATAAACTCAAATAAATCACAGACTTAAATATAAGGACTAAACCTATAAACCTCTTAGATAAAAATAGTGGAAAAACTTCATTACATTGGCTTTGGTAATGGTTTCTTGGATATGACAGTAAAAGCAAGGCAAGAAAATACAGACAAATTAGACTACATCAGAACTAAAAACTGTGCAAAGGACACAACTGACAGAGTGAAAAGGCAACCCATGGAATGGGAGGAAATATTTATGTCATATATTGGATAAGGGATTACTATCCACAATATATAATGAACTCCTACAATCTAAGAACAACAAACAAGCAACCCAATTCAAAAATGGACAAAGGACTTGAATAGACATTTTCCCAAAGAAGCTATATAACTCAATGAACACATGAAAAGATGTTCAACCTCACTAATCATTAAGGAAATGCAAATCAAAACCACGAGTAGATACCACTTCACACTCATTAGGATGGGTGTTATAAAAAACAAACAAACAAGCAAACAAACAAACTAGAATATAAAAAGTGTTGGCGGGGATGTGGAGAAATTGGAACCCTGTGCAGTGCTGGTGGGAATGTGTAAGTGTGCAGCTACTATAAAAAACAGTATAGCAGTGCCTCAAAAAATAAAACATAGACTCACTATATGCTCCAGCAATGCATTTCTGGGTATGTACCAAAATAAATCGAAAGGAAAGACTCAAACAGATATCTATACACCTACGTTCATAGCAGCATTATTCACAATATCCAAAAAATGGAAGCAACTCAAATGTCCACTTAGATATACCAGATGTGGTATATATAAATACAATGGAATATTATTCAGCCTTAACAAGTAAAGAAATTCTGACACACACTGCAATGTGTATGAATCTTGAAGACATTATGCTAAGTGAAATAAGCCATTCATAAAAGGACAAATACTGTATGACTGTCACATACATGACGTTCCTGGAGTAGTCAAATTAATAGAGACAGAAAGTGGAATGGTAGTTGCCAGGTACTGGGGAAGGGAGGGATGGGAAATTACTGTTTAATGGGCACAAAGCTTCAGTTTTGAAAGAGCAAATAAGTTCTGGGGATGGATGGTGGAGATGGTTGCACAACATGTGAAGATACTTAATGCCACTGAACTGGATGCTTAAAATGGTTAAAACGATAAATTTATGTATATTTTACCAAAATTAATAACAATAATAAATAAGTAAATATGTTCATTATCCCTTACACTTAACTATCCCACTGCTGGGAATTAGTCCTATGGATATTCTGCAAAAAAGATAAGCAAAGGGACTGGGCATTGGTACTGTTTGTAATAGTAAAAGATGAGAAACAACTTTAACACCCATCAACAGAGGTCTTAGATGAATATTCTTAAGTAAAATGACTATTTTTAAAATTTTCTGTGAATGGGTGGCAGTGAAGAATACAATGACTTTTAGCAGATTAATAGTGTAGAGTATGTTACTTAATGCATAGTAAGGTACCAGCAATTTTAAATGTCAGCTCAATGAAAAAGGCTCCCCCCGCCAATAAGCATTAAAAAGAAATGTTGTAACAATTGGTCACTCATAAATTTTCTTGGCAATACACATATTTGTATAATTCCCAATGAAGTCCCAAAGCCTAGGTCATGCCTGGCACATAGTAGGCATTCAATGTTTTCTCAAGGATAGTCTTCCCCTGGACAGGCTCAGAGAGACTATTAAGAGGATTTGCTGGGGGAAGTCATTCAGCAACATCTAAGTGCCCACATCTGAGTGTAAAACTCTCATTAGTTGCAGTGAAGGAATGTAAAAGCATAAGCTCCCTCCATGTGCTCTTGTTAGAGAAAACATTTTCTCACATGTAAATCACTTAAAGTTTATAAAAATATGCACATAAAATAGAATATAAAGAATAAGAAGTAATCAGGTTGTTGGCACTGAGAGGAATTAGAATTCATTATACCTTGGGGGAATGAAATCTTCATAATTCTCTCCCAACTTATTTGAATAAAATGTAGAGTTAGTCTGAGCACTCTAGTATTTTGAGGAGCAGTATAATTTTTAAAAGGTTTCTGAAGTCTTAAGATCACTGGATCTTAACTCAGGGGCGCCTGGGTGGCTCGGTGGGTTAAAGCCTCTGCCTTCAGCTCAGGTCATGATCCCAGGGTCCTAGGAAAGAGCCCCACATCGGGCTCTCTGCTCTGTGGGGATCCTGCTTCCTCCTCTCTCTCTGCCTGCCTCTCTGCCTACTTCTGATATTTGTCTGTCCAATAAATAAGTAAAATCTTAAAAAAAAAAAAGAAAAAAAAAGATCACTGGATAGGGTAAACTTTATGGGATAAGAACTTATTTCAGGTCATGCCCCACTCCACAGTGGAAGTAACTTCTTGTCCTAGGGAACCAGGCCATCCCAGCAGCTGCAGCCTCTGTATTCACCAATCCAGGTTTCACAGCAGACCCACTAATTGGAGGAAATCAGTTGAATACTCCTTATCTCATTTAATTATTTTTAATGATTACTGTTTCCACCCCCCACACCAACACACATATTCCTCTTGTTCTTCCCTCCTCCCCACCAATCATTTTTAGTTAACTTTAGCGTCCTGTTGAAGATTTGTTAGTTTCTAAATATTCTACCATGTGCACTGAAGTCTGGTCATTGCTGTGATAATAACCTCAAACTCAAAAACACCATCAATATATATTCCTTTTCCTGAAATACTTTTGAGCTATTCTTCTTTAGAAACTTGGGTACATCTTTACTTTCATAGGTCTTTAAAAAGAGGGGAGTTAAACTGGATTTGAGGTTTTTAAACTTATCTTGACCCATAGCAAGAAATATATTTTTACTTCATGATAAGATTCACACAACAATACATACATGGAACTGAATAGTTTTACAAAACCATATTTACTCTTACTAGGACTGATATACGAATTTTGCTTAATTTTTTTGCCTTTTTTATTGAGATAAAACTCATGTAACATAAAATCTACCATTTTAACCATTTTTAAAGCATAAAATTCAGTTGCTTTTAGTAATTCACTATGTTGTGTAGCCATTACCACTACTTAATGTTGGAACATTTCCATCACCTCTAAAAGAAACCTTGTACCCATCAAGCAGTCACTTCCCATATTTTTTCTATTCTATTTCATTTCATCTCATTTCAAAAGAATTCTGAATAAGACTCACTAAACTGTTCCAATCCATGAGTACGGAATGTTTTTCCATCTCTTTGTCTCTTCCTCAATTCCTTTCATAAGTGTTCTTTAATTTCTAGAGCATAGATCCTTTACTTCTTTGGCTAGGTTTATTCCTGTGTATCTTATGGTTTTTGGAGCTGTTGTAAATGGAACTGATTCCTTAATTTCTCTTTCTTTTTTTTTTTTTTAAAGATTTTATTTATTTAATTGATAGAGAAAGAGAGAGAGCACAAGCAGGTGGAGAGGCAGAGGGAGAGGGAGAAGCAGGCTCCTCGCAAAGCAGGGGAAGCCCGAGATGGGATTAGATCCCAGGACTCTGGGATCATGACCTGAGCCAAAGGCAGTGGCTTAACCAACTGAGCCACCCAGGCATCCCTTAATTTCTCTTTCTTTAGTTACATTATTCATGTATAGAAATGCAACTGATTTCTGTGCATTGATTTCATAACCTGCCAAGTTGCTGAACTGCTATATGAGTTCTACTAACTTGGGGGTGGAATCTTTTGGGTTTTCCACATGAAGTATCATGCCATCTCTGAAGAGAGAGAGTTTGACTTCTTCTTTGCCAGTCTGAATGCCTTTTATTTCTCTTTGTTTTCTGACTGCTGAGGCTAGGACTTCTAGCACTATGTTGAACAATAATGGTGAGAGTGGGCAAACTTGTTGTGTTCCTGACCTTAAGGGAAAAGCTCTCAGTTTTTCCCCATTGAGAATAATATTTGCTGTGGGCTTTTCATAGATGGCTTTTATGATATTGAGGTATGTTCCCTCGATCCCTATAGTTTGGAGAGTTTTAATCAGGAAAAGATGCTGTATTTTGTCAAATGCTTTTTTTTTTTTTTTTTAAGACTCAATAAACTGGTCTAAGGAATCACTAACTAATGAGTCACAAGTCAGTCTCAAATAATTGCTAAATAAATTACTAAGAGACTGTGTTTCTCTAAATCTATGATCCTATGATCCTATTCCCTTCTAGACATTATCTCCCTCCAAGTGAAATATTTTATCTTGGAGGATTCCCACTGAAATTTTCCAAGAGATGCAACTTGTTTTTTGGACTCATTTATTCATTCACCCAACAGACACTTATTAATGGCTTAAATGGAAGAGAAATTAAAAAAAAATAGCTTCCACCTTTATAGAGTTTATAATCGCATAATGGAAAGATACTGGCATGAAAATAATTACCAATATGAAGGGGAAGTGATCAGTTCTACCTTGCAGTGTGATGAGAAGGAATTAAGAAGAATTTCAAAGAAGGTATGACCATAAGTTGAGCTTAGGAAAAACATATAGGTATTTTTTCGCTGACTTTTAGACTTCTGCTCTACAAGTCTTCTTCTCAGGGTTACACTGCCACTTCCTACAATAGACTGTGCAAATCCCAGAAAGATATTATAAGGAACCAGCTTTCATACTGACCAAGAAGGAAGACAAAAGAAAAGAAGGAAATAAAGAAACTAAAATTTATTAAATTTATCTACAATGTGACAAGCACATATATTTTCTTATTTAATCCTCCTAATAATACCTTAAAGTATATATATTTTTTTTTAATTTAAAGATTTTATTCATTCATTTGACACACAGAGAGAGAGATCACAAGTAGGCAGAGCAGCAGGCAGAGAGCATGAGGGAAGCAGGCTCCCTGCTGAGCAGATAGCCCAATGTGGGGCTCCATCCCAGGACCCCGAGATCACGACCCGAGCTGAAGGTAGAAGCTTATCCCACTGAGTCACTCAGGCACCCCAGTATATATTCTTATCCATATTTTGTTCAGGGCAAAAATCTCTCACGTTACTTCATTTTGGCTGTATAGGAACACATGCAAATATTTTCCAAGTGAGACAGGGCTATGGTGCCACAAAGTTTGGTATTTCAATGTGAAAAATTTCACTGAACATCTCTAATTTGTCAGTGGTCTTTTAGGACTTACATCAAAGTCATTATAAAATGAGAAGAAAACTGATGAAGGTACTTGTAATCCATGCTTTGTGGAGAGCCGGGGGTGGCGAGGAAGACCACAGTAGAGAATAATTTAAGATTAAAGAAAGGCGGGGCGCCTGGGTGGCTCAGTGGGTTAAGCCCCTGCCTTCGGCTCAGGTCATGATCCCAGGTCCTGGGTTCAGGCCCCACATCGGGCTTTCTGCTCAGCGGGGAGCCTGCTTTCTCCTCTCTCTCTGCCTGCCTCTCTGCCTACTTGTGATTTCTCTCTGTCAAATGAATAAATAAAATCTTAAAAAAAAAAAAAGATTAAAGAAAGGCATTCCTGGGGCACCTGGGTGGCTCAGTGGGTTAAAGCCTCTGCCTTCAGCTCAGTTCATGATCCCAGGGTCCTGGGACGAGCCCTGCATCGGACTCTCTGCTTAGCAGGGAGCCTGCTTCCCTTCCTCTCTGCCTACTGTCTGTCAAATAAATAAATAACATCTTAAAAAAAAAAAAGAAAAAAAAGAAAGGCATTCCTATTGATGTTCATGCCAGGGAAGGTTTCAGTCCCCCAGTCAGATGGCCAGAAATGGGCAGTAATTTTTAAAAATCATGGAGAATGAATCTCCTGTTTCCTAGGAGAAAATCTTACTACAGCATCTTGCTTGAAAGTTATTCTTTGCCCTGATGAAAAGCTGAGAGAAATGAAGAGTTCCTGGCCTGTTCAGAATAGACCACAGTGATCCGCCAACTAGAACTGTCAAAAGATCCAAACGACATCAGAGCAGCATGTGGAAATAAGTAAGGCTAGAAAGCATAGGACTAGGCATTGTTTGGGATAACGTAGGTGGACCTTTTTTAGCAGGAAATCTGAACAAGGATCACTGTATTTGACCAGGCTGCTGTAGGAGTGGGCATCGGTGAAGGTTGGGGATGGAGGAGACCTCTTGGAGGAAGCAGGAACACAAATAGATTGTTGAGTAGGAGAGTGAATGCAGAGCATGTGGGAAACCAAACTTTTTAGAGTCCAGGAGATAACAGTTGATAAGGAGGCAACAGAAGCATTGCTTCAAAGATAGGGTAGAGAACTCTGGGTTGTCATAGATAACAAGCAAGTACAGAAGTCTGAGGGCTTCAGTAGCCACCAGTAACTGAGAAGAATTCATATAAAGCCTAAGAAGTAGATTACTGGTTGGCAGAAAAAGAACATTTTAAAAAGGAGAGCCAGGGGACGCCTGGATGGCTCAGTTGGTTAAGCGGCTGCCTTCGGCTCAGGTCATGATCCCAGCGTCCTGGGATCGAGTCCCACATCGGGCTCCTTGCTCGGCAGGGAACCTGCTTCTCCCTCTGTCTCTGCCTGCCTCTCTGCCTACTTGTGATCTCTCTCTCTCTCTTTCTCTCTGACAAATAAATAAATAAAATCTTAAAAAAAAAAAATAAAAAGGAGAGCCAGAACTCAGAAGTAGGGAAAAATGGAAGGAGTTAGTATTTTATTGAGCACTTATGCCAGGCACTGTGCTGTGTGCTTTACATCTTATATAAAACTCATGGGACACCTGGGTGTTTCAGTCAATTAAGCATCCAACTCTTGATTTTAGCTCAGGTCATGATCCCATGGTCATAGAATTGAGCTCCGGGTCAGGCTCTGTGCTCAGTGGGGAGTCTGCTTGGGATTCTCTGTCTTCCTCTGCCCCCACACCCACTCTTTCTCTCAAATAAATAAATCTTAAAAAAATAAAATAAAATAAAACTCAAATCCACCCAAGAAAGTAAGAGACCATCCCTATTTTGTAAACAACAAATCTGGGGTTTAGATTCTGTTTTTATAGTTGGGAAGACTCTATATCAGATTAGCAAAAAGACCAGAGGTAGGGAGGAGAAACACTTTTTAACAGGGAGTTAGAAGAAGCTTTAAAAAGCTTTAATATAATATACTAAGATAAAATAAACAAAACCAAGAAAACTTACCCTTGGGCCTGGTGCTCCAGGTGGACCCTATAACATGACAAATTAAAAAGGGATTTTTCAGTAGAGATCTCAAACCAGGCAAGGCATATAAGCATCAACAGTAAACAGATATAAATGTAAATACACTCACTGGAGGTCCTGGTTGACCTCGTGGCCCTTGGGGACCCTAGAAGAAATGGAGACAAAGCACAATACACGTATCTTATGCTTTTGGTTTGATATAAACAAGACAACTAAGATTCAACCTCTATCATTGCCTTTCATGTGAGGCAGGTCATAAGATTCAAAGTTGTTTTACTGTTTTGAAGTCATACCCTCTTCGTACTCAACTATCATACACATTCATGAACAAGCTGGATATTTACTTTCATGTTTTATTGATATTACTAGAAACTGAATTTATTCGTTTTAACAAACAATTATAAATACAACATTTAAAAATGTTAATACTGTCTAAGTATGTTTTTCTTGTTATTCCTACCCTCCACCTTATCAGCAAAGATGAAACTTTAGTGTCCTTTTCCTTCAACATCCAACTATAATCTGGTTACCCAACACTGTTGAATTGACCTTCAAATCTCTCCAAAATACTACTTCTCCATCTTCACAGTGACTTAGTTTAATGTTAATCATGTGCTATAGACTGAATGTTTGTGTCATCCCCATTAACATATTAAAGCCCCAATCTCCAATGTGATGGCATTTGGAGGTGGGGTCTTTGGGAGGTAAACAGATCATGTGGAGCCCTTATGAATGGTAATGACTTAGAGAAATGATCTCTTTACCATATTAGGATACAACAAGAAGGCAGCTATCTGCAAACTAGGAAGAAGACCCTCACTTGACATTGAACCTATCAACATCTTGATCTTAGACTTCAGAGCCTCTAGAACTAAGAAAAATAGTATTTGCTGTTTAAGCCACCAGTCTATGGCAATTTGTTGTAGCAGCCCTAGCTAAGGCATCACATGTTGCTTGTACTCCTAATCTGAGGTCCTGAGTTTATTCTCTCTACTACGTTAATTATATTTATAAAATGGAACTCTCATCAGGTCATTATTTAGTTAATATTATGCAATGGCTCTTTATTGTCTAGAAATTATAAACTTCCTAACAGTAACAGCTACTATTTACTGAGAACTTACTACATGCTTAGTCGTGTGCTCATTTTCTGAGAACTATATGCTAAGTTGTGTGCTATATTTCAGTTAAGAGAATGGCAATCAGCAAATACAGGACAGAGCTAGGATAAAACTGAAGTCAACTGGATGAAAAAGTGTATGTTCTTAATCAACATACATCCCTGCCTCCTCTTCAAGATCTGGGCCTCACCTCTGCTTATTCGCCCAAACACACCTACACTCCGTATATAACCAACTACTTGTGGATCTCTGAATCTTCAAAGTTCATTCACACATAGCTTTCTCTTGCATGTGCTATTTCCTTGACCAGGAATGCTCTTCCTTACCTTCTCTAACTGTTTAACTCTAATCCCTCTTCCAGAGTTAAAACTCTATACCCACCTTGCTCACCCCTCCCGCGCCATCTCTCTCCTGCTCAAGGAACCACTTCTGCATTCCCTAGTACATAACATGGTGGAAAATCCTTAGGAACCCTTAAGAGTGTCTTAGTCACCTTTGCACTTTCTGGAACAAGAATAGTGACTACTCTGTAGCAGGTGTGTGAAAATTGTATTGAATGAATGCATAATATTAAAATTAACTAGTATTAATTTAGAAATTAGAACAATTAAAATGTATATAATAAAATGTGAAAAGTTATGTTGACATTTTTCAAAATGAAACAACAGTAATCACTACTAAGAGAGGGTATTATGTTAAGAAAATAAGTCAGTCAGAGAAAGACAACTATCATATGATCTCACTGATATGAGGAATTTGAGAAACAAGACAGAGGATCATAGGGGAAGGGAGGGAAAAATGAAACAAGATGAAACCAGAGAGGAAGCCAAACCATAAGAGACTCTTAATCTCAGGGAACAAACTGAGGGTTGCTGGAGGGGAGGGGGGCAGGAGGGATGGGATAACTGGGTGATGGACATTGGGAGGGTATGTACTATGGTGAGTACTGTGAATTGTGTAAGAGTGATGAATCACAAACCTGTACCCCTGAAACCAATAATACATTATATGTTAATTAAAAAAAAAAGTGGCTTGTGAAAAAAAAAAGAGAGAGAGAGAGAAAGAATGTCTGCTCAAGGGATACCTGGGTGGCTCAGTCAGTTAAACATCTGACTTTGGCTCAGGTCATGATCTCAGGGTCCCAGGATTGAGCCTCCCATCCAGGTCCCTGCTCAGCAGGGAGTTTGCTTGTCTTTCTCCCTCTGCCCCTCCTCCTGCTTGTGCTCTCTCTCTTTCTCAAATAAATAAATAAAATCTTAAAAAAAGAATGCTCCAAATTTCACTTATTTGATGATCAACTGAATAGTAAGACAACATTGAGTCAAATTCAGATTATGGTTAAAAGATGACAAAACCCAATTTATCTTCAGATGACAAAACCCAATTATTTAGATTTGAATAAAGTTGATGTTATGCTTGACTTATATTAAGTACTGCTGTAGCTATTGATTCTAAATATCCTGTGACAACTAGAGCAAACAACAGTAACTTAAAAATGATAAGAGTACTCCAGTACCATGCCTGCTGGACATTTCTTGGTTTGCATGACTTATGATTACAATTTACAATAAAGAATGTATGAAACTTGTACCTCAGAAGCTGCATGATAAATTACAGAAATGTTATATTGGAGATAACCTTTAAATATATACAGGCTCAGAATGAATTTGGCTGTGTAAGTGTCTCCGTTCTGGAGCAACATTGTAAAAAAACAGTTGACATTTCACCCCACTTAGCATATTTTGATATTTGCAAAATCTCACTGGTGGTTCAGGACAAGATGTATATCTTTGACTTCGAAAGAGGAATTTATCATAAAAGGAAGAAGCTAATTCTACTGCTGACTTTATTGATTTCTTTTCAGCTTATTATCCAAAACAAGTCCAGTCATTATAAATGTGATCAAATGAAATACTTGTAACCAAACAAGACAGGGCAAAACAACTTTAAGAAAACAACTACATAGAATGATGCAATCAGCCAAGTAAAACAAAATATTATAACAATATAACACTTATTAGTTCTTTTCTATCCCTTTAGCTCACCAATAAGAAAAAGTGAGTAACTCTCTCTAGATACTATAGAAAAAAGTATTTAAAGCAGTTTATAATAGAAGCAGTTTATAATAAAACTATGATTGTCTGTGTTACTTTCCTAAAAGGAAACAAAATTAATGTGAATGCTTCTAGTGATAATTTGGCCATAGTCAAAGCACTACTATTGGAAATAGACACTCTTTTCATTTAATCCCAGAATTTACATTTGATCCTCCAAAGGTAACCTATTTTTTCTTATTCTTTAAAAATACTGATAAGTGCACATCCTTGAACTTGAATATGTTAGACTTCGCTGTTAGGTAAATGCAATCTTGACTTAGTTTCATAATCTTCATAGGCAGGCTTAGGTATACAGAGCTTCCTTATTCTCATTTATAAATTGAGAACCTAGCATTATAGGATGTTTAGCAGCATCCCCAGTCTCTACTCGCTAGATGCAACTAGCAACTCTCCCTTTTCCCCAGCTGTGACAACTAAATATGTCTCTACATATTGCCAAATGTCTTCTGTGGTATGTGTGTGGTTTGGGGGCAGGGGATGGCTCCTCGTTGAGAACCACTGATTTAGAGGGTTTAATTGGGAAGTTAGTAATATTAAATGAGATTTATTAGAAGTAATATGCTTAGAATGGAATCAGTGAATAATAAGGCACAGAGGATAACTACAAATCAAGAATCTACTCGGGCGCCTGGGTGGCTCAGTGGGTTAAGCCGCTGCCTTCGGCTCAGGTCATGATCTCAGGGTCCTGGGATCGAGTCCCGCATCGGGCTCTCTGCTCAGCAGGGAGCCTGCTTCCCTCTCTCTCTCTCTCTCTGCCTGCCTCTCTGCCTACTTGTGATCTCTCTCTGTCAAATAATAAATAAAATTAAAAAAAAAAAAAAAGAATCTACTCATGTGTAATCTGCCATATAAATGGCTGAGCTACTCTTAATGTAGGTGAGAGGCATCTATCTGTCTCTACCATCTTCTTATCCAAGTTGCTCCTAAAGCTTATTTTCTGAGAAGCACTATAATTAATAGAAAAGTGCAATAGTTACAGGAATTGGGAGACCTGGGCTGTGATCTTTTCTCTTACTTCATTAGCTGCATGAGTCCTTGAGTGAGTTGCTGCACATTTGGATCTCAGATATCTCAACTGTAAGAAGGTTTGGTGAAGATATATCCCTAAGATTCACTTTAAAATTGTGATTTTTCAAACATTTTATCAATTTTCTCCTTCATATGTTGTATATGAAGAAAGAAAGTAGCCACATGCATACAAGTTGGGAATTTTAAATTTGAAGTTTGTATGAATGTAAGGAAGTATGTCCTTGAATTAAAAGAGTTTGATAATTATTTGAATGAATTATGCTATCTATGGATTTTAAAAAATCATATACATATATACTTTAAGTTCTTAATTTGATAATATTTAAGACATATTTTCCCATAACTTAGCTTTTCCTTATAAGGCATCTTCCTCACTTTCAAACTGGAGGCAAATAAGATAATTCTGCTAATCAAGAACTGTGAAGACACATGGACTTAGAGGTACTATGTGAGAAAATGTCAATTGTATTCTTCAATATTTTATTGATTTTCATTAAATAATATGCTACAAAAATGAGACAACTAATCTAAAAATTTAAATGCTGAGATTATTCTCTATTTTTTCTACTTCTGTGGCTTTAAGCTATATGTTTCAAGTTGTGACATTTTGTCAAAACCCTTTTCAGATGATTGACACTAGGATATTATTTTTGTTATGAGTTAAAATTCTATTTTTTTACTAATTGTATCTATTATTTCTGGTGATCTTTTTTATTTGCATTACTTACTTCATAAATTAATCATGTTCTGAAAGTGTTTGGTGTCTCATGGAAACCAGGAAATTTTTACAACTTTTAAAGATTAATCTGCATTAACATGATAGTTTTGAAGCAGGGGAAGAGGATAGAGTTCTACATGCTATATGCTAGGAAGCCTTCCTAGGATGTCATAAAACTCTGGCTCAGTTTAGAATATATATACCAAAGGCAGGCAGATATGGAGCACATATAGAATAGAAAGGAAAAAGTCACTCTTTAATATACGGCAATACAGAAACAACTTTCTTAGCGGTGGAAAGGACCTATTTGGGACCAATACTAGAGTTTATAACCTTAAACTGTAGAACATAAAAGCTTCCTAGCCAGGAAACCCAAATTTATCCTAAAAGATATATATTTCATATACTGTATAATGAGCTGTAACTTTTTTTTTTAAGGCATTGAATAATGATTTGGTCTTAGTATAAAATGGCATAGCTTTATAAATTCTTATGCCAGCTTCATGGAAGATTTAAAAATAAGATTTATAAAGCCTGCTTGATATATTCTTATATTTCTGATTTTTTTATGAAGAGTGACGTATCATGTTTGTCTCAATATAATAGATCTTGGCTAATAAAAATTCATTCCAAAAATGTCCCATTTTGGGCATATGGGAGGCCCCATATTATTTGAGGTTGACCCCCTTGAGGATATATTTGGAAACATAATAATTAACTAGAAGTCTATAGGTGGTTAGTTAGTTAAACCATTCCCTTAAAGAAAACAAACTTGCAGAAAATACTGAAAAAAAATCCTAATGAGAATATCAGAAATGTTACTAAGCTTTTCCATAGGATGAAAGCAGAGTATGGTTTAAATTATACATTCTATAAAGTTAATGCAGATGATTTCTAGGAATTAAAAGATTACTTTTTTGAAGTTCCTTAAGCCATAGTGGGATCAAAGAGAAAGAAGTGATAAAAAGATATTTAGTACCAGTTAATCAACAATAAAACCGAGGATACACCAGTAAATTCTAATGTGCCAGTTAATCCTTTTTTCAACAGCTAATTTTATTGCCTATACTAAATACCACTCTGCTCCTCCCCCAACCTTGTGTACTAGGAGTTTGCACTTTATTTATGAAGGGAACTATGGTAATCTACAGAGCAAAAGACTAATAAGTATGTTAAGTCAGTAAATGCTACTCTACCAGCCATAACTGAAAATAGTTGTTGACTTTTAATTTTATGGAATAGTATTCATTTAGTTATTCTTTTCTCAAATATTACCTATTACATGGTAGATTCTTTGCTGGATACTGATAACCAGTGTATTAGACAAAGTTCCCTGATCTCATGTAGTTTATATTCTAGCAGAGGAGACAGAAAAATAATTTTTAATACTGCTAACTACTACAAAGAAAACAAAACAGGATATTGTGAAAGAGAATGACCAGGAATAATGAGACTAAATGATGATGCAAGGCTTCTCTGAGATAGTATTTGAGCATGGACCTGAAGAATGAGATAAGAACTAGCCATGTGGAGAGCAGATGAAAGAATTTTCTAAGTAAAATGAAGGCAGTTTCAAAGAATAAAAAGGAAGTGTGCACAGTAGGAAGGGGAAAAGAGTTACATCATGAGTCTGGAGAGGAAAACTGGAGCTAATTCTTGTAGGGTACGGTAGACTAAAGTAAGGAATTGAGACTTTATTCTCAGTGCAAGAAGGAGTCATAGGAAGGTTTTCAAGAGGAGGGTGATATAATCTGGTTTATGATTTAATGGTATCACTCTAGTTGCTACAGAGAAGGAACTATAGTAGGGAAAAGTGGAAGGAACACAAAGAAGTCAGGAGACCAGGGGAGACATCAGGGCGATCTGGACAACACCGCCAGTGATGAAGAATGAGAGACGTACATGGATTCAGAATAAGAATCAGACTTGACATGATCTCGCCTCTACTTTAAAGAACTCTTCTTTATGTTCTGTACCTTTCTTTGTTCTTTTATGGGATGTTTGCTTACTTTTCTTTTATTAGAATCATAAACTCTTAGAGCTGCAAGGGGCTTTAGATGTATAAATTCTAGTTTCCTACTCAGTAGAGGACTACCAGTCCAGTAACTCAGAAGGATAGTCATTAGGCTTCTACTGACAGGCATTCACTATCTTGCAAAACTATCTTGTTTTAAAATAGTCCCCTTATTGGGGACCCTGGATGGCACCATCGGTTGAGTGGCAGATTCTTTGTTTCAGCTCAGGTTGTGATATCAGGGTCCTGAGATCGAGCCCCGCTTGGAACGCTGCTCAGAGAGAGCTCTGCACGGAGCTCCACGCTTCACACTCAGCACGAAGTCTACTTGGGATTCTCCCTCTCCCACTGCCCCTCCTGTTTATGCTCTCTACCCCTCTCTCTAAAATAAGTAAATAAACCTTAAAAAAATAAAGCGGTTCCTTATTATATTGGCTTATTATTATATTGAGTTGAAATCAGCCTTAATGTTCCATCCATTTAGTTAATGGTATCTATTCTGTATAAATTATGTGCTAAGTTGTGTGACAGGCTGGAAACTAGGGAGTATTAAATATACTTCATACTCTTACGGAGCTCACTGTCTCTCAGGGAGTTAAGCACAGAAATGGAAAATTCAATTCAACAAATAAACAATTTAAAATATATCCTGGAGAGTCACTCATATTATACAGATTCTTCCTCTTCCTTTCAAATGTTTAAAGACAACTATCATGTCCCAACCCCTCAACTGTTTTCTAATTCATTCACCAGTAATTTCCTTTCCCCTTTCCACTCCTCCTGGGGCATATGACTTCACTGTGTGCAGTCATCCTTGCTTTCTGCTAGAGTAAGTCCCCGGAGAAAATATGAGGGCATGCTTCTGCAAATTAAAAACATCTGTTTTGGGGTGGGCACTGGCTGGTTCAGTCAGTAGAGCATGCATCTCTTGATCACGGGGTTGGGAGTTCAAGCCTCATGTTGGGTATAGAGAGAACTTAAAAATAAAATCTTAAAAAAAAATCTATTTTGATCCCTCTGGGATTCTTAGACTATCTAAAATCACTCAATTTCCCTTCTTCAGCTAATTAACATAACTGCAACTTATTTATCCTGAGCCCCAAGAATACCCTATGGTGAAAAGAGAAAATGTCAGCCGTCAATATAATTTCATTACTTATTAAGCAAGATTTTACTGCGACATTCAAGTTTATTCTTATTTGCCTTCTGTACTTGGTTTCACTCCATGCCTGTGCTCTGTTTAAGCTGGCGCTTTAGTTAGTTCAGCAGAATCTCTGCTGGAAAAGTGTCCCCTTTACAAAATATCTTCTTTAACTGGGGGAAATGGCATCCCAGAAAAGTAGGAAATAGTGCCAGCATAAGCCATATAGAGCCAGAACGTGCTATGTACCTTTTGTCCACCCTCCCACAATTGTTTCCAATTGGCTGCAAAGCTAACGATTTGCTTCTGCTTGGCACCTCTTGGGCACTGACTGGACGTGGTGGGTATAACCCCCCACCCCCCCGCCAAGGCAACTTGGTGGTGCTCTCACTCCAGGACTGTTGTAGAAGGCTCACAAAGCAAATGCCTGATGCTCGACAAGGCAAATACGCCATTTCACACAAGGCCTGGGAAGAATTTGATTGGCAGGCTCTTAAACATGTTTGGGGGGGGTACTCAGGTCCCACGACAATGTACCACTTAGATTAGTTCTACTTCCTGAAAATTCTAATTTTATTTTTATTCCACAAGTATTAGAGACATAATCATGAAAGAACCCCAAACAAGGTCCTTGCTTTTATGGAACCTAGGTAGCCTAGTGACAAGTGATAACATAACCAGAAATTTAAACTTACAGTTTCACCTCTAATGCCTTTTTCACCTCTGGGTCCCTACAAGAAAACAAAAAATGTTGTTTTAGTGCTACTGACAGTTACTTACCAAATGTAGTTGAGACTATATACAGAAACACGGTAACCTCTGTTTTTGTTTTTTTCTATCTAGCAAGCCTTCTTTAGCAAATTTATATAAATTCTAGTTTCCTTTCCCTAAGGTAAGCAAAGCAAAACACAAACAAAAACAAGGTATTGATTTTTCACCTTGTGCACAAAGTTAGACAGGGACAACAAGCACTCAGTGAAGCCAAAACAGCAGATCTGATAATCAGATACAGAGCTATTTAGAAGGGAATTTACCAGCTTAAATTCTTCTAATATTTGTTTACCTCAGCCTTTGAAAACCTTGTTTCTAGGGTGATGTCCTCCTTTTCTTTCATTTTCTCTATTCCTCCTTCTGAGCTACATCCCACAAACTTTGGTATGTTGTATACAAGAACATTCAGTTTTAATTATTTTCTAACTTTCTTGAGATTTCCTCTTTGATCCATGGATTATTAAGAAGTACATGGTTAAATCTGCAAGTGTTTGGAGATTTTCTTATTATCTCTCCAGTTTACCAGTTTTTACTTTAATTCCATTATGGCCAGAGAACATACCTTGTGTGACTTCAGTTCTTTTAGGTTTAGTAAACAATTTTTTATGATTCAAAATATGGTCTATTTCAGTGATTTTCCATGTACACTTGAAGAGAAAGTATAGTCTATTATTAGATGGACCTATTCAAAAAATCTGTTAGTAATTTTGTTTTCATCCTTGTGGAAATTATATATGTATTTTTTATTTTAAAAACGAGATAGTATTATTGTCTTTTCAGAGACCTGAATTTACACTTTCACAATATGTTATGAGTGTTTTCCACATCAATCCACATTCTTCCATACAATTATAATGTTTATTTAGTGCTTAATAAACAATAATATTTTTATTGAATTTCCTATTAGATTATTTCTAATTTTGGTCATGCTAACACTGCAACAAATATCCTTGTACTCTATAAAAATTGTCCTCCAGAAAGTTGATTTGAGTATGCATGCATGCCTGCACAATATGGGGGTTTATGACTTCTGACACACACCATGTACTATCATTCTTTATTAATCTTGCAGGCTAAAATTACTATCTCATTATTTCACCATTGATCAGTTCTTCTGTGTTTCCTGATTGTTCTAAACTCCTTTTAAACTGGGATATTAACTTTCAGAAACGAATTGTTAAGATACCTTTACAGAACTTGTTTTTAATGCCCTAGTCTACCTCCAGCCCGGTATTAACAATTTGGTATGTACGTTTGTTCATACCTTTTTTCCTAAGCAAATATTGACAAATATATTTATGTATGTATGGGGTGACTGGTTATATTTTATAAAACTGATATATACTCTTCTATGCATCAGATTTTTCACACTTAACAATACATCATGAATAGCCACAAGGCAGATGAACTAGATATAACTGGTTGTTTTCAATAGTTGCATAGTATTCTATGAAATGGCTAGGCCACGGTTTACACAACCATTCTTCTACAAATGAACATGGGATTTCAAGTTTTGTTAATACATCCAGTACTGTGAAAAAATTTTTTGTAAACTTTCCTTAGTGTATACTGAGTGCTTAATTTCTATTGCACAAATTTCTCTAAGTGGAACTGATTGGTCAAAAGGTATATGCACTTATATTTTAACAAATATCTTTTTCCATGAAGGCTATAATTCACATTTCTACTACTACTGTTCTCCCTAATCCCCTTCTGAGAGGTTAGATGTAATATCTTGTTATTACTTTAATTTGCATTTCTGTTACTCTAAGTTAGGAGAGCATCTTTCCAAAAAATTATTGGATTTGTTCTTCAATTTTCTATTGAGTTTTCTATCTTTTTCATACCAAATTGTAAGAGCTCTTTACATATGAAGTCTTTATATATTTTTTCAATTGCTTTCCCCCAACTTATATTAATTTTGTTTATGGAATCTTTTCCCATTCAAAATTTAAAAAATTTGAAGTGAACACATATTCTGTTCTATTATATAGTTTTAGGATTTCCTTTCTTATATAAAAGGTCTTCTCAACCTTAAAGCTACACTTTAGCTTTCTAAGTTTTTTTAATAATTTAAAGTCTTAAAAAAAAGTTAAAAAAAAAAGTTGGTTGAAATATGGTTCCAATTTCTAACAACAATAGTGGGACTAAAAATAATTCCATCTCCGCTGTCAGTGGTATAATAGGCATGTGGCTGATCAATGGACATGAGGAAAAATGCAATGGGAGATTTCTGGAAAAAAGCTTTATTTTTTCTCAAGATAAGGCTGTAGATCAGTTTTCACTTTGGATAATTGCATCTGGATTTAATTGCTGAGAAATTACAGTTATCTTATAGAAGCTTCATTATGAAGCTAACACTCTGGATGACAGAGTAGAGACATGGAAAGAACCTGGTCTTGGATAACATGATTGAGTCACTAAATTAACCAAATCTGAAGCCCTTCCTACCTCTGGGCTTCCCTTAATGTGATATAAATTTCCTTATTAAAACCAGTTTGATTCAGGGTTCCTATTAACTTAACAGCCACAATCATACTGATATATCATTTTTGTTACGATTAAATTCCTATATATTCTGAGATCTAATTCTGGACTCCAGCCTATTTACACTCATCTATTTGTTTATTCCTTTGTGCTACCATATAGTCTCATTTACAATGACTTAAAAGTAATGTTTCCTTATTTGGAAAAGCATATCTTTCATCCCCCACCACTATTTTTTTTCTCTCACAAAATATCTGCCATTCTCAAGTGCTTATTCTTTCATAGTAGACTTAGAAGACTCTTTTTAGAATGGAAAAAATGGAACATGGAAAATATTTGATGGGCATGGTGAATATCATAAGGATCTTTAAGAACTAGCTATACATAAAAGTTATTTTAATTGAGCCATTTCTTTATTATAGTTCCCTTGACTAATTAATATTTCACATTTTTTGACAGAGGAGAACAATTATTCAGTAATCACAAGTATGTGTTTCTTAGCTTGCTGAAGAACCACCCACCAAAATCAGAGAATTCTCCCACTTACAATCTCCCACTTAGACTATATAGCTCTGAGTGGTAAAAGCTGAAAATCTAGAGAAATGTTGAGTTACACTTTTCATTTGTAAAATCAAAAATTCAACAGCTTTGGTGGGAAATTCTTTCCTAATTTATCAAAGAGAATATTGTTTATACCCAAAGCATTCCATTTTATATATTAAGACTCTGTGTCTCTCCATATAATGCTTTCAAAGGATTCAAAATATTGATTCCCTGCAGGGAATACCTTTTTCCTCTCCAAATCTCAATTTGTCCCTACCTACTGGGTTCTTTCTCTTGTATGTTTACACTACTATTAGTATTATAAAACTCTCCCCTGACCACTCTGCCAACCATTGTCTTATTTTTCTGTTTTATTTCATATTCAGATTTCTAAAGGCACTGGCCTCTACTAACTGTCTCAGTGTCCTTTCCAGACACAGTTTGGATGGGGGCAGAAAGAGCTGAAGAAACATCACCTATGTAATTCACTAGCTGTACCACCTTGAATTAACTAGGTGAACCTTTGTGAACCTAATCTGTTTCCCCATGTCTTAAATAGAAATGATAATACCTATTTTAAAAGTCTGTATAGGAATTTGATAAAAGTTATTAAATATTTATATTTACTTCCTTCCTTATTGCAGTTTGTACTTTATCTTCTACTATAATTTATTTTCTTAAAGATCACTGTTAACCACTCCTTACTTGAAACTCATTTAGCTGAACCTTGTGCTTTTCTGTTTTTCCTGGTATTCCCACAAACTATCTCTTTTCTTTATAGTGGGTGGGCACTTTCAAAGATTCGGATCTTGGCTGTCTGCACTTTTTTTGTTACACTTTCTCCTTCAGAAAACGGATTCTTTTTATTGCTTTAGTGATCACCTCTATACTAATGGTGCTTAGCCCCTTCTCCCCTGCTCCAGGTCTACTTTCCTTTCTCAACTCCAGTTTTAGTGTTTATCTCACTATATACGCCTTCTTCAGTACACATATGGTCTCTAAGCTCTTAGGAATCACCTTCTAGATGAAAATGTACATCTATTTTTGCCCTTGGCTTCTCAAATACCCAGAGTAATCCTTTTTGGATTGCTCTAGAAATAGGATTAAAGAGGGAAAAACAAGAATATGAAAAAGAAAAGGAAGACCTATATTGTAACAAACTTACAGTTCTACCTGTTGGGCCTATTATACCTTCTTTGCCAAAGGGGCCAGTGTTTCCCTGTTGAGGTAAAAGAAAATCAGTCAGTCTCACTGCCAGTATAATGCAGAAAAATTCTAGAAAATTTCTTGTGTAACAGTAAAATAGTCCATGTCCACATAATTCCAGTTTTTAGTAGAAAATCTAATAATATCAAAAGAAATCATAGTACTTTTGACTTGCCGTATGTGACACAATTCTATATATTATTACAGATTCCTAAAAGAAGAGTTATATCTGTGTAATTTCTAACAAACTGCTAAATCAGCAATACAATTTTTGTGTGGTGATAACTTTAACGATGCCATTTTACATGTGGGTTATTACATAAAAAAATGCAAGTACTTTACATAAAAAAGACTACATAGAATGATGAACAAAATTTTGAATAACTTTCTTTACGGAGGCTGAAGGAAATGTCTGAGTGACTTGCAGCATGGAATTGAGAGAAGGCATGGGAAAGAAACAAAGAGCATCATATGTGACTAACTTCAGTTTCTCCATCTGTTAAATATGATTGTCTGTATCATAGGGCCATTTTGAGACTTAAATGTGAAAAATGATTTTGAAACTGTAAGCTGTTATTGATTATGAAGATAACCTTGAATAAGCTCAGTCTGGTCAATTCTTCCCAAATTATGTATGGAAGCTATCTTTTTTTTAATTGAAGTGTAACTCACTTACAATATCTTATTAGTTTCCAGTGTACACCACAATGACTCAAAATTTTTATATATTATAAAATGATCCCCACATTAAGTCTAGTTACTATCTGACAGCATACAATGCTATTACAATATTATTGACTACACTTCCTATTGTATAGATTACATCCTCAGGACTTACTTATTTTATAATTGAAAGTTTGTACCTCTTAATTCTCCTCACCCATTTTGCCCACCCCCCAACCCCTCCCCTCCTCTAGGAACCAACAGTTTGTTTCCTTATATCTATGTATCTGCTTCAATTTTGTTTTGTTGGCTTGTTTTATTTTTAGATTCTACACGCAAGTAAGATCATGCTATATCTCCCTTTCTCTGTCTGACTTACTATTTCTTTATGAATACAAAATACTTATTGTACTTATTTTCCCTCAACCTCCACTCCCACTCCCATTTGCAACAAATTTCAGTCTTTCTGGCTCATGCTTAACCTGAATTCTTAAATGTAAGTATCTAATAGGCTTTCTCTTTATCCAACTCCTGCCCTTGTACAGAAAATACTAGCAATTGAGATCATTATGTCATAAAGTCTATTCACAGATAGCGTAGAATCACTTTTAAATACAAAGACTGACTTTAAGTGGTAATTTGTAAATACAGTCCCCAAATCTCAAAGATCTACAACCAAATCAAGACATAGAACACTACATCAAAAACTAATGATGTACTGTATGGTGACTAACATAACACGATAAAAAAAAAAAGAGAGAGTTGATTCATAAACTAATCAAATTTAAGCCCTAGTTTGGTTTATCACTGAAAAAAAAAGTCAACAAAGCTTTAATTTAATGAACTGGACTATGATCTGACTCTAAAATAGTGATTTGTTAAAAGAACGGAGAGGTATACATGAACTCTAGAAAATGGTAGACCAAACAGCAAAAAAGTGTCTATGCTTATCTAAATGTGTCTGAAAGACAAAGTGTTTTGATTTTATTTATTATTTATTTTATATTTTTACAGAGGGAGAGAGAGGTAGTGGGGAAGGGGCAGAGGAGGAGGGCGAGGGATAATCTTAAGCCAGCTCCATGTCCAGCACGGAGCATGAGGCAGGGCTCCATCTCACAATGCTAACAACATGACCTAAGCTGAAACCAAGAGTCAGACACTTAATCGACTAAGTCACCCAGGTGAGCCTGAGGTGTTATGATTTTAATGGTTGGTCCAGTTAACTACATAAAAACATCTTTGAAATGAAGAAAAATTAATCCAGATTTCCTACTTCAATTAATTTATTTAATCATCTAGTATTTATTGATTGTTGAGCAAGAACTAGTTACTAGGCCACTTAATATCCATTCTATATTCTAATTAAACAATTAGCAGGCAACCTTATAACATATTTTTTGGCCAGTCAGCTGTGAATTCAGATTTTGGCTCTTCTACTTACTAGCCAGGTATGGCCTTGAGCAAATTACCTTTCAGAGACTTAGTTTCCCCATCTGTAAAATGGGGATGATGGCATCTCTCACAGGATTTTTATCAGGATTAAATGAGAGAAGGGACACAGACTGAACACTGGTAGATAATCGTTTTTTTGCTAAGTTATTAACCTATCATGACTTTTCACTTGTCTTTATAATGACTCAGCAAGAGATATCTGCAATTATAAATTAATATTCATGAGCAGTTACCAGAACTTTATTATTGGTGAACTGATAAAATTTCTGGAGCTGCAAAGCAGGATAGGGCTCAGACCCTGGCCTACAGAAACCCAGTGCCTAAAAAAAAAAAAAAAAAAAAAAAGAAACCCAGTGCCTAGTAAGATTCTGCTTAGGACAGATGTTAGGCAGGCAGCCAAATATCAAGAAAGGACTAATTAATTGAGAAAGCTTAATAAAACTACAATGAAGGGATTTAATTAGTAGGGGACTTAATATATGTAAGAACTTAAAAGCGATGTTTATTAGAGAGGAGGTGTTCCACATATAACTCACCTGTGGATAATCAAGAATTGGGCCTCATATAAAAGCACCAACTTTCCGCGGTTCTTCGGGAATCATAAAAATAACTAATAAATTTGCATCTGAAGAAATGTTGAGGCGGGTCTTTAAACAAACATTTCTCAGGGCAACATTGACCTTTGTGTTACTGAAAATAATTTATTGTAAGAGTTGGAGAAGATGTGTAGGATTTCAAAAATTTGACTGTTCATTTAATATTTTGCACAAGACACTGATTTTCAGCTGTAAAGTTCTTCGAGATTATTTTCTCCTGCTTCTGGACCACTTTCCTTCTTCTCTTTGCTGTCTCCACCTTTGTCCCTATAGTCGCTATTACTCAAGGGGGTGCAACTGCTACAGTCAAACCACTGTTCGACATTTTATCACTTTTTTTTTTTCCCAGTTTTACAGATCATCTCATCAATCAGGAGACTGGTTAATGAAAGCAAAAACAAAACAAAAAGCAAAATAAAACAAAACAAAAAACCAAAAACCAGTAACTGCTGATGGCTTATCTATCCCTACTTATATTTGCTACACTTTGCAATTCTAGGTGCTAAACAGCTAATGGAATTCTTCAGACACCAACATTCGCAACTCTTTTTTTTTTTTTTTTTTTTTTTAAAGATTTTATTTACTTGAGAGACAGAGAGCGAGAGAGAACACAAGCAGGGGGAGGGAGAGAGAAGGAGAGGCAGACTTCTCACTAAGCAGGGAGCCTGACACGGGGCTCAATCCCAGAATCCTGGGATCATGACCTGAGCTGAAGGCAGATGCTTAACTAACTGAGCCACACAGGCAGCCCCAACATTCGCAACTCTTTAAGCAGTTCCTCATCATTCTCCAGGGATAGCTACCCCTGAGCTGGGAAAACATAGCTATTGGGAAATATTTTTCAAAGTGTGGTGAGAGGAGCTCTGGTCCTAGACAAGCCTCCTCCAAGTGATGCATGGGGGTGGTCTCTGGTCTCTGGTTGCATTAATGCTTATAACACGAAACTGCTTTACATTTTTGTTCCTAATGTGAGTTAATAAATACATTATCCAGTATCAACATTAATTCTGATATGTATTTTCTAAAGTAAGAACAGGGAAGATGGGTGGTCTCTAGGGTCTTTTGCTCAAATTAATATATGAACTGAAAAAGGCTGAGAACATTTGCATGGGATCTAATGAGTTTCTTTTTTTTTTTTTTAAAGATTTTATTAATTTATTTGACAGACAGAGATCACAAGTAGGCAGAGAGGCAGGCAGAAAGAGAGAGGGGGAAGCCGGCTCCCTGCTGAGCAGAGAGCCTGATGCGGGGCTCGATCCCAGAACCCTGGGATCACGACCTGAGCCGAAGGCAGAGGCTTTAACCCACTGAGCCACCTAAGCACCCCTGAGTTTCTATCTTTACAGTCATTTTATTAAGTTATTAATTTGGAGTATATTAATTTTAGAATTCTTAATGCTAATTCCTAAAATAAGCAAAGAATCACAATCTCCCGGCAAGTAGAATGACTTTATACTTACTCTCTGTCCAATAGGACCTTTAGGACCTGATATTCCAACAATGCCAGCATCTCCCTCAGGACCCTAAAAATAGAATAAAAATAAAAAGTCAAAATCTTTCATTCTATATGAACATTTTACAAGTGAAATAATCTTATAATAATCTATTGAGTTGGTTCTTAAAAAAAATGATGTACATGCTGAAGTACTATGGAGGAATTGTTCTGAACTATGCAAGTTACTTTGAAGTGCACCAAAATGAATTCAGAGAGGGAGAGAAGGATAGATAGAGTCATGATAAAGCAAGTCCAGTAAAAAGTTATGGTGGAACCTAAGTAAGAGGTATATGGGTTTTTACTCATTCTCTCAACTTTGCTGTATGTTTGAACATTTTCAAAATAAAATGCTTGGGAAAATGGAATGTGAGGGGACAGAGGTGAGTTATTCTTAAAATTGGTAGGAAAATATACACCTATGTAAAATTTTATATTAATATTTAATTTCAAAATTCAAATATATAACTCTATGAATGGAAATTTTGCAGATTAGGAAATAGGTTGTCAGAGACTCAAGTCAGAGACTAAATATTGGTATTTTGACATCTTTCTGATGAATAGCAGAAAATGTGTAAACATACTCTGGGGCCTGGAAATCCTTGGAAACCTGTCAAACCTTGAACACCATGTTCTCCCTGCAATGTGAATGGACAGGATAATCATTATTATGCAATGGTGGCCTGGCCTGTAATATAATAATACTTAGTGAATTTCTGAGTTGGCACATACAGGCTGCCCTTTCAGACCAGGCTCTCCACATGGTCCTTGATCACCTTGTGCTCCTCGGTGACCTCTTTTACCTTGAATTCCAGGTTGACCAGGTAGCCCTTGCTCACCCTAAGGACAAAAAAAAAAAGGAAAGGTGATCTTGACTTTAGAATCTATAAGCATACTGTGTTTTAAATGAAACCCCAATACAGGTCCATCCTTACGCAAAAGTACAAGGCACTGGGGAAACCAAATTCTGCATGGTCATTCTCCCTACCAATATTTTTCACACAAGCAATTGTTTGATTATAATAAGCAAGAAGTATAACAGTGGGGAAGGAAAATTTCAGGGATTGTGGCCATAAGTGTGGAAAAAATAGGGAAAGGGGAAGGATAGTGGGGCTAAAGAGAGAATAGTGAGAGGTGGTGCGTGTGTGGGGGGGGTGTTTATATATCATGGAATTTGTATTTTATTTGAATCAGTATTATTTTGTTGTGTTTTCCTCACCATACAGAGATGATTCAGCTGATACCAGAAACAGAACAGGGTCTCCTGAAGTGTGTGAGTCTTGGCTTTTACCATGGTTATCTTTTCAATCCTATCATTAAGAAATTTCTAGTACTTGTTTCCCAAGATTCCCTTTCATGCATATTCCTATCATCTCCTAAAATGTCACTTTAAAGATATACTTAAGCACTGCTGTTTTATTTGTAAAAGTTAAGGGTTTTCTAAATTCATTTTTATTTTTGAAATGAAAGTTGCAATATCTTTCACACCGTGTCTAAAAATAATAATCAGGAGGAGTTTAGAGTTAGGTTAATAAAAAATGAAGGTTGTTAGATTTTGATCAAAGATTCTTTAAGATTAGCAAATTATCCTTCACTGTCTGGAAACAAAGACACAGCTTTGAGACTTGACAAATATGGATCCTTCTTATTGTCAGGTCATACTTAAGAGATAGGAATTTTATTTCACTTTCTGGTTTTAGCACTGGTTCAGCTACACTGAATTTTAGTGGAAAGGGATGAGTCATTTCCAGTTTACCCATATGGGTCAGAATACCTGAACATTCTTTAGAACTGAAACTATGAAAATCAAATAAAGAGGTGATAATGATGAGGGTGCCAACATCTTAATCCCTGACTTTTATAAAATTGCTTTAGACACTGGAGTCATCTCTTGGTTGTAGGGGTCAATTCTGCATTGAGATAGCTCTAAATCAGGTTTTGATTAGAAAGCCTTATTGAATGCACAATACTCCATTCAATGAATGTTAATGCAAGATTTAATGATGATCACTTTGACTCTAAGAAATAAGCTCTACTCCTATCAGATTTATGAACTGTTGGGTAGATTCAGATTCAGAGGAATGGGAAGTATTTCTAAGAAAGTATGTATCTGGAAGTAATAAGATTTCTCTTTTTAGGAGGAGACAGAGGATGACAGGAAAGAAGAAACAGAATGAGTCAAAGAGCATCTTTTAAAGCATTGCCAATACTGAATTAATGAGTTGTTCTGGCAATTATACGCACCATGGTTATCACAGGAAAGGAGAATGTCCAGGCCACACACTTTCCTTTTTTTCCTAATGTCTTTTTACCATTGGTCAAATTTATTAAAAACCATTAACCTTACCATCCTGTGACCTAGCCAATGAACTCAGGGACAAAATGTTTGTCAATGGTGCTGCTCATCTATCAGAAGAAAATGTTATAGTACCTTTGGGCCTGGGACCCCTGGGCTTCCTGGGAGGCCTGATGACCCCTTGGCTCCTCGAGGACCTGGAGACCCAACCAGTCCTGTTCTTCCTGGGCTGCCTCTCATGCCCTAAGAAATAAGAAATGAAAATTGGGACATTTCCTAAAAATTCATCCAGAGGCTCAGTATATGTAGGAGGGGATGGTGTTCCAAAAGGCTGCTGTTGCCACACTGCCTGGGTTTGAGACCTATCCTGGGCTTCTTTCCCAAATAAGTGAAATACTTAAGTAATGTTTTGACTCACCTAAAGTCTCTAATTATAGTTAATGTAATGGTCTGAGGTATTTAAAATGAAAATACTGAGGCAGTATAGTCTGTTAGTACCTTCTGACTTAAATAGCCTAGGTGCAAAGTATGTGTGTTGTGTTCTAACTTTCTGTATTATATTCTGGATATGCATGACAACTCTAATAACTGATTAATGTTTCCTTAAGAAAAATATTCTATGGCTATTAACTAGACCTACTGTGGTGATCATTTCTCAATACGCACATATATTGATTCATTATGCTGTATATCTGAAACTAATATAATATTTTATGTCCCTTATATATGTTTCAATTTAGAAAAAATTAAGAAATTAAAAAAAAAAAAAAAGGTTTCTGAGCGGTTCACTTGTTAGCCCAGCATGGAAAATCACTTGCTGATATGACTTACATCATGTCCTCAAAGTAAACTTGCTTAAGATTATTACCTTTTGGCAAGAACAACGGCCTGAAATGGTAAAGACATCGGAGCAGCTTCAATAGCCAATTAAAAAACAAGGCAAATGCTTTTCAGTGGTTTTCCTTGCCTCTTGATGAATCAACAGATGTTACCAATACTACTCTTGTTGATTTGGGGAGCCAACGCTGTGTTGAAGTGACTGAAGAGCTAACCTACGTGAACAGTCTGCAGATTGACTATAGGTGAGAGTATTTTCAAAGAATTTAAAACACTGAATCAGTACAACCTCAAGTGGAATCTGCTAAAATGTGATAAAAACTAATAGCAATGCATTGGGAAAATATTTATTGAACAAATTTACAAAAGTTGTGAAAATGTAGTGTATTTAAAGCTATGGATGTTCACCATATTATCCACCATCAGGTCCACTGAGGAAAATACTCATCTAGCATGTGTTATTGAACCAGTAGTGCCAATAGTGAATTCCACTGACTCTGGCAACCTTCATCCATTTTGTGAGATTTTTTGTGAAAATAGAAACTGAATATCCTAATTTTCTCTATCACACAGCAATCTGATGGCTCGGCAGGGATAAAGTTTTATTGAGATATTCTGAGAATGAGATTGAAATGTTTTTGAATGGGAAGACCCACCCTCAACCTCTATTATTGAATGATGAACAGGTTTAGGAATTAGATTTTGCTGCAATGCCTATAAGTGAAGCATATACTTTGGTAGTTGTTTCTTTTTCTTTTTCCTTCTTTTTTTTTAAGGGTGAGGGCAGAGGCAGAGGCAGAGGCAGAGAGAGAGCGAAAATCTTAAGCATGTTCCATGTTCAGCACAGAGCCCAACACAGAGCTTGGTCTTACAACCCTGAGATCATGGCTTAAGCCAAAATCAAGAGTTGGACGCTTAACTGACTGGAGTCACCCAGGTGACCCAAGTCATTTCTTTTTCTTTCCTTTTTTTTTTTTTTTTTTTTTTTAAAGTAACCTCTATACCCAACACAGGGCTTGAACTTACAACCCCAAGATCAATAGTCACATGCTTTACCAACTGAGCCAGCCAGGCACCCCATATGCCAGAGCCATTCTGAGGACAACTAATGTTTGAATCACAAGAACATCAAGCAATTTTATACATTTCCTGTGATGTCAAAAATTAAAACAATAAGTCAGATCTTCATTTCCCACACAAATTTGCAGTGGGTAGATTTTCTGAGCTCAACTCCTTTCCGTAGCATTTTTTAGCACTAGAGGCAAGACATTTCTGTACCTCAAAATTCATTTAACTGTGCAGCTGAGGAGTTCCCACCTAACAGTTCAACTGGAAATGCTAATATACAACGTAACGACATGCTAGAAGGCAAATAATCAAGAGAAGAATCTAACAGAATTTTATAAATTCCTTCTAAGCAACAAATATGCACAATTAAAATCATATGTTCATGAATTTGGCAGCACTTATATGTGTGAAAAGAATTTTCAAAGATAAAATTTGGAAAACATGCAAAATCTCATTATAGGTCACCATTAACAAATAAAAAGAAAATTTTGATGATAGGGAACTGTAATAAGCTAAATGTTACCTCTCCTCCCACAAATAATTCTATTTTTTCTCATAAGTAGACTTGTATTACAAAAAAATTTTACTAAATTATTATATTTTCAATTTCATAAAGAAAAATTTTGTGAAAATCTATTTTTTCTCATTATATAAGTTCTTAAATAGTACCTTAATTTTGCCTACTGCCCTGCAAAGCCCAAAATATAATATTTACAGAAAACATTTGTTGACCCCTATTTTAGGAGATGACTGCTACTTTTTGAGTTGATTCCTGGGATACTAAACTGGGTTGTGCAATCATTCTTCTAGGCATTCAGCAAATATTTGATTATGATATAGAATATTATTATGTGAAAGCAAGGTCATAGGAAGCCCTATGAGCAATACAAAAATAAATAAAATAAGGTTTTTGTTTTCAAGAAGCTTAAAATTAAGTTAAAAATTGTAAAATGTGGGGCGCCTGGGTGGCTCAGTGGGTTAAAGCCTCTGCCTTCGGCTCAGGTCATGATCCCAGGGTCCTGGGATCGAGCCCTGCATCGGGTTCTCTGCTCGGCAGGGAGCCTGCCTCACCCTCTCTCTGTGCCTGCCTCTCTGCCTACTTGTGATTTCTGTCTGTCAAATAAATAAAATCTTTAAAAAAAATTGTAAAATGTAATATGTAAATAGTTATAATAAAAACAAATATTTTAAAGATTTCCAGATGAGAAGAGAGATACAAAGCAAATACTAGAGGGGTCCTGAATAGGGGAAATTTTCTTTGGTGTTAATCAAAAAGGCATTACTGAGAAAGTAGATTAGAACAAGATCACAAGATAAAGATATTGTTGGGGCACCTAGATGACTCAGTCAGTTAAGAGGAATGCAAGTTGGTGCAGCCTCTTTGGAGAACAGTGTGGAGATTCCTCAAGAAATTAAAAATAGAACTTCCCTATGACTCTGCAATTGCACTACTGGGTATTTACCCCAAAGATACAGATGCAGTGAAAAGAAGGGCCATCTGTACCCCAATGTTTATAGCAGCAATGGCCACAGTTGCCAAACTGTAGAAAGAACCAAGATGCCCTTCAACGACGAATGGATAAGGAAGATGTGGTCCATATACACTATGGAGTATTATGCCTCCATCAGAAAGGATGAATACACAACTTTTGTAGCAACATGGACGGGACTGGAAGAGATTATGCTGAGTGAAATAAGTCAAGCAGAGAGAGTCAATTATCATATGGTTTCACTTATTTGTGGAGCATAACAAATAGCATGGAGGACATGGGGAGTTAGGAGAAGGGAGCTGGGGGAAATTGGAAGGGGAGGTGAACAATGAGAGACTATGGACTCTGAAAAACAATCTGAAGGGTTTGAAGAGGTCGGGGGGTGGGGGGTTGGGGAACCAGGTGGTGGGTATTAGAGAGGGCACGGATTGCATGGAGCACTGGGTGTGATACAAAAACAATGAATACTGTTATGCTGAAAATAAATGAAAAAAAAAAAAAAAAGAGTCCAATTCTTGATTTCGGCTCAGGTCATGATCTCATGGTTGTGAGATCGGGCCCTGCATTAGAATCCTGTGTCCAGCTCTATGCTGAGCATGGAGCCTACTTGGGATCCTCTTTCCCTGTCCTCTTTCCCTCCCCCCACTCACATATGCTTTCTCTCAAAAAAAATAAAAGATAAAGATATTGTCCTTAAAGATAAAGATATTGCCCTATCACAAATGTGATAGGAGAGGTGATTTGTCAAAAATAGAGTCTCTTAAAAAAAAAATGGGGTGCCTGGGTGGCTCAGTGGGTTAAAGCCTCTGCCTTCAGCTCAGGTCATGATCCTAGGGTCGTGGGATCCAGCCCCACATTGGGCTCTCGGCTCAGCAGGGAGCCTTCTTCCCCCCACCCCCCACCCCCCGCCTGCCTCTCTGCCTACTTGTGATCTCTATCTGTCAAATAAATAAATAAAATCTTTAAAAAAAAATAGAGTCATTTCTGTAGAAGGCCTGGTTGGGAGAATAAGATCTAAAGATAAAGCTGATTTTGAATATAATACTGAAGTATTATTCCTTTTTCCCCCAAGTTATTTCTTCCAAATTATATCATCACATACCTTTTCATTCTTTTACTTATGGTTAATAATTCAACATAGTTAAAGAATTACCTTTTCCAGGTAGATTTTCTCCATGATCACAAAGCTGACTAAAATAATGAATGAAAATGTATTTTATATTCCTAGGTGCCATGTACTATGCTGGGCACTCACAGGAAGACACCTACAGGATACCTACAGGATATAGGTTCATAGTTCTTAACTTGATCTCTAAACATTTTTTTTGTCCCAATCTACATTGACTATTTTTATCTCTTACCATTTCTCTATGTTAGTGGCTCTCAATATACATTAAGGACCAATTATGAGGACAAAATCCTCATTGGGAAAAGGTGAAAGGAAGGGGAGAAATAAAGACAGAAGTACAGTAGGGGAAGAGCGAGAAGGGGGAAAGGTAGGGAGAGAGAGAGAGACAAAATGAGAGGGAGGAAGCAGGGCTGGGCAGATAGAAAAGAGAAAGAGAGCCGCATTGTGGACTTAAGATTCAGGTGGTATGGTTCTCCCATGTTGCTTGCATCATTAATCCAAGTGCACTAATCTCTACTTCCTTCCCCTTGCCACATGAACTTGAGAACCCTGGATTCATGTAATTTATCGTATTTCTTTCCTCTTGCCACACAAATCCTGGATTCATGACATGGTGTCATTTTAGAACTCATCAATGCAAATGAAAGCAAATTCAGTCATAGTCATCTGAGACTTTGGGATATAAAATTTTAAAAAATGTTCAGTGAAGACATAGCTGTTATACCAATGGCTAGGTCTCTAAAAGGAATATGACTTTACAGAAAAGGCAAGTCTCAAAAATAGAATTCTGATAAACACTGTCCTCCCCATTAAAAACAAAAACAGGTGAGAAATCCAAAGAAACCGATGACTTGAAGAGAAGGAAGGTATGTAAGCAAGGGAAAACAAAACAAAACATACATACTCAGATCAATATATAGACTGAGTTCCAGAGTTAAACTAGGTAGAAAGCAGATCAGTGTAAGGATTTAAAAAAAAAAAAAAAAAGGTGGATTGTCTTGCAAGGCTGTGAATATCCTACCCTTGAATGTATTACAGAGGTAATAGATGCCACAGGGAGAGGATAACACATGACAGATTACCTGAGACAATTTTAGGATACTTCAACATTCCAGAATTCTAATAGAGTAGCACTTCACTTATAATTTTAGGCAATTTTTTAAAGACCTTTATTCATCAACAGGAAAAAAATATATATCTTTCCAGTGATGCATGGACAACGGACATTCAGATCTTGCTGAATGCTCCAGAAATTCAATAGGTATTTTTAGCTGAGAATAAAAGGACCCTAAGACCAGTCCTCAAGTTTAACTGAAAACTAGAAACTTTACTTGCAGTGCTATCACACATTTAACAGGGCACAATGAATATGTTCCAAGTCACTTACTGTTCATGTTGGTTTCTTAGAGAGAAATTTGAGGATAGTAGCAGAGTGTTCTGCACAAAGTTCCAAACAATGTCTCATACAAGTAGAGAACAAATATTTCTTATTGTGAACACAAAGATGGATGAGTAATTTTACTTTCAAGAGAAACAGATGCTAATGCCTAAGCATTCTTTCCAGTGTCTTCTAAATGATTTATTTAAAACCAATCAGCAAAGAGTAAGTCATTCTGAGAAAAATATTAAAAGAAATAAAATCATATTTAATTTGTTCAGAGATGCTGAAACCAATGAACAGTTTATCTGAGTTTAAAAAAAAAAAGTTGATAGTATGATAAGAGTACATGATGTCTCATGGCTAGAAACTTCCACTATCCTCAGATGGGGGTTAGATTCCCTGCTGAATAAGTTTTTTTTTTTTTTTTTTAATTAAAATTAACTGACATATAGTATTATGTAATTTAAAAGCCTACTTAGTGCTATTTGGTACATTTGTGTTTACTTATTACAATATGCTTATTGCAGTAATGTTGGCTAATACCTTTATTATATCACATGTTTATAGTTTCTTTTTTGTGCTGAGAATAGTTGAGATTCAGTCTGCTAGCAACCTTGAAATCTACAATATGATACCATTGACTATAATCACTATGTTGTGCATTAGATCTCCAGAATTTATTTATCTACTAGGTGTAAGTCTGTACTCTTAAACTGGTTTTCAACTCTGCAGGAAGTATCAGTTTTGTCTAAACTGAAATTGATGACTGCTTGGGTTAGTCAGTAATCAACAATATCAGCCACAACAAGAGTTACTTTTTACTGGGTGTCTTTTGTGTATCAGAAACCACAATGGTTAAAAAAGAAGAAAGAAAGAAAGAAAGAAAGAAAGAAAGAAAGAAAGAAAGAAAGAAAGAAAGAAAGAAAGGAAGGAAGGAAGGAAGGAAGGAAGGAAGGAAGGAAGGAAGGAAGGAAGGAAGGAAGGAAGGAAGAAAGAAAGAAAGAAAGAAACTATAATGGTAATATGGTTGTATTGTTTTATTTAATCTGATGTCAGTGAAGGAAATAAGAGGAACTCCTAATCTTTCACTTTGACTTCCCTGTGGGGGAAAGAAAGAAGGGTACATAAGCATGTACATGTTTATGTAGAAAACTGCCTTTTTTCTGGAATTGAATGGGAAGATCTGGGATGGAAAATGGAGTTATCTGCATACATTCAGAGGACAGAAAGAGAGAGATTTTGGAACAATGATGACTAGTTTATATATAATAGTGAAACATAAAGTGAATGTCACTCTTGTTACTTCCTAGGCCCCTTAATTTAGATGTTGTAATTTCATTAGAATTGAAACAAATATATTAAGGAATAAATAACAAATACACATTTTAAGCACAGGCAAAAATAGAAATCCACATTTTAAAGTAGATTAACAAAGGAAAACCATCTTTAAAATATGTTGAATGAAAAGACAAATATTTTTAATATTAATTTTATTGATGTCTCAACAGCAGAGTGGTAAGTTTAAAATGACACTAAACTTCAAATTAATTGTTTTTCTTTAAAGTAGCACCTTGAAAATCACTAGAAAGTTTTTTCCTTTCCCTACTTCCAAGCATCCTCTGTGCTCATACCATTATGTTTATATAGTTATTTACTATGAGAGAAAATAACAATTAAAATTACTTTACTTACTGTAGTACAAAAAAATATGTATGGTGCCGTAATTTTTTTTTGCATTATTAGGCAACATTAAGTACTGCATTTTTTGTTAAGCCAGCAAACCAATGAGTTATAAAAGGAATGCTTTGCTTCCTTTATTCCAAGCAACTAAAAACACTTCTATTTAAGTAAGAATTTCTTATTTTATTTGGTTTACTAAATATATCCCCCTAGGAAAGAATTGGCTGTTAAAAAATGTGGGATAATAATTATTAGGTGATTATATGCAAGGCTATATTATATAAAAATAATGTAGCATTCCTAACATTTTCCTTCAGTGCCAGTCAAAAGTAATGTGGCCAAACGTTGGAAATAAGATTTATGAATGAGCTGTACACTAAAGTCAGGAGGTGACTTTAGTTTTGAATCTCTAAACATACTAAGGCTTATGGAACTTGGAGCAGGGTTGAGACAAGTCACAGGGCAGCAGAGACAAGTCAGGTCTGCTTGACTTATGTCTATTCCCAAGAGTGTACAAAACAAAGTCTTGTTCAGCCTTAATGAATACATGCATTTCAACATTGTATTACCTCACAGAAATTATTTATACATTTCCATTAGAACAACTGGTGGTTTATCAGTCTTGCAAAATGGACAGTGCAAATGTCACTCTAATATTGGGCAAAATTAATGTACCTTATGAAATCTCCTTTACTCAGAACTTCACCTATAATCATAGGACTGACAGGGACTAAAAAAGGATTATTTCATTATACTTTGGATCTTAGACATGTCCAGGCTCACGCTACTATGAAGAAATAAACGTCCCTCTTTCATTTCAAAAATAACAAATCTATACCCATACTCTCTTACTTGATCCTCGGATAATCCTGTGAACATGCCAGTTCTTTCCTAACTTCAGGTTTTTCCATTTTGGTTCCTTCACAGAGTGTGTTTGTTCCTCATTCTTTACAGACCTGGTTCAGTGTCACCTTCTCAAGGGAGAAACAGTCTCACTATACCCAAGTACGACCTCCTCCACGAGGCCTGCACGGTCTATTCCATCTATAATCTATCTCCCACATGCTCTATCTCACAACCCTATTTCTTTCTTCCACGAGCTGGAATTACCAGATTTCTTTATATATAGACTACTAACCAATTACTGGGCCGATTCATAGTACATCATGAATTCTTTTTTTTTTTTTTTTAGGTCAAAAATAGTCAAATGTCTGGACGCCTGGGTGGCTCAGTTGGTTAAGCATCTGCCTTCAGCTCAGGTCATGATCCCAGGGTCCTGGGATCGAGTTCTGCATCAGGTTCCCTGCTCGGGCGGGGGGAGAGCCTGCTTCTCCCTCTGCCTGATGCTTCCACTGCATGTGCTCTCTCTCTCTCTCTCTGACAAATAAATAAAGAAAATCTTTTAAAAAAAATGGCCAAATGTCAGACATTTCTTGCTGTTCCATGTGTGTTTCATGGAGGCAGTTCTTTGTCTATCTTGTTTAGTGCTATATTTTCCAACTCCTAGCTCATAATAAGCACAGAACAAATATATGTTGAATGAATGAATGTTAGCTTAACCATGAGTATCTATTATTATGGGAAGATGATAATAGCAATAAGGGCATGTAGTCTGCTAAACATGTCTCATACGAACCATATGAGGAAGGTGTTATTACATTCCTGTTAGAGATGAGAAGCCTAAGACGTTAAGTAGCTGGCACATCTTAATTTTATTTAGGACTCCAAAGTCACAGTTATTATGAAAAGACCATTCACTCTTCAAATATTTATTGAGCTTCTTCTTCTTTTTTAGATTTTATTTATTTATTTGAGAGAGAGAGAGTGAGAGAGAGAGCATGAGTTGGGGGGAGGGAGAGGGATAAGCAGACTTCCCACTGAGCAAGGAGCCCAATGCGGGGCTTGATCCTAGGACCCCGGAATCATGACCCCGGAATCATGACCCCAACCAAAGGCAGACGCTTAAGCTAAGCCACCCAGGCGCCCCTATTGAGCTTCTTCTATTGCCTGAGGCTGCTGAGTGTTAGGGCTCCAAAGATGAATAAAACACAACCCCGAATCTACATGAGTTTGCCATCTTTTGTCGCAGGAAGACATGAAGATATGTAATCAGCAGCCATATGATCTGTGCTCTGATGGAAGCAGTGTATACAAGTTCAGAGCAGGGTTGCTTAACTCTGACTGGAGAGGTCAAGGAAGAGTGTCTGAAGGAGGTAACACTTCAATTACGTCCTGAAAGAGCAAGAAATTATTCATCCTAAAGTTAGAGAGAAAGATGGAAGAGCTTTCCAAGCAGAAGGCATAAATGACATGTACAAAGGGATGAAAGTAAGGAAAAAATACGGAATTTGGGGGGACTATCTAAGTAATTAAGCATAGCTGAATGGGTATAGAATAGTGATTAAGAATGCAGGTTCTGAATCTAGATTGGCTGATATTGAATTCTGGTTCTATTGTTTGTTGTCTATATGACCTCAGGCAAGTTGCTTAGTCTCTCCGAGTCTCACCTTCATTTTCTGTACCCTAGAGATAATAGCTATACCTACTTCGTGGTTTTTTTTTTTTTTTTAATTGTTGGTTTTTTTTTGTGGGGATTAAATAGCTTCATACATATTCAGCACTTTGAATAATTCCTGGCACATAGTAAGCATTTAATAATTGTTAGCTGTCATTATGACTGAAATGCATAGGAAATGTGAGGATAAAGGTAGAATAGAAGACTGGAAACGTAAAGAGAGGCCAGATCATGAAGATCAACATTACACAAAGAGTATGAACTTCATTGGATTGGGAGTCACTGAAGATTCAACTAGGAAAGTTACATCCTTCAGCATATCTTTCATTTTGTTGCTAATAAGCAGCCAAACAGGCTGTGTTTTGTCTGTTCTGGAAGAGTTCCTAATGAGCAGTAAATGGGCCAAAACAAGTAGCAGGGGGGAGAGGGAGAAAGTAGTAATCAGGATAAGCCATAACTGGAAATCACCCTTTTAATAATCAAGAGTTGACAGGATCTGCTGAATGTAAATCTGGCAAACGCAAGTGTGTTTCTTTCTCCAAAATACCATGGGAAAGAAATGTATCTTCTCAGAAACAGAAGTTTCTTTGGTGTGACTAGCTCACAGGCTAGAGAGTGCCACAGATGGGTGGCAGACCTGCTGGTGTCCCTAACAGAGGCTTCCATGGTGGTCTTGCTACTCTGTGCTTGGACTGTGAGTGGGATGATGAAATGTGTTTTTCCTTCTTATACTGGACACAATCCACAGTGGAAAACTCAAGACTTCCGATGTTCTTTCAGGATAAGCATCTCATTTCCTATAACACTTAAGCCTGTGTTCACCTGACAAAGTGCAAAGTCAAGATTGGAAAGCCTTGATTTGTCTTAAGTCAAGATGGTAGGTTTGTTTCTTTCCCTCTCTTCCAATAACCAATTTTATTAGTTGTAGCAATAAAAAATAAGAAGACTAGTAAGCCTTCATTTTGGTGACAAATAGATTTATGATCTTTGCAGGGAAAAGTTGTTTTCCTTTTTCATAAATGACTGAGGCACTACAGAAGTCCAAAGCGATGAAAACAGCAATGGTAGACTCATTTACTGCAGATGTTCTAAGTTGACTTGTCTCAAAACACTCATTTATACAGAAGGAAATTCACATAGGCAACTGTGAGCCTCTCCAATACTGTCCTTCAGTTATAGTCACATGACTTTGAAAAAACACTGAAACTGTGGACTGAATATGCCAAGAATTCTTTAACTCCTTGGCCACATCAAAAAAAGAAAGAACATTGTTTAGGAAAATCAGGCAGTTGCATAATGCTAGAAATCCCAGAATAAATATTTTTCTTAGTGGAAAAATCCAGCAGTCTTTAAAGGTAAGCCAAGAAACACCACGGTGCCATGATTTAAAAAAATAAAGTAAAAACTAAAAAAAAAAAAAAAGAAAGAAGAAAAAAAGACCAATGGAAAGATGTCCTTATCTGTTGTTGAAAATATTCCAGGGAATATGCTAGTATTTAGAGACTATGTTACTTTCTCTTAACTAGTTTTTCTATTGCTATAGTAAGTTTCAGAAATAATTAGAAATTACCAGTTAGCCATTGTTATCTAATGTCACTGACCAGACTAGGTCCTTATAAAGCATCACCACTTTAATTTCATATCGTATTTCTATAGGAAACAGAAACATTTGTAGAAAATATTTCCATATTCATAAATACCAATAGCATGTGTAAACTTTGGGGTTAAAAAGGGGATTCCTCAAGGGAAAGTTATTTTTTCTTATTTTGATGGATACAAAACACTTCAATATTTATGACATCCTGATATTCAAAGTATGCATGTGAAATTTTTCTAACTTATTCTTTGAAAATGCTAAAGGTAGGAGATGATGAATTATGATCTAATACCAAATTGCTTACCAATGGGAATAGCAGATACCATTCTTCATACTTCATGGCCCTGGTGATATACTGCAGCAATATTCAACATTATTGTAATTCATTTCAATTCCTTTCATCACAAAATTCCATGAGATTCTTATACTAGCCCTATATAAAGGGACATCTAGCTCAGAATCTGTTTTTCAGAAATGATGGCCCAGTTAGAAGTAGAATAGCTTTGGAAATGGAACTAGAATGTACATGTTTTATTGTCTGACTAATTCATACTCAGATGCTCCTTTCTCTTTATTATGTCTTCAGCCTCTCTGTCTCTACTAGGTCCACCTAAATTTTAAATGTGCTCAAGGTTCTCTCACTTCAAAATAACTTCTACTTTAATTTCAGTTTCATCTCTAGTTATTGTCCTACTTCCTCTTTCAGAGCCAAATTTCTCCACTGAATTGCCTGAATATCTGATTTCTTCACTGTCCATGCTCCTCAAGCACTGCGATCCTATTTCTGCCCCTACTAATCAAATCAAATGGCTATTTGCTGAAGTTACCGATGACCTCCATATTCTAAAATATAATGGCACAATCTTATCTTTTTGAGATTTTGGTACTAGTCAGGGTCCTTACTCGCAAACACCAGAAACCAATTCTGGAAATTTTTAACGGAAAATTTTCTGAAAATGCACTGAATAGCTCTTAAAATCACAGATAAATCCAGAAAGCCAGGTTTGGAAAATACACAGAATTAAAGGAAGTTTAGGCAGCCAGAATTTGGATACTGCGGTGTGTATCACAGTAGCTGCTGGACATGGACTCCTGTCACCCCTGGAAACCGAGTACTACTGATGTTACTGCCACTGCCACTAGAACAGAATCTCTATTGTCCCGGCTTCTGCATATCACAGACTCCCCAGCCAAAGGTCTTGGTGAACATAATGATTGGTTTGGCCTAGGTCATTGGCTTATGTCCTTGTTTCAAGGAGGAACCGGAAGATGAGAGTCTAGCATTTGACATCTGTAGAAAGGGGCCTCCTAATGGGGTGCCTCGGTGGCTCAGTGGGTTAAGCATCTGGCTTTTGATTTTGGCTCAGGTCATGATCTCAGCATTGTGGGATCAAGCCCTACATCAGGCTCCGTGTTCAGCAGGGAGCCTGCTCAAAGATTCTCTATCTCTCTTCCTCTTCCCCTGCCCACTCTCACTAAAATAAATCTTTAAAAAGAAAAAGGAAAAAAAGTGGCCTCCCTCACCAAGATCAGAGAGTAAACACAAACATTTATAAAGCTAAAAATGAGGTAAGATGCTGAATAACCAAAAAAATAAAATTAAGAAAACACATGTGCAACACAATCTTTCAGGATTATTATAGTTGATGACTTACTCCTTGAAATATTTTTTGCTTGTTTCCATGACATTATATTCTTTTTCTCCTATCTATTATGATCACTCCCTCTTGGTCACCTTTGTAGTCTCCTCTTCCACCTTTACCTGACTTCTAAATGATGGCATTCCCTACAGCTTGATACTGGACCTTCTTTCCATTGTTTACTTATATTCATGTTTTTCTTCATTTGTTCCCCAAATCTATTCACTGCTCCTTCTCTATCTTGCTATTTGTTCTGGGAATTTGACCTTTATGGACTGCATCACCTGGGTTCTCTTGTCCTCTCTTGACTTTCAGTTGAGGTTGGCCAATGGGATACACTTCACTAGGATATCAGAGGAGGGAGGCGAACTACATTTACTTCTCCCATTTCCTTCTGGCCTTGGTGTTCTGTCAGTGGCTGGGTTACTTTCAGCTCTAGCTCCTGTGAGGTGCCCCTCTTCCAATAGCTCCGGCTCTCAACTGGAGTCTCAACTTGACATTATTTCTTTCCTTTAACCTTTCAGGTCTAAGGGCAGTAAACACTTCCTACTGCTGACAGTCTCTGGATTCTCCCAACATCCCTTATTGACTGCCCCTGTCAACATTTTTGTAAATATTCTCTTCAATATTCAGAAGTAGAGTATTTCGTCTACTTTTTAACATGACCAATTAAGTACATTTGTATATGCTGATGACTGTCACATTTATATCTGACCTCCTCTCTGAGCTCTATGTCAGAATATTTAACTGCCTACTTAACATCTCTACCTGGATCTTATAACCTTGCCTATAAAATTTGGGTCTCTTTCAGTGTTTGCTTTTTTTAGTGATGGGTACTACGATGCATTGAGTTAGAAACTCGTACAAGTTAGAAATCTGGAAGTTATCCTTGACATCCCTCTCTTTCCCTTACCTCCCATAATCAAATATCAAAACTACCTCCTAAATACTACTAAATCCACCCACTTCTTTCCATTTCCACTCCACTAATCTAGTCCAAACCATGGACATGTATAGCCTGGAATACTGCAATACATAGTCTAGTCTCCTGCATCTCTCTTGCTCCTTTCAATTCATTTTCCATAATGAAGCCAGAGGGAGTCCCCTAAAAATGTAAAATTGGATAAAGTCCCTCAATAGGGTCCTACAGTCTTCAGCTAATATTCAATATCCTTAATATGTCCTTCAACACGCACGATGATGTGGTTCCTGTACATCTGAATGGTGTACAGCTTATTTGTTACATCTTGCTCATTGAATGAACTTTAGTCACAATTGCTCTTGTTTTGGTTCTTCAAACATACTAGGCTCTTCCTAGCTTCTTATATGCAGCTGTTTCTGCATAAAATGTTCCTTTCTGGCTTTCTTCACCCACAATAATCATTCCTAATTTATTAACTCCTACTTATTGTTCAGTGTTACCTCTCCTTCCCTACCCCCTCATATCAAGCCACTTTACTGAGGTGTAATTAACATAAAGTAAATTGCAAAATACATAATTTGATAAGTCAGTGTAAGGGGTTTCACATGTTTGTGTAATCACACAATCATCACAATCAAAATACTATATCATCATCACAATCAAGATCATCACAATCATCACAATCAAGATAACGTATCTGCCCCCTCTCCCCAAAAGTCTTACCCTGTCCCTTTGTAAGCCCTCATTCTCATACCTCTCTATATGCACTCCATCCAGGATATTCCTGATTTGCTTTCTGTCACTACAGATTAGTTTGCAATTTCTAGAATTTTATATAAGTAGAATCATACAGTATGGGCTTGTTTTGGTCTTACTATTTTTTTTTCAAGTAGGCTCCACATCCAGTGTGGAGCCCAGTGTGGGGCTTGAACTCATGACCCTCAGATCAAGACTTAGGCTGGGACTGAGTTGGATGCTCAAGCTACTGAGCAGCCAGGCACCCCTGTCTGTTTTTTTCCCCTTAGCTTATTTGAGATCCACTCACGTTGTAGCATTTATCAACAGCTTATTCTTTTTATTGCAAACTAATATTTCTTTGTACATATGGAGCATGTTTTTTCAGGCAGTCATCTTTTAATGAAGATTTGGGGTGTTTCTGTTTTGGAGCTATTACAAAGATAAATGCTATAAATATTCATGTGCAGGTTTTTGTGTGGACATATGTTTTCATTTCTCTTGGATAAGAGTAGAAAGGCTGGGTCCTATGATAGGTATATGTTTAATGTTTTAAGATACTGCCCATGCCAAAATTGACATCCTAATAGTATTAAGTGTTCTGACCCATGAACATAGTATATATACCACTTATTTAGGTCTACTTTAATTTTTGTCAGAAATGCTTTATAGTTTTTAGCATATAGGTATGCACTTTTTTGGGTCAAATTATCCCATTTTGGCACTACTGAAAGTACTGTATTTTAAATGTCACTTTTTGAATGTTCATTGTTAGTATATAAAAATACAATTCAAATTTGTATATTGATCTTATATCCTGCAACTTTGCTAAATTTACTTAATTTTTTTTGGAGATTCTTGAAGATTTTCTACATAGATGATCATGTTGTCTGTGAATAAATACAGTTTTATTTCTTCCATTTCAATCTGGGGGTTTTTATTTCTTTTTATTACCCTGACTAGAACCTTATTGCATTGATTAGAATCTCCAGTACAGTGCTGAATGTGTCATTTAAATATAAGAAGGTAATACAGGTATCTTTACAGAAATGAGGCCTCAGAAGGTTTGTCTCACAAATACCTACACTGAAATAATAATAGAAACAAATTCAGGAGATTCTATAGAAGTTATTCAAAGTAATAGTGATCAAATAGCTTAATTAAGTTTACTCCTCAAAAAAAAAAAAGCAATGGAAATAAAAAGAAAGAGTAAATGCAAAAAAACTAAAAGTCAGGGGCATCTGGATGGCACAGTCAGTTAAGCATCTGACTCTTGGTTTTGGCTCAAGTTGTGATTTCAGGGTTGTGAGATCAAGCACCTACGGGGCTCTGCGCTCAATGCAGAATCAGCTTGAGACTCTCTCTTCCTCTCTTTCTACCCCTCCTCTGGTGCTCACGCACACACTCTCTAATAAATAAATCTTTTAAAAAAAAAACCTAAAAGTCAAAATTCAAGGCAATATAAAAAAATGATAAAGGCAAAGTAATTTATAGAAACAAAAGGAAATGCGAGCACACACAAGAACTTATTTTGTTAGAGAGAAGATACAGATAGTGATATATTTAACAAATCAATAAAGTTAAATACATACACATTTGGTTTTAAGTTCAGTGAAACTGCTACAAGAACATCCACCAAAAAAGAAAGAGCGACTTTTCAACAATTCTAAACAATGTCAGTGATAAAACAGTCCTCCCTATTAGTGCTGCTATTATCATCCTTATTTAGTTGGGTTTGGCTAATGGGACATCCTTGCAGGGGACTGGGGGTTAGGGGAAGACTGAAATCTACAGCAGATTCAGGATCCCATGTAAGCTACCTTGTTATTTGAACCTTATGATTGAGCAATGATAATATCTAATAAGGGTCATATTTGTATATATCTTATAAAATTATTAGCATATCCAGTGGGAATCAAGAAAGAAAAAAAAGAAGAAAACAAAAACAAAAAAGACAGTATTAGACAAGGAAATACAGAATCAAGATGGCAAATATTCTTAGTGGAGAAAGTTTTAGATGCATCCTTTAAGATCTACAGCACAAGGGTGTTTACTATTGCTGTACTGTTCAACATAACATTGAAGGTCCCTGCCAACGTATGTGGAAGGAAAAAGAAGTGAGTGTAAGGAAAGAGATCAATCTGCCATTATTTGAAAATGATATTATCTACCTCAAAAACCCAATAGAATCATAAAAGGAAATTATTAGAAATTTTCTAAAAATCTAATGGTATAGAATATATCCTGAATCAGTAACATTTAACCTAGTAATAACTGGGGGTGCCTGTGTGGGACAGGCAGTTAAGCATCTGATTCTTGGTCTTGGCTCAGTTGTGATCTCAGGGTGATGAGACTGAGCCCTATGACAGGCTCCATGCTCAGCGCAGAGTGTGATTGGATTCTCTCTCCCTCCCTCTGCCTCTCCACACCATTCTCTCTCTCTCCCTCTCTCTAAAATAGATAAATACATCTTTAAAAAAGAATTGTATAAATAAAAAAAATAAAATAAAATAGTAACAGCTTACTAGAAAGTAAAGGAATACACAAGGCCTTTATTAAGAGACAATATTGCATATTGATAAAAGCAAAGAGATAGGCTGCTTTTGTGGCTATGAGACAATGAAAGTGACAATCTCTCAGTACCTCAGTATGTGTGTAGGTATGTATTTTTTTTAAAAATTGAGGTATAATTGACCTCAGTTTCTTCATGTATAAAATAAGGATCATAATTGTATATATCTTAAAAGATTATAACGATTGAGTCAATATAGGCCAACACTTATCATGGTGCCTGGCACATACTTAGCATTATACGAATTTTTGCCATTATTATTTTGGAGCTCTTCTATTAGAGCACAATAAAAATGGTAACAATAAATATTTCATCTCCTTTATTGGATAACTACAATGATATGAATTTTCTCCCAATATATCTATAAATTCAAGGCAAACCTAATGACAGTTCAAGTTTATGTTAGGCTTTTAAAGAGACTCAACAAATCTAATCCCAAATGTGCATGTGGCAGAAGTATAAAGAAGGGGGACGTGATCCATTAAATATAAGGACACATTACAAAGCTATAGAATAAGAACAGTGTGATAATCCAAACAGGCCAGACAACGACCAACTTTTTCTGTAAAAGAGCCAAAGAATAAACATTTTAGAGTTTGCGAGGCCATTGGTCTTCTTTGCAACTACTCAACTGTGCTTTGTAGTGCAAAAGCAGCTATATGTAAACAAATGACTGTGGCTGTGTGCCAACAAAATTAATTTATGGGTACTGAAATTTAAGTTTCATGTATTTTCATGTGTGACAAAACCTTCTTCTTTTTACTTTTTTCTACCATTAAAAATTTTAAAAACTGGCTTAGCTCATGGGCCATACAAATATAAATCCATTTGGTTCATCAGGTATAGGTTTCTGATAACCAAGAGTGGACCGCTGATATAGACCATGTATAAATGAGAACTTAAATAGAATTGGTTGGATGTTTTCTGTTTGTTTTTGAGATCGAGTGTCTGCCCTTCTCCACCCCACCCCAAGCTGTAGCAGATTCCTTTACCCTCTAGCTGTTGGTTAGTGATATACAAGGGGATGTAGATGGGAGAGAGCCCACTCCTAGTGCAAGCAGAAAGGGAATATATTGTCGTTAGGAATTTTTAAAACAACAATAACACCTTTTTCATCATTGTATACTGGCAATTCTAAACAATGTCAGTGATAAAACAGTCTTCCCCATTAGTGTTGCTATTATCACCCTTCTTTAGTTGGGTTTGGCTAATCCAAACCTAGGATATTTCGGACATCCTGGCAGGGGACTGGGGGTCAGGGAAAGACTGAAGTTTATAGCAGATTCAGGATGCTATGTAAGCCACCTTGTTATTTGTACATTATGGCTGAACAATGATAGTAACCAATAGTAACAGAGGAATCTGTGGCTGGTAGAGGTGCTGTATGGAACCTCTGGTAACCCTCTGTAACAGAATCACAGCTTTTATCCATAAGGTTTTGAAGATAAGCCATGCCTTTCTTTGTCACGTGTGATTTCCCATCTAGAATGCAGTTCTGCACTTGCTCTGGTTGAAACTGAAAAACCAACCTTAAGACATCAAATGAGCATGTGTCCTGAATTACCCACTATGAACTAGGGGATATTTGATCAACTGAATCCTAAAATTGGATGTGCAGCAGCAGCATTCTCCTCCTAAATGAAAAGGGGATATATTACGACTGGGTATTACCAGGTCCAGAGAGAGCAAACAAAATATGTAAGCAGCCAACTAAGATTTCCATGATACCTGCTCAACTGCTTTACCTCTGTTCCTTCAGCCTAGAGAACGCCCTTTACCAGTATGGTGGAAGGAAAGCTCAGATCTGATTTGTAGATAGATCAGCATTGAATGTCACTACCCGCTAGAAGTGAATGGCTGCTGCATTAAAGCCTGAAAGATATCAGTAAAGGGAAATCCTCCCAGTGGGCAAAATTTGGGGCAAGCCACATATATGGGCAATCCCTATATCCATGTCTGGTTATTTGCAACCAAACAGCCCTGGTTGATACTCTAGAATCCTAACTGCCTTTTGGAATAGCCCTGAGTGTGCAAATAGCCTCAAAATCTGGCTTTAAGTGCCCTACATTCTTGTCTGTTCCATGTAGAATCAGTGACTTGACATCATGCTTAATCCTTCACCCATACAGCCAATAAAAAGAGCACGGTAGATTCTAGCAATAAGGCTTAGAGTGGCCTCAAATGAAATCAGTATCTTATTTATGCTGATTATTTCCTGTATTGGCCTTCTCTTAGTCATTACGTTATGGTCCTTTAAGCATGATATCACTATTGAAGAAGGGTGTGAGTTGTTAGAAAATGTCTATTTTTTCAGCTAGAACCTAGCAGCAGGTAACAGTCACTTGCCACATTGCTGTTTTCATGCCTAGAAAACAATTCATATTTTAGAAACCTAAATCAATGTTTTTATTCCATGGAATTTTCAGTCCTTTCAAGGAAAATTCAGGTGTCACATAATTGCCAGAAAAAAAAAGTTGTTTGTCACATAAACCATTAAGTAAACAGATATAAAACATAATTGATAACTTTGACCTGTCATTAATGTCTGATGATTACCTAATATACTGAATTATCTGAAATTCTTATTAAACACATCCTGGTGTCTATTATCCATATCAGGAATGAGTATCTGAATTAATAGTATTAGCCAGATAAGAAATGATTCCCTCTTCCCAGTAATTAAATAAATCTCTTTCCTATTAGTAGTATTTACAGCTCATTTTTTATACCATCCATCCACGTATGTACCACCTTCATGATCAAACTTGTGTTCAGCAGCAAGAAATATGATATGTTTTGAAATCTGGTTTTCTTTGTTTTCAACCCTCAAAATCTTACCTAAAGTAGTAAGGTAAGATTTACTATAACATTTCCCCTTAAAACTTAATCCACAAAAAGACTCTCAGGCCAATTCAATATGCTCTATTATTTTAAAAATCCCCAACCTCATTAAAAAAAATTTTTTATTTATTCGTTTGACAGAGAGAGAGTGAAAGCACAAGTAGGAAGAACGCAGGCAGAGGGAGAGGGAGAAGCAGGCTCCCCGCAGAGGAGAGGGTCCCCTCAGGGTTGGATCCCAGGACCTATGGCCGATGCTTAACCGACTGAGCCACTCAGGAGCCCTTGCCCCCCGAAACTCATTTTAAGACTAGTATATGGTAAGTCTGGAGAGCAGCATGAGAATAAGGGTCCAGGGCATAAACACCCTTAAAGACTGAGATCTCAAATGAAAGAAAATCCTGTTTCAACCAGACTGTTGTTAATGGCAGACAGAAATCTATAAAATATCTATTTTAATTAAAAACATCAGATTGCTATCAAAGTTTCTAGGTCTTAACCTGTTGCTCTGATGTTCTGACATATTGCCTCCCAAACAAACAGAAACCATGTTTAAACTCCTTTTCAGATAGAATCTGAAAATTCTTTTTCACCTTTTCAGATGGAATCTGGCTGTATTACTTCTGAAATAATGAAATTGGCTAGCTCATAGTTTCTTAGTTTAATTAATTGACTAAGTAATTAACTATTTTAAAGGGAGACGTGTCATCATAGTGAAAGAAGAATATTAGTTTGGGTTTGGGCTTAGGTTTAGTATCATGCTACATTTAAATAAACAAGTAGGATTGATTTAGTATTTAACAGAAGAAAAATAGGTCCATAGAAAACCACATCCAAATAGCAGAAATGTAAGAGTAAATATTACAGGGTTCTTGAAAGTACATGGTTTATTATTCTAATATTTCAAGTGAAAACACCAAGTTAGATAAAAAAAAAATCTGGATTATGAGGACATTAGGGAAGGAAAGAGGAGAAATGGCTAAATGAAGACAAAATGTGATTTTTAAATTTCTGATCAAATAAATTAGATAAAGATTTGCATAAAAATCAGGGAGAAGCTATATTATTGCATCACCACTTGATAAACACAGAAAACACACAATTTTTATAAAATACTGAGGCCGTAAAGTAAAGGGAAAATGAATTTTGGCAGAATTTCCACTGAGTTACTGCCAACCCTTAAATGTGCCAAAGGTGGCTCAAGATATTTGATGAACCCAAGACACAGCCGCATTGTGTAGTTGCTAAAATTTTGCTTCATTATGGTTCTTATTTACAAGCTTTTATATGTGCAAAAATGTCATGTATTATTTATTCATTCATTTATTTATTTATTAATTTTATTCATTTGACAAAGAGAGAGAACACAAGTAGACAGAGAGGCAGGCAGAGAGAGAGAGAGAGGGAAGCAGGCTCTCCGCTGAGCAAAGAGCCCGAAGCGGGACTCGATCCCAGGACCCTGAGATCATGACCTGAGCCGAAGACAGAGGCTTAACCCACAGAGCCACCCAGGTGCCCTCATGTATTATTTATAATAAGAGTCGTTGGATATAAAATATCCAAGAGAATATACTCACACATTCCCTGAAGATCATAAACACAATTCCAAAACAACTTTGTCATTGGCTACAACAATAAGCTTTGTTGTTGGCCAGTGGTTGGCCAATCTGAACCAATATCAAAACTAAGAAAGCCAAAATATATATGGTCGACCCAAGAGATGTGTATAAATAAGGAAAAGTAAAAAGATTCATTCTACTCACAGGAAGTCCCTGTTTTCCTGGTAGCCCAACTTTTCCAGAGTTTCCTGAAATGCCATCGGCTCCATGGTATCCTTGCATGCCTTTTGGCCCAGGTAGGCCAAGAAGACCCTTGGTAATAAAAAATTACATGGATTATAGAGAGATGCTATACAAATGTTTAAATGACAAATACCTTTATATTTGGGAGAGGGATGTTTACATTTTTAATACCCTGCCCTAGGATAAATTTTCCTGTTTCCTGAATTCTCTTTTGTATTCAACAGATCAGCTACCTGTCTTTAAATCCCTAAAGAGAAATGCCAAGTTTATGAAAAATTACTGTATAAGCTTTTCAGTTTCAGTGTAATTCTCTCATATTTTTCATTGTCCTGGCCTCTTCTCTATCCAGCTATGGAGAAAAGTAAGTTATATGCACCTGTCAATTTATGATACAACAGTATTTTACCATTTGCAAAACTTCATGTCCTGTTACTTTCTCAAGAAGTGTATGTATTACGGTTCTTTCTGTTGCCACTCTGAACTACATAATTATATGACTGCATAAAGGTCTGAGCATTTTGTTTCTACTCTTTGGGCATGTGGATTTTATCTGTAAGAATCTCTGATCTGTATGTGCTTTTAATTTATGTTCATTTTCTTTTCTTTTTTTGAACCAACAGAGGCCACTCAAAGTAGGCATCCAGCCCTTGGCTATGGAAGACCAGCAGGAAGTAAGTCTTTGCTAATAAGCCAGTCAACACATAATTTGGTTGGCCAGAGGAAACTGATGGCTAAGGTAAAATTAATCTTTGTTCTGTGATGAAATGATTTGAAGCATTTTCTTCTAAGACTTTCTGTTCTGTTTGCCAGGAAACTGAAAGGATGCGTCCTTCAAGTACAATCCAGCTCATGCTTTTTATTCATGCTTGAGGATCTCTGACCTTTGTCACTAATCATTTAGTCATATTTCAAGTTCCCTGTTCTCAGTCATGATCAGAGAGCAGGATGAGTCCACAGAGAGAGCTCCGTAACACCGGAAAATAGCATCCTTCAACTGCAGAGACTTAAATAGCAAGCCTGGTTCTGAGCTAACAGTCATATTTTGTTCCCTCTGTGTTCCAGCTTGGGCTTAAATTTTTTTTGAAGACAAGCTGATTTATCCAACACTTGTCATAATTGGCCCCAAACTTTTCTGCTTGCTGAAGCTGCCAATTCTATTTAGAAAATCGAAGATGAAAAGGGCCTGCTACTTACAGGAATCCCAGGTTTCCCAGAAGGACCAGGAGCTCCTTTTCTCCCCCTAGGACCCTAAAAATGTGAAGCACAATTGTCACTTAATTTTAACAAACTTCACTAAGCTGAAGGCATAGCAAAGACCCTGAGCCTGGGATGCTGCAGCCAGGACTGCCGGCGGCTAGCGGGACACCACTGAGATTGCCTGGGAGCCATTTTCTTGATCCGAAAACAAGATAATTTGACCAGATAATCTGTGAATCTCCACCTAGCTCCAAATCCTAGGATTTAAGAATTTAAATCTTGGCTCTAAAAGGGAACTGAATATTATCCAGTAAATGTTCACGTTTTCAGATAGGGCCTTTGTCTTCCCGTTGAACGTGGCTAAGTGGTTTACTAATTTCATAAACATTTATTGACTATTTTGTATGTGCTGGGGATGCAAAGGCAAAGTTACTGATCCCAAGACACTCACAATATCGTAAGAGACATGAACCAATGGCCTCAAATGTGCTTATCTGGAAGCAGAGAGAAGAACATACTTGTGAATCAAAGAAAAGATATTTATTTCCCACGGAACTCTTTGTTTTTCCATGTGTGAGATGTTTTAAATCATAATCGATTCAGCAGTAACTGGTCTGCCAGGATAGTTAGGAACTTTTGCCCTTTGAGAATCATGCCATTATTCTGATGATATCCTAAAATTATTTTAAAAAGAAAAATGTGGAAAAGAGTGACCTAGTTCACAAATAAGAAAAAGAAGCATATTGTCATTACCAGACACATTTCTCAGAAGTCACTGAAAGTTCTCACAAACAGAACAATTCCACCAAAATGGGATGTTAAGTTATTCAGATTTAAAGGTAAATCATGCCAAAGATTCAAGTTGACAACAACAACAAAGTAAATAATTTCATAACATATTACATCCTCTGAAAATGATCTTAACATTTCAAGAAGAAATAGTACATGCAGTCATAGGAAAAAAAGGACATTTCCTGTAAGAAATAAAAATCCAACTTTGTAGGAATTTGATAATGGGGAGATATATTCAATAAGAGTTCTACCTCCAGCTTGGAAAACTAATTTACTTGCATTAAAAATTCACTAATGTGAAGTCCTTCCAAGGGTAAGGAAACCAAGAAAAGAAACAGTAGATGATCTCACTTAGCTGAAGATGATGCAATTCCTAGAATTATTTGATCTCTAAAATATAATATATCTTTTAGAACAAAATAAGGAAGTAAAATAAATAAGATTTTAAATATTGAAAAAATTGTTATTTCAGTTATCTCTAATAGCACTTATTAAATATTATATGAACCGTGATAATATTCAGATATATTAACAAGAGTGTTTTTTCCTTTACAGTATTTGTTTTTAGGCAAAGTGATAGATCTGTTCTAGATTTTAGGTTTTCAAAATAGACTATTCCTTAGTTTATGAATTTCAAAATAGTCCTCCGAAACTCATGGTGGAGTAACAATTTGAGGATGTAATATTTTGGGAAGAATATATTTTTAAAAGCAAAAGGCTGATTTTTAAATATTTAAAGTCTATATTTGATTATCAAAAACCAAGTTGACAAAGAATTCAAGTCATACATTTTGCCATAAAGAACAGACTTAGAATTATAATAGTGTAAGAGAAAATTTTCCTATTTAAGGGGATATAAAGATCTTCAAATTGGAGAAATGTAAGAAGAGAAGTAGAGAAGCAAGATTGTTTGGCTCTGATGGGAGTCTCTGAGACAGGCCCTTCACACCTCACTCTGTCCTCATGTCCTGGGGTCGGTAGAAGGAATGATACCCTCAGAGAAGTGTGGGGATTTGAGCACGGAGACAATGGCTAGGGAGACTAAAGTCTTCATTTTGAAGTCCACATAAACTGCACTGAGTGTCAGCAATAGAGTAGAAATTTCTGCATGAGATGTGTAGGCCAGTGGGCTTGAGAAAGTCTGAGTTTCCTAAGCACCTAGCATGGTATAGGAATTAGCAGAATGTATTTCGACAGGGCCAAGAATAGAGCATATAGCCGTTAAGGGCCTATGTAAGGAGACTTTGTACCTTTTCTATACTCAGAAATAGCTATACATGTCAGCATGGGTTGAAGAGCTTCTTCTGCAAGGAAGGGTCAAGGTAGATGTCGGCATGGTGGGATGATGGCAACTGGGGACCTACATGGATGATGAGCATTTCAGTGTATACTAGGGTGGACAGATGACCAAAGACCACACTCACCTTCCATTCCTCTTCCCCACCACTACTACCCAGAATGTAACTATAAACTTGACAAGGGAGTGAATAGGGAAAACTCTAAATCAAATGTAGGATATTTGTGTGGCTAGAGTTAAAGGCACTCATTGATTAGATTTCCACCAATTAGGTTTCCTTTTTTTTTTTTTTTTTTTTTGTCTCCAACCCATTAGGTTTCTACCACCAGGCAGGCTGGGCACTCAGGACAGATGTTAAGTTCTATTATAAAGAACACAAAAAACAAAGTTATATTTTTAGTATACCTGATTTTATGCCTTATGGTTCAGACATACTACACATATAAGTAAGGGTTTTACTTCAAATGTTTGTATAACAAAATAAAAACAAAGAGATTCACATATCATCACAGACTGATTATATTTTTGGATCATGATTATGTTAGGGATTATTTCAGAAAAGTTAAATGTTGTGTACTGAAATCTACATGTATGGGTCTATTATTATGAAAATCAGAATGTTTTTCAGACTTGAATGGGCAACAGGAAGCAGCTCCCTACAGAATAACATGAAAGGGAAAGTATGACTATAAAAATTATTTTTAAACTATATTTTGCTACTTGTAACGTGTGGCAAAATCTGTCTATTCAAGACAAAAAGTATTTAGCAAACAAAACTATAGTCTGCTGTTTTGAGATGTTCGATTCAGGAAAGAGTTCTTTATTACAATTATTATGATCATACTCAAAGGAAGTAGGCCAGCTAGAAAAAACATAGTCTTACAGTTGAGATTGTAAATGCATAAAGATCAACAAAGTGTAGAACATTGATATTTTTTAAAAAATTGTACATTAAAAAAATCTCAAAGTGGAATTGTTGACTTATAAATAAATTAAGAGCCAAACATTACTAAACATTAATCCTATACTGGTCTATTTCAATAGGAAATTATAGATTTGGGCCAAAGACAAAGAAAATATTTTGTCATATAAGGTGCTGATACATGACTGAGTTGCTATCTTACGAAGGAAAAAAGTCACTCTTTAACCAATACCCAGAATTCAAACATAGTATTCTAATGATACTTTTAAACTTAACTTATTCATATTACTTTATTTAAATATTAAGTACCCCATAAATGAACAAACAGACTTTTCTGTTCTCATAATAGGAAAGGCAAATGAACTTTACATGTATTCTTTAGAGTAAGCATAAAATTGTGCTTTCTCTTTTGTTTGGCTAGTTTTGAAAAACAGAATGGCCCATTTGAAATTGGATCCAGTTAAAACAGCTTTCCTTTCATGGAGATTGTACCAGTTTATAGGCTCCTAGAGAAGGTAGTCTAATTCTCTTGATAAAAGACATTTTAAAATGTGTCATTATAGTCCAACCCTTGTTTGTTTTTTATTTAAGTGAAACTGAAAAACAGTTACCTTGATACATTGTTAGTTCTAACTGTGTTAGAGAGGATAGGTTTACAATCAATACACACAGATTTAGAGTTTGACAATAATTACTCTTTCTCTCTTCTTCTTTTTTCTTAACCAAGAAATTTCAATTCACTGAATCTGGAATTTTGTTTTGGAAGAAAAATAAGATTTTGGCTTGAGTCTTAGTCTTTGAAAGCCATTATAGGACAGTTCACTATATTTGAATTTAAAAAGTCTTTGAAAATGTAGTGGTTGTGCAATTGGCTTTGGCCTGCTCTTTTTCTTTATAGTTGCCCACTGTCTCATGCATGAGAGTCCAATGAATAAGTTAGTTGGTTAAGATTAATCATATTTTCCTTAATTTATAAATTATTTCAAAGTAATAGAAGGCTTTTGTATAACATTGGGAGTCGGGAAATTTCTAGCATTGGTTCTGTTAACTAATTCTGCGATCTTAGGTAACTCAATCTCTCTGAGACTTAAATTTCTTCATCTGAAAAGGAGAGGGTGGTTCAGATGATTTTAAAGGGCCACTTGCAACCCTAAAAAACAAATTTGAAGCTTTGCAAAAACAAGATGACAACAATTGGACAAAATCCACCTGGCCGCTGAAGGTGTCCCTAGTGAGTAATACATGGTCAATGATTATTCTTGTAGCAATAATAACTATTTTAAATTTTAAGAGGGTTTTTAATGTAACTTGAACTGTATGGCAGCATTGCCCAAAGCAGGATAGAACTAATTCCCTTGAATTATACAGAATTTAAACTATGTTTCCTCAGCATTTTTTGGCTCTAATACCCAGGGAGATTTGACCATGTCAGCTGGAAATGTAGTTGTCTAAGAAGAATATTTGAATTGCATTGGCATAATTTTAATAGATACTAACAAATATTTCAAAAATTTCTTCTTCCTGACATATGTCAAAAAAGAAAAAAAAATATTGAGAATATGAAAGTACTAATTGTAAGAGATTAAAGATTTTAGGCTCAAACTTGGGAGAGCATTTGTATCCTTGGGCACTTAATGCAAATATAAGGAAGTCAAATGAAAGCAGTAGTAGTGTTCTAGGCTTTTTCCACTATTTTTTCCAATTTGGGTATTAAAAATTCCAATTAAATGGGACAATTACCTTCTTTCTCCGCATTTTTTCTTGTTAAGGGTTGCCTTCAATTGGATGTTTTTATTTTTTTATTTATTAGTTCTTATTTATTAAGGAAGCTCACAGGAAGTCAAGACTTGAATATAGTCAAGACTATTCAAAATGGCTTTAGGTGAGTGAGCACCTATGTAATATCAGATTCAACCCAATTTTACTACTTATTTCCACAAGTAGGAAACACAAAGTATGGATGAAGACTTAATAAATTAGGAGAAATGTGGTCTCAAATTGATTGCTTTTTATCCATTCTCACCTGATTTATTACTAAAATACAGTATGTTTTCTCAAGAAATTAAAATCAATAGCAAGTGAAATCAGAATGCTATGAAAAACAAGGTAGCAATGAACTGATGGTACAAATCACAAAGCAAGTTATAAGGCAACAACCTTCAGTAAGATTGAGGCAACATTTAACAGTACACAGGAAAAGACATGTCTAAATGCAACAGTTAATACATTTGTAGTTTATTTGATAACAGATAATTGGCTTGTCATATGGAAAAAAAAATTTTACACCAATTGTAAATCTGTGTCCCATAGTCAAACTATTTCTATCCTTAACCTTATTACAACTAAATAGGTTTGACTGATAAGTTTTCACTTTTCAATGCTGGTTTTAAGGATTATTGATATTTTTGCTTGAAACCCCAAGGAGCGACCATTTGTTTTGGACAACTTTAGGCAATTTTCACAAAGCCAGAAAAGGCTGCTGATAAAGGGAAACTGGGATTGCAGTCAAAACACATGAAATAACCAATAATCCTGTTTTGGCACAATTATTGACCAACACTCTCCTTAGGGGCCTACAGTGATCCTTGCTCTGGAAGGGTGAATGTTCATTTAAATTACAAATGTCTGTGCCTTCTCAAACCAACAATAAGTTTCAAGTTGTCTTAATTTCAACTTACTTCAGATCCTCTCTCTCCTTTTAGTCCTCGTTCACCCTGGTCACCTGGCTCACCCTTTAACAGGAAACCAAACAGAAATCACATACGAAGCAGGGACAAAATGAGATATATAAACATCAATTTTTTGTCAATGCCAGAATTACAAAGAGTATTTTCAAAACATACTGGGGGCCCTTGTTGTCCAGCAGCACCTCTTGGTCCCGGTAAACCCACATGACCCTAGGAATAGAAAAGATTATATTATTAGAGTAAATAGAGACATGTAACTTAGAGAATAGGGTAGTATCACTTAAAATGGTAGCAAAATGTTACAAAATGCAATTTAAATATAAGAAATCATTATTTTCTCTCAGAAATGTTATAGAACATAATGTCCAATAGATATTATGATAACTGAGAAAGAATGGAAAGTGTAGTTCTGTTTTGCACATAGGTTAATGTAGTGGGGTGAATGAAGATTCTATGTCCTAATCCCCATAACCTGTGAATATGATCTCATTTGGAAAAAGGGTCTTTGCAGGTATCATTGAGTTAATGATCTTAAAAAGATATTATCCTGAATTGTCTATGACAAGTACCCTCAAAAGAGAGAGAGAGACAGTAAAGGAGAGGGCCTTGTGAAGACAAGAGGCAGACACTGGAGTGTCTGGGGCCACCAGGAGACCTGTCAACCAACAGAAGCCAGAAGAGGAAAGGAAGGATTCTCCTCTAGGGCCTGTGGGAGGGAGCATGGTCTGCTACTCTTCAATTTCAGGTTCCTGGTATTTGGAACTGTGAGAGAATAAATTTCTATTTTTTAAACCACCCAGTTTATAGTAATTTTGGTCAGTAAATTCATACGGTATAGAAAGTTTGCGAACAAATTTCTTTCTTCAACCTATTCTCACTGTGGAAGTAAACTATGGTCTCTATTTTTACAAACTAAGTTCATACCACTTCAGTAGATCTATTGAATTGAAAACTGGGAGTTGTTACTGTATCTAATGCCAAGGCACATCAGATGACTTTGATATTCAGCAACCTATCATTACCCTAGTCCTCCTAAGAAGGAATGCTAACCTACCACATTTCCCTTTTCAAGTGTGTAAATAGAAACTAGCAACAACCCAAGGGCATGTCAGAATATGCATGAAGAATTCTGCATGTAATCTCTTTTATCCCCTTCCCTACTGTCCACTTTGCTTCAGAATTCTTTCTTCCTACTCTCTGTACAGAAAGAATGCCATAGGCTCATCTCCTTTTTCTGGACTAGGAGAATTAAGGATTGTCTACATAGGCTAACAATATTTATCTTATAGAAAGATCAGTTGAAGCCTTCTTTGTTTGCATTCTTTGAGGCCAATGTTTATGGTTTTAAGATCCAATTTCCTTAAAAAAAAAAAATCCAACTTCCTGATCTAAAAAAAAAAAAAAAAAAGGAATCCTCTTTAAGAGGATGAACAGTGGCAAGAGAGAAAGGTTAGTTTGGAAAGGTTTCTATAGAACATGGACATAACTAAAGAGAATACCATTACCACACATGGCCTTACCAGTAAAACATGAGCAGAGTCAGCAATAACAGAATCAGGTCAGTCAAGAGGAAGTTTGGTACAAATAAATATAATGATTATAGGTCATTTATGAAGCAGAACTCAGGAGAGAAGCTATTGGTGAAAAGCTGGAGTTACAGAGTGCAGTGAGGCTGAGCATATGAGCAAACTGTGAAACTCAAAACCATCAATGTCCAACTGAATTTTCTACCATTTTTGTCTATAGTTTACAGGGACTCTTTTAGGATGATCATCGAATAGCCAATTGCTTCCTTTGGTTTTGTGAAGTCTGGATACAAATCTTACTAAAAACAAATATCCTTTCTAGGAGTTTCACTATAAATCCTCTGGTTCTTTCTATCACAATAAAAATTGACAAAGACCATTTTTCTGCAGGGTTAAAAATTAAATATGCTATCGTAAATATTATAAAGTCATGTAGACAAGGTTATGGGAAATGACTGACTTGCCTAATGATATTAGTGGTGGGATGAGCTAAATGGCCAAGGGGAGGTAGATGGTCAATTTTACAAGGGAAGTGATGAATCTTGAAGGATGAATGTTCCAGGCAGTAAAGTAGAAAGAAGACATTCTGGCAGAGGAGATAGCATGGGGGATTAAATGGAGATTCATCTGACAGAACATGTTAAGAGGAGAATGGATTTGAAAGGGCTATAACTAGGGATAGGGAGCCTAGTTAGGAAGTTACTAAAGTAATTCAGGCAAAAATGAGGAAACCTAAACTAACATAGGGCAAAGTGGCTAGATTCCAGAGCTATCTGATGTCAAAAGAAGTGGTCAAATGAACTTGATAGATGAGAGGAGAGAGAACGGAATGAGAGGAGGGAAAGGATAAGAAAGACAGAGACAGAAAGAAACACAGTGGGAGCAACAGACACACACAGAAACAGATACACAGAGAGAACAACAGAGAGAGACAAAGACCAGGACAGACAGAGAGACAGAGAGAAACAATTCCTTATTGGGTTGACCACTGTACTGTGTGATGGTAGCATTTACTGAATTGGGGACATAGAAAGAAGAGGATCAGATTTGGGGAGGATGATGAAACTGTTGTATAGAACATACTGACATAGAGGTGCCTGTGATGATATCCAATAGCAATGTGGATATGCATGTCTGATGGTAATGAGTGATAGCCAACTGAGGTTTTAAATATTGCTATCTTATTGTGTGCAAAGATGCTAAGGACTTTGCCAAACCAAAGTGAAATGGAGTCTGACCTGGAGCATAATTTATTCAATGTATTTCTAGGACTTTATCTCATACAGGCTTAGTCTGAGTTAATCTTAGGTATGTTTCTGCACATAGCTTTAAAAAACTTATTCCCACTATGTACTCTGGTTTTCTCAAGACTCAGATGAATTTATCTTGACCAATGGAATGTATAGCTTTCTGGATGACAGCTATAATTTACTATATGTTTTTATACTGGTTAAATGTTCTTATTCTGTATGTCTTCTACATGTTATGTCTACAGACATAGGGACTGTGCCTAGGGTGTCCAGTATTAAATTCATGGCACCTAGTTCTGCTCTTGGCCCATAGCAGATATTCAAATACGTGATGAGTGACCAGGGATTTTATTATGCACGACGCTTAAGATCTGGCATGTATAATGATGCCTAATTAGTATTTATTGATGACAATGAGCAAGACACATGATTTTTATAATTCTCAGTTTCTTGAAAAGGAAAAAAGAACAAAGGATGGTGAAAAAGATCTTTAAAAATTTCTTTAATTGTTCGTAGACAAATGGAAACATAATCTATATTATCCATTCCATTTTTTTAAAGATTTATTGGTTCGAGAGAGAGAGAGAGAGAAAGAGCGAGCACATGCCTGTGCACTGGTGGGGAAAGAAACAAGGGGAGAGAATCTTCAAGCAGACTCCCTGCTGAGAGCAGAGCCCAATGCGGGGCTCCATCTCGTGACCCTGAGATCATGACCTGAGGGGAAACCAAGAGTGCGATGTTTACCTGGCTGAGCCACCCAGGTGCCCCCATTCCATTTTTTTTAATCCAATAGGAATAATCATGAGTTCACATAATTGTAAGAATATTTGTGAATATAAAAATGTTTTTTAAAAAGTTGGTGATTATTCAGCCATAAAAAGCAATGAAGTATTAATATATTCTACAACATTGATGAACTTTGAAAATATTATGTTAAATGAAATGGAGCCAGACACAAAAAGCTGTATATTGTATGATTCCATTTATATGAAATAATCAGGATAGACAAATCAATAGAGATATAAAGCAGAGTAATGGTTGCCAAAGGTGGAAGAAGTAGAGTGACTGCCTAATGGGTATGGTGTTTCCTTTTTGGGGTGATTGAAAATGTTCTAAAACTATGTAGTGTGTGATGGTTGTACAGTATTGAGAATGAATTAAAAGTTTCTGAATTGTACACTTTAAAATGGTTAAAATAGAGGTGCCTGGGTGGCTCAGTCTGTTAACCATCTGCCTTCAGCTCAGGACATGATCTCAGGGTCCTGGGATCAAGCCTCATGTCACTGGGCTCCCTGCTCAGCAGGGAGTCTGCTTCACCCCTTCCCTCTGCCCCTCCCTCCTGCTCATGCTCTCTCTCTCAAATAAATAAAATCTTAAAAAAATAAAATAAAATGGTTAAAATGGCAAATTTTGTATTATGTGTATTTTAGCACAACAAAAAAGCTTGGTGACAATGCTAACCATCATTTTACTTGAGTTAAAGGATAGTATATACATTTTAAGATTACAGAAAAGCAAATATTTAAAAATTTCACCTGAGGCTACAACAGAATCATCTAACTAAATGAAGCATATTTCCCTTGTATGAATCAAGCTTGTGCTTGGGAAAGCTTGGCAGGGGACAAGTACGGATATTTCATGGCTTTCAGATGTCTAAGCAATAAAATTACTGTGGCTGTTTGGCTCAAGATGGCTTGTTTAGAATAAAAACAGCAACAAATGATGAAATGACCTCTAAAACCTAAGGACATAGGGTAGAATAAGACAGAAAGGAAGCTGTGGATCAAACTAATTCATGAAATAGCCACAGCTGAAAACTTCAGGAGTATTTGTGGAAGGAGGAACAGATTCCACAGTAGCCCTAGAAGAAGTTCTCTGATGAAGGATTTCTGAATAAGGTGTGACTATCCAGAGTAAGGCAGGCAGGGTTTTCCTTCTGCTAGCCAGGTGAAGAGATTGTTTTCTTCTTCCAAAAGAATTTACCTGTTCGTTTGGCAGTAAATTTGCTGTTAGCTGCCAAATGTTTTGTAGTTGGTAGAGGCCAAAAGAAGATATCTCAAGAACCTGATTTTCCTGAGAATGTGTCAAGTTATGCACAGCAAAAACTAAGGATATTTAAGATGCTTCTCAAATTATTCTGGAAGCAGTGGGTTGGTTTTTCAACCCAAAGAAAATCCATTTTCAAGTAAATACACTGGATCCCTTGGATTAATAAACACTTATAGATACAGATGTTACATAAATTTGAAAGAGAATATATGTATAATGTTCTAAAAACATTTCTCTAAAAATAGAAGAAATGCAAGATGGTCACCACAACAATTTCACAAACATTTAGAGCTACCTTCAACATTTGCTTCAAAGAGAATTTTAGGAACTGAAAATTGATTTTTCAGATTTCAAGTTTGAGAAAATCAATTTATTGATGATAATTATCTACCTACTGGCTTGTTCATTGAATCTGGCTATTTAAATCTTCATTTCAGATATGATTACTGAAATTTTATATATATATAATTATATATATATTTATATAAAATACATGTATTTTATATAAATTTTTAATATAATAAAAATTATATGAAATTTTATATGAGCATATTGGCTCAAATAACCCATCACTTCATTATTAAAAATGAACGATGGTTATATACATATTATAAACAATTATGTACAAAGCTCAAAACAAAACATTGTAGAAGAAAGAGAGAAGTCATACTCAAATTGGAGAGCCAAGAGATCTGCACTTAACAATAATTAGTAAAATATCAGTAACAGAAGATAGTAAAATATTTCTGTTGAATGATTTTTATAAATAATAAATATTACAGGACTACAGAATAGGAAAATATTCCTGTTAGAGTGAGTTGTGAAAAAAAGGAGTTTGAACTAGAATATAAAAGATAGATAGGATTTATGTAAATAAAGATTAGATAATACTGTGAGTAGGCACAGAATGCTGCGAGCAAAGGAACGACATAGAAACTATAGGAAGAGAGCTAACAGATGACTATTTTGTTTAGCTGTTGACACTGTAAACAGGAAGAAAAATGAGATGAGGCAAGAATACACAACATCTTACACACAAATGTGCTAATAAAAAATGACACAAAATAAATTCTACACTTAGCCTAATATAATTTTGGCTGATGAAGTTGGTCTCATAAAATACTTCTAAGAATGAAAGAGGACAAGAATTGACAGAAGGCTTGAGAATATGACATTCATTCTCCCATTTGACAACTCCATTAAATTCCTGCTGTACACCAGGAACATTATGTTCTAGAAATTTGGGATATGATGAAGAAGCCAGAAAAGAGTATTATTTTCATGGATCTTACTTTTTGTTAGGGAAAAATAGGCAATGCACAAACAAACAAAACCTACACAAATGTATAAAAAAAGAGGTAAGAAAATATAGATAGCATTAAATACGTTATAAAGTGAGGGCTAGAAAGGACAGAGAAGGTCTTTCAGGATGTAACATTTCAGCTGAGATATGAATGATGAGAAAAAAACAGCAATAGGAGAAGATGAAGATGATTTTAAAAAGAAGGAACAGAAAGTACAAACAGCTAGGCTTGTTCTAGGATCAAAACCACAAAATGTTACTAATAACTCAGTGATGCTTATTTTTTTTTTGAAACTGAGAAAGATCACAGAGAACACTAATTCGATTTATAAGCAGGGAATGAAATTTGCTGTATTTACCTTATAGCCCTCTCCTCCAGGCTCTCCTCTCTCTCCTTGTTCCCCAACAGGACCCTACAGAGACCACATGCAAAAATAATCAATTTCACAGCTGGATCCAAGTATTTGTGAATGCAGATAATACAGTTAGCGCAGAATTTTTTTTCCAAAAATATGAAACCGAATATATAATTATTTGCTTAGTTCTACTAAATAATTTCAAAAGACTGAATTTCAGTAATACCAAGAATATCATAAGCATGGAATTATTTAAAGAGGATCTCATAATGATTCTGCAAGGAAAAATATTAAAGAAATGAAGTCCACTTAAACAATAAAAATTTTCAGATGGATAGGCATATTTTTTGAAATACAGTTGACATACAATATTATATTATTTTTCAAGCATACAACATAGTGATTCAACATTTATACACATTATGAAGTGATCACCAGAATATCACCATATGTCACCATCTGTCACCATATGTAGTTATTATAATATTATTGATCTTGTGCACTATGTTGTACTTTATATTACATTCGCATGACTTATTTATTTTATAACTAGAAGTTTGTAACTCTTAATCTCCTTCACCTATTTCAGCCACCTCTCTGCACCGTCCTCTCTAGACAGTTTGTTCTGTGATTTACGAGTCTGTTTCTGTTTCTGTTTTGTTTTTTAGACTCCAAATATAAGTAAAATCATACAGTATTTTTTTCTAACTTATTTCACTTAGCATAATGCCCTCTAGGTGCACCGATATTGTCACAAATGGCAAGATTTCACTCCTTTTTATGGCTGAGTTATATCACATTGTGTGTGTGTGTGTGTGTGTGTGTGTGTGTGTGTGTACACATACTACATCTTCTTTATCCATTCATCTATCAGTAAACATTTAGGCTGTTTCCGTATCTTGGCTATTGTTAAGTAACGCTGCAATGAACATATAGGTGCATGTATCTTTTCAATGTTTTTCATTTCCTTCAGATAAATACCTGTAAGTCAAATAGCTGGGTCATACATTATTTCTATTTTTAATTTCTTAAGGAATCTCCATACTGTTTTAAATAGTGGCTATACCTATTTACATTACATTCCCACCAACAGTTCATGAGGGTTATTTTTTTCCCCACACCCTTGGCAACATTTTTTCTTTCTTTCTTCTTTTTTTTTGGGGGGGGGGGATACTAGTCATTCTGACAGCTGTGAGATAAAATCTCATTGTGATTCTGATTTGTATTTCCCTGATTAGTGATGTTGAGCATCTTTTCATGTGTCAATTGGTCTTCTATATGTCTTCTTTGGAAAAATACTTATTCAGGTCCTCTATCCATTTTTTAAAAATCAGATTGTTTTATTTGTGTTGAATTGTATGAGTTCTTTGTGTATTTTGGATAGTAATCCTTTATCAGATATATCATTTATAAATATCTTCTCCCATTTATAAGGCTGCCTTTTTGTTTTTTGATGGTTTTCTTTACTATGAAAAAGCTTTTTAGTTTGATATAATACCAATTGTTTATTTTTGCTTTTATTGCCTTTGCCTGAGGAGACAGACCCCCAAAAATATTCCTAAGACTGATGTGCAAGAGTTTACTCCTGTTTTCTCTTGGAATTCTTATGACTTCTGGTCTTACATTTAGGCCTTTAATTCATTTTGAGTTTATTTTTGTACATAGTGGAAAAAGGTGGTCCAGTTTCACTCTTTCACATGTATTGTCCAGTTTTCCCAACATTATTTATTGAAAAGACTATCCTTTCCCCACTGTATATTCTTGCCTTTTTTGTCATAGATTAATTGATCATAGAAGTGTGTGTTTATTTCTGAGCTCTCTATTCTGTTCCATTGATATATGTATGTATTTTTGTGCCAGTACCATACTGTTTCGATAACCACAGCCTTGAATCAGGCAGCATGATACCTGCAGCTTTGTTCTTCTTTCTCAAGATAGTTTTGGCTATTTAGGGTCTTGTCATTCCATACAAGTTTTAGGGTCATTTGTTCTAGTTCTATGAAAAACCCTGTTGGAATTTTGCTAGGAATTGTATTGATTCTATAGGCTGCTTTGGATAGTATGAACATCTTAACATTATTAATTCTTCCAACCCATGAACATGGTATATATTTCCACTTGTTTTTGTCATCTCTAGTTCTTTCATCAATGTCTTACAGTTTTCAGAATACAGGTCTTTCACCTCCTTGGTTAAATTTATTTCTAGAGATTTTATTATTTTTGACTCAATTGTAAATGGGATTGTTTTAATTTCTCCTTCTGATAGTCTGTTATTACTATATGAAAATGCAACAGATTTCTGCATATTAATTTTGTATCCTGAAACTTTATTCAATTAATTTAGGAGTTGTAATAGCTTTTTGGTGAAATATTTATTTTCTATTTATAATATAATGTCATCTGCAAATATTGACAGTTTTACTTTTGTCCTACCAATGTGGATATTTTTTTCTTTTTCTTCTTTGATTGCTATGGCTAGGATTTCTAGTACTATATTGAATAGAAGTGGTGAGAATAGGCATCTTTCTATTATTCCTGATGTAGAGGAAAAGCTTCAGTTTTCACCACTGAGTATGATGTTAGTTGTGAGTTTGTCTTATATGCCCTTTCTTACATTGAGGTATTTATTCAGAGTTTTCATCATAAGTGGATATTGAATTTTGTTAAATGCTTTTCTGCATCTGTTGAAAGGATCATACGATTTTTATCCTCCATTTTTTTTTTGTAAAGATTTTATTTATTTATTTGGCAGAAAGAGAGAGAGAGCACAAGAAGGGGAAGCAGCAGAGGGAAAGGGAGAAGCAGGCTCTCTGCTGAGGAGGGAGCCTAATGTGGGTCTTGATCCCAGGACTCTGGGATCATGACCTGAGCTGAAGGCAGACGCTTAACTAACTGAGCCACCCAGACACCGTATCTTGCATTTTGTTAATGTGTGTATCAAGTTGATTTGAAATACTGAACCATCCTTGCATCCCTGGAATAAATCTTACTTGATTGTGGTATAAGATCTTCTTAATGTATTGCTGAATTCTGTTTGCTAATATTTTGTCAAGGATTTTTGCATTATGTTCTTGCATCTATGTTCCATGTTCATCTATGATATTGGCCTGTAATTTTCTTCCTTCCTTCCTTTCCTTTTTTTTTTTTTTTTTTTTTGTACTGCCTTTTATCTGGTCTTGGTATCAGGATAATGCTAGCTTCACAGAATGAATTTGAAAGCATTCCTTCCTCTAATTTTTTTTTTTTTTTTTTTGAGTAGCTTGAGAAGTATAAGTATTAATGCTTCTCTATACATTTGGTAGAGTTCACCTGTGAAGCTGTCTGGTTTTGGACTTTGGTTTATTGGAAGTTTTTTTGATTACTGAGTCATTCTCATTACGAGTAGTGGGCCTGTTCAAATTTCTATTCCTTCCTGATTCAGTCTTGGAAGATTATATATGTTTAGGAATTTATCCATTTCTTCTAGATTGCCTATTTTATTGACATATAACTGTATGTAGTAGACTGGGGGATACTGTTTTTATTTTCATTTTTCTTCAGGTATTTTTTGATTTCCTCTTTAATTCTTCATTGATCCCTCATTTGATTAGTAGCATGTTGTTTAGCTTCCATGTGCTTGTGTTTTTTTTTCCAGTTTTTTTCCTTGGTATTTATTTCTAGTTTCATAGTAATGTAATCAGAAAAGAGGCTTGATATGATTTCATCTACCTTAAATTTATTGACTTGCTTTGTGACCCAGCATGTGATCTAACCTAGAGAATGTTCCATGTGCACTTCAGAAGAATGAGTATTCTGCTGTTTTTGAATGGAATGTTCTGTATATATTCATTAGGTCTCTCTGGTCTAATGTGTTGTTTACGGCTATTGTTCCTTACTGATTTTCTATATGAATTATCTATCCATAGATATAAGTTAGGGTTAAAGTGCCCTACTATTATTGTATTACTGTTGTTTTTTCCCTTTATGTCTGTTAATAGTTGTTTTATAAATTTAGGTGCTCCTAAGATGACTGCATAGAGATCTACAATTGTTATATCTTCTAGTTGAATTGATCCTTTTATCATTATGTAATGTCCTTCCTTATATCATGATACAATCTTTGTTTCAAAGTCTATTTTATCTGGTATAAGTATGCTACCCAGGTTTTTTTCATTTCCATTTGAATGGAATATTTTCTTTTCCATCCTTTCATTTTCAATCCATGTGTGTCTTTAGGTATGAAGTAAGTCTCTTGTAGGCAGCACATAGATGGGTCTTATTTTTCTTATCCATTCAGTTACCCTATGCCTTTTGATTGGAGCCTTTAGTCCACTTACATTTAAAGTAATTATTGAAAGATATGTACTTACTGCCATTTTGTTAATTGTTTTCTGGTTGTATCTGTAGTTCTTTTCTATTCTTCTCTTGTTCTCTTCCCTTGTGATTTGATGCTCTTCTTTAGTGGTATGTTTGAATTCTTTTCTCTCTCTTATTTTTTTGATGAATCTATCATAGGTTTTTGTTTTGTAGTTTCTATGAGTTTCATATTTAACACCTAATATAGTACCTAGCAGTCTATTTTAAGTTGACAGTCACTTAACTTCAAGAACATTAAGAACACTTAAGTTCAAGAATAAGAACAAAAAAGTCCTACATTTTTATTTTCCTCCTCCCACATTTTGTGTATTTGATGTTATAATTTACATATTTTATTTTATATATCCCTTAGGTAATTACTATAGATACAGTTGTTTTTACTATCTTTTTTGTGGGCAGGGAATCAGAGGGAGATGGGGAGAGAAAGAATATTAAGCATGCTCCATACCTAACATGGAGACCAACACAGGGCTCAATCTCATGACCCTGAGATCATGACCTGAGCCAAAATTTAAAAAAAATCAGACATTAACTAACTGTGGCACCCAGGTGCCCTGTTTTTACTACTTTTGTCTTTTAACATTCCTACCAGCTTTATAAATGGTTGAACAACTCTCTTTACTATGTTTGCTTTTTCTTTCATAATTTTTAGATCTCTAGTTATGGTGTTTTCTTTCCCACTTAAAGAAGTCCCTTTAACCTTTCTCATAAGTCCAGTTTAAAGGTGATGGATTCCTTTAACTTTCATTTGCCTGTGAAACTCCTTATCTCTTTAATTATGAATGATAATCTTGCCAGGGAGTGTATTTTTGGCCATAGGAATTTTTCCTTTCAGTGCTTCTCTGCTCCTTTCTGGCCTGCAAAGTTTCTGCTGAAAAATGACCTGATGGTCCTATGGGTGTTAATGTAACCAGTTGCTTTACTCCTACTGTTTTAAGATTCTCTCTTTATATTTAATTTTGACATCTTATTTTCTGTTGGTGTGGACCTCTTTGGATTCATCTTTTTTGGCGCTCTCTGTGCACCCTGCAGCTAGATGTTTGTTTCTTTCCCCAGGCTTGGAAAATTTTCATCTATTATTTCTTCCTTTTGTCTTGTTACATTCTTTATTTTAAGGTCTACTTATAAGACTTATGTTGATTTTGTATGCTTGCTATATTCCCAGAGGTTCCTTAAACTATTCTTTTTTTTTTTTTCCAACTTTTTTCTTTTTGCTATTCAGTTTGGATGACTTCTACTACCTTGTCCTCCAGAATGCTGATCTGTCTGTATCCTTTAATCTGTCATTGTTCCATCTAGTGTATTTTTTTCATCTCAGTTATTGTATTCTTCCATTCTGTTTTTTTTATTTTTTTATTTTTTTTTTATTTTCTAATGTCTTAGTTGAAGTTCTCACTGTTCATCTATTCTTCTGTCAAGTTTGGTGAGCATCTTTATGACCACTACTTTGAACTCCTTATCAGGCAGATTTCTTATCTCTGTTTCATTTGGTTCTTTTTCTGATTTGTCTTGTTCTTTGCTCAGAACATACTCCTCTGTCTCCTTGTTAGGACAGACTTACTTTGTTTGTTTCTAGGTATTAGGTAGATCAGCTATGTCTCATGGTCTTGACGGAGTGATCTCACGTATAAGTTGTCTATTGGGCCCGAGAAGCACACTCTCGTACACACTCACCAGAGCTGGGTACTCCAGAGGTGCCCTCTCGTACACACTCACCAGAGCTGGGTACTCCAGAGGTGCCCTGTGTAGGCTTTCTGTGCCCTCCTATTGTGGCTTGGCCACAACTGTTGCTGGCATGTTGGTAAGTGGGGCTGACCCCTGGCCCAGATGGCTGCAATGACTGGCCACATTGTTGTGGGTGGGGTAGCCCCTGGTGTGGCTGGTTGTAAGGTCAGACCACAACTGTTATAGGCATATTTTTAGATGGGCCTTGCCCCTGTCCCAGTCAGGAGCCACTCTGGAAGGGTGCAGGTTCAGGCTGAAGCCACTTGTTTGGTGTATTAGGACAAGAACTACTTTGGAGAATGCCAGGCCTGGACAAGGATACCTGCTGGGTGTGGCAGGATGGGAGCTACTTTGGGAGACACTGTTTAATGATCTTTTTAAAAGTATTTAATAGCTGGGGCACCTGGGTGGATCAGTTGGTTGAGTGTTGGTTAGTGGTTGGTTAGTGAGAGTAAGCCCCATGTGGAGCTGTGCGCTCAGTGTAGATACTGCTTGAGATTCTCTCTCCCTCTCCTGTTGCCCCTCTCCCTGCTCTCTCTCTCTAAATAAATAAAATCTTTTAAAAAAGTATCCAATCGCTAATCTTACTTTATCATTCTTTATCAGAAATTCTATTATTTATTCCTTAATCTGTGGACTTCTAAATTTTTTTTAAAGATTTATTTATTTTTAGACAGAAAAACAGAGAGAGAGAGAGAGCATGTGTGAGAGGGTGGGGGGTGGTGAAGGGGTAGAGGGAGAGGGAGAGAAAGAGAAGCAGACTCCCCACTGAGCGGGAAGCCTGACATGGGGCTTGATTTCATGACCCTGAGATAATGGCCTGAGCCAAAATTCTAGAGTCAGACACTTAACTGATGGAGCCACCCAGTTACCCCTGAACTTCTAAATTTTTACAATATAAATTAACCTAATAAAAAATGTATTTATTTATTTTAATCCTTAAGGTAGTGGCAAAACTAATAAACTTACACTTTTAACTTTTGCCAAACATTCCTAATATAAAATCTTTGATATGATAAACTGTTCAAATTTTTAGTCTAAAATACACTTGAAAAAGCACTTTTTGTATATGAGGAAAGAAACTCGAAATGTTCGGCAAAACCATAAAATTGATAATGGACCACTAATCGATAAATTTTAACTTATTCCTATGTGAATAAGGATATTTGACATAATGTAAAGACAATAATCTCTGGCTCTGCATTAGTGATTTAGAACATTCTTGGTTTAGGTTCACATCTGTCTTATGTCCACTAGATACAATGATGCATTTTATGTTAGACTTTTAATATATTTGTTATATTTCAGTGACATTCTTTGACCCTGGTATACCTGAATCTGGGGAAAATAAGCACTGTTATATACCATTTGCCCATATTTTTCCATTTGCTTTAAGTTTTTATATTATTTCCATACTTTCCCCCTGAGGGCTTTAGCGAGACTAGAGCCTATTTGATAAAAACCTTATATATTCTTATAGGTAATATGAGACTCTGTATGAGATAGCTTGATTTAATCAAAATAATTCTAAAATCTTTCTTATTTCTAAAACAAAATATAACTTTCAATCATCTCCAAACAGCCAGATCAAAATATCAGAAATGACTACATAATGTGATCCTTCTGCTTTAGGATTTTTTAAAATCTTATCTGTGGAAAATGGAAAATTTAACCAATTATATTTATTTTTAAAATATATTTTTAAAAGATTTTATTTATTTACTTGAGAGAGAGTGAGAGAGAGAGAGCATGAGAGGGGAGAATGTCAGAGGGAGAAGCAGACTACCTGCTGAGCAAGGAGCCTGATGGGAGACTTGATCCTTGGACTCCAGGATCATGACCTGAGTTGAAGGCAGTCACTTAACCAACTGAGTCACCTAGGTGCCCTAACCAATTATATTTATTTCTATAAACTGATCATTTTTATTTTACCTATTTAATTTACATATGTCCTCTAAGATTTTTTTTAGTCAAACATAATATAGAAGTGGTTATTTTGATAATCAAAACTAGAATAGCTACTTTTCAAAATGGTGTCTAGTTATCTTGTAAAATGCTGAATCAGAAGATTATAGATCAGGGATCTTTAAAGAATATTTATTCTAATAACTAGTTAGACAATTTTAAAACAAATCGTTTGATAACTGCATGTAAATTACTGTAAAAATGTACAAAGATCAGATTTTTTTGACACTTAGAAATAAATCTAAATTTGATGATTGAGGAAATATCTGCCCCAAAATGTAGAGGGTATACAGCATTTTTATATCTCTGCAAAACGTTATAATACATTTCATGCGGAAAGTTAGATTTGGAAAGTCACAGTAGTAAAGACTATATATTATGCTAAGGATCTTGACCTCAATGTAAATCGATTTTTCATTTAGATTATACAGCTACAAACAGTGTATGCCTATAAAATCATGTTACGAAACTAACAAAATAAAACCTCTTGAAAAGATGTGATTGGTGCTGTGAATCTATTATCTTCACTGTATTTTATCTTGAAACATCAAAATAATTTTAGAAAAAGACCTACTGGTTCACCTCGAGGCCCAGGTGGTCCCAATAATGTGCTATCTTCTCCTGGATAACCCTGTAATGAAGATAATGATTTATAAACAAAACCAAATTAATAAAATCACCTTTGAAATATGCAGGCTATCATTGTCTAATATGTTATGAAATATAAAATCTTTATCTATTTAAATGGAAATCTTTTACCTACAAAACTTAGCATAGGCTATTTTATACAGTTGTGATTCCTATAGGTCCTAAGAACAGTCAATCTGCTTTAATTACATAAAAAGCAGTTTAGGAATTTGCTCAAAGTTTCAGATTTCCAATGATATTGTAAGTCAACAGGAGTACTATTGTAGTTATTCTTAATCCATAAAAAATTTAAGTGTACATGTACTAGTTAGTCATTTAATCTGTAGTCTCACAGTTTCTTTTGATAAGTAATTAATTTTACTTCACCAAGCTTTACAGATTGCAAAGTGCTTTAACATATATTATTTCATGAATATCTTGAAACAACCAACTGAAGAAATTTAATGACGTCTACATTTTTGTCCTTTATTATTTATCTTCTAGAATTTGCAAAACTTCCCAGGTTGAAAAGTGTTTCTTTCATTCCTTGAAAACGTTTCCATGCATATTTTCAGAAAGAACACAAAAATTTAATATTTAATTCTAGGATTGAAAAGTCAATATATACACATACCTTTTCTCCTTTAGGTCCTGGCAAGCCAGAAAGTCCTGGTTGACCCTGATGGCCCTAACAAAAGGACAAGTAAGCAGACATTCTCCACATCATTTGTGCATGTTCTACCTAACACCACCAAGGCCATGCTATTAGATATTGCAATATTCTGAAAAAAAAAACAAGATTCACTTTCTAGGGGGCTGAGGCTTAAATATATTAGAAAGGTTTATCAGTGAGATTTCATTTTAATTGGCATAATCGGGATGACATCTTTATATAACCATTTTCATGTAATACACACATTTTAATTTCCAATTAGAAATGATTACCCTATATCCTGGAATTCCTGGTTCTCCATCAGGTCCCATCAATCCTAAAGGCCCCTAAAAAACAAAGTAAATATTAGAGAGAAAACAAACAACTGTTTCAACCATTAAACTTACACTCTTATTATTTGTTTGTTTATTGATTTATTTACTTAGTACTCCTACTACTTAAAATTTAGATTTTTTGAGGTATAATATTTTATTTAGTATGAAATGGGAAAACAAAAAATAGCATTCTTTTATTTTTCTTCTGAACCACAAAATTCCCACTAAAAAAATGTCCCTGTAGTTTACTTCTGATATGAATATTCTTAATCATATTAAGAAAAATATTTTCAGTTATTAGAATCCAGTAGGTTTCTAGTAAGTTCTTGGAAATGTAGTTTGTACCTGTCAAGGTTTATGGTAGATGTGCATCATTGAATATTAGAATATAGCCTGATAGTTTTTGGTATTATTATGATGGGATCAAGGAAAACATATTCATTGATAGTTTCAGATGCTTTGATGAACAAAGTTTCAGCTCTGGTCAAACTTGTTAAAATAGAAGTGAGTGACAACTTATGTGCAATAATCATCCCATTACTGTTTTCCTTATCAATATTTTGCAGATGAGGATACTATATAAATTAAAGACTAATTAGTAAATGCCATAAAATACTGAAAATGTGACTCAGACAACTGAAAAGAACAAAAATAATAATCCTAAAAATGTCTTACGCTTCATACTATTAAAAAGTTTCCACACCAACTCTCCTATTTGTGTTTGAAATTAAACAGGAGATGAGAAAATTAAGGAACAGAATAGGGATATCCCTAACCAAATATCAGACGACCAGAAGTTCTAAATATGATTATATAACCAAAGAACCATGAGAACCACCTAGCATTAAAGTGGATATAAAGTAAAAATATTAAAGTAAATGGATATCTTAAACAGCATCTATAAGAAGATATAATGGAAAAAAGGACTGCATTATAAATCATAAAGTCCATAAGAAATGAACAAAAAACCTAATGAGATAGAGGTAATAACAGAATGAAGGAAATAACAAAACTTTATTAAAGCATATGTAAGAAGATATAAGTAAATGGAAAGACATATAGTGCTTCTCTACTGAAAGATTCAATATTAAAGGAACTTGAAGAGCTGAGTTTAAAGTTCAAATGGAAGAGAGAATTATAGGAAGAGCCGAACTTTTTAGAAAAATGAATTACGGAGTACTTGCCCTGAGAGATCTCAAAAAATACTGTAATAGTATAGTAATTTAAATGGTGTGGTATTGGACCTAAGAACAGACTAACAGATGGACAGAGGAAAACAGAGAGAATGAAAACAGGCCAATAAATATTTGAGAGTTTAGTTTACGGTAAGGGTAGTATTTCAGAAAAGGGGGAAATAGATTGTTCATTAAATGATTTTGAGACAACTGGATATCAAGTTGGAAAAGAGAAAATCAGTTCTTTACAACTTATTTCATAGCAAAGAAATAAACTTCATATAGGTTAGGGGTTAAAAATAAAGCCATAAAAGTATTTAAAAAAGGATATGGAAGAGTATTTTTATATAATTTAGGTAGGAAAGGGATTTCTTATGAAGAAATAAAACCTCAACTGTAAGGTAAAAAACTGACAAATTTGATTATGTAATTAACCTTCTGTCCAGCAAAAGATATCACAAACAATATTAAAAGATAAATGACAGAAAGGGAAATATATTTGTAATATATCTCATAATACATTTAACAAAATATATTATCTAAAATACATAAGGCATTATTGCAGGTCAATAAGAAAAAAACAACCTGATATAAATCATGTAAAGTGCACATGAAAAGGCAATTTCTAGAAAAAAAATACAAATTACTTAACTGCAATCAGGGAAATGTAAATAGAAAGAAATGAGGCACACTTTTTCATTTATCAGACTGTCAAACATCAAAAGGATTAACAGGAAGTACCGGTGGTGGGAAGAGTGACTTTGACAGAACCTCTGGGAAGGTTAAATATGTGTCAACATTTAAAAAGTGAATATTCTTTTTAGACAAAATCCAAAGTAGGAGCCTACTTTGATGGCAAGACTCCAGATTAATTCTGATGTTCATTAAAAATTAATCACATTATATAAAGTTTTTAAATATATAAGCCAAAAACAGAGAAATACTAGTGATTTAAATAAAAGGAAGTAAGAAAGACTTCAAGTAGTATGATGAATATACAAAATGAGCCTGAGACAAACTTTCTCAGAACTTTGTTCGGAGACAACAGATGGATTATGCAATGCTCTCAAGAAGGCCGTGGTAAAAGTCTAGCATTTGTGAAATTTAATGGAGAGCAGGAAATATATATGCATTTTGTATACAAACTTACGAAACAGTAAAAACACTAAACACTAAATCACAAATATTCTGCATCTCTTCTGCTAGGACTTTCTGAACAGGTCCACATATATTAGCACTACAATTTTGCTATTATAGGTTCAGAAGTACCATGCTACCTTTGTTTCCAACACCATATAAAATGCTTGCGAAAGATTAAATATTAGATGTTATAGATATTGATCACAACTGGTTAAAAAAAATCTCCAGATAAGCATTTGGAGTTCAAGCTAATAAAGAAAACTCATTTTTAAATAAACCTACTTTTCAAAGCAATTTGCCAATCCTGACAGTGAAGTTTTATACAGATATTAAATTCTGATTTTTAAGTGTAAAGCATATAAACTTTCTTACTTAGGTTAGGAGTTATAATCTGGTATTTTTAAAACTCCATTTCATATTTTATTTCCATTTTGAGTTTTTTTTTCCCCTTTCCCTTTCCTGTGTCCAGAAACCACTAAGCCATTTAAGTACTGTGGAATGCTTACAATTCTCTGCAGCCCATGGAGGTAGATTATTTTCAATGGAACTATTGCTTTCTCTGTAAAATTAATCAAGGGATGAAACTTTAAGGACATGGATACATTTCTTTTCCATCCACAGTGAACTTAGGTCTGGAAACAAGTCAGATACTAACCACAGCACCTCTAGTTCCTCTGGCACCCTTAGGACCACTTTCCCCCATTTGTCCAGGAGCACCTCTGCTTCCAATTTCTCCTGTGGGCCCTATTTGTCCTTTATCACCCTGTGGATGTCATTAGTAAGAGAGAAAAGTGAGAAAAAACAAATTTTTACTTAGATGAATTAAGTATATCATATACCTGGAATGACACCAGACGACATTCCGTAAGCAAAATTCTGTAAAGAGTAACTTTGTTTTAACTTAATAGTAGTAGAGACCATCACTGACAATAACAAACCATCACTACCTAGGTTATCCTAAAGATATAACTTAAAGTAATTTAAGAGAAAGAACATTTAAAAAACAATTTTGGTACATATGAATCACATCTTCTTTATCCATTCATCTATTGAAGGACATCTTGGCTCTTTCCACTGTTTGGCGATTATCATATGGTTTTACTTACTTGTGGAGAATAAGGAATAACATGGAGAACATTAGGGGAAAGAAAGGAAAAGCAAATTGGGGGAAATTGGAGGGGGAGGTGAACCATGTGAGACTGTGGACTCTGAGAAACAATCGAGCGTTTTGGTGGGGAGGAGGGTGGGGCTTTGGGTGAGCCTGGTGGTGGGTAATGAGGGGGGCACGTATTGCATGGAACACTGGGTGTGGTGCATGGACAATGAATCTTGGAACACTGAAAAAATAAAATAAAATAAAATAAAATAAAATAAAAACAATTTTGGTTAAACACCCAGGGGAGATCTGGTGTTCATGCTGAATTACAAAATAAGTTTTTTATCTTGAAATTTGTTATGTACGAATGTTCTCATGCATGCATGTATTTCTTGTTATCATGAGGAAACACAGGCCCTATGAGAAGCCTGTTTCTATAGACAACTTTGATGCCACAAAGATCTCTTTAACGCGAAGTTTCCAGTGTACGGTTCTATATATTCAGAATCATCATTCACAGGTTTGGAGTCTGTCTTTAAAATCCATAATTTTTTTAATCAATAATATTTTTTATATAATTTTGCATCCTTTTAAAAATTAGTTGCTTTCTGTTTTCCATTAAGCTGACTGATCATTCTCTACCACCAAAATACAGCTGCTTTGAAGCAACTTTAAGTACTATAATTCGTTTTCTGAAAGTGGGAACCAACCTGTTCTATTATTGATATTCAAGTAGATAAAAAGAAAAATTAGACTGTGATCACAGTCAGGAAGTTTTTGGTAGTCATAATAATTCCCAGGGGTGCAGGTTATTGAAAGGACTTACACTGTCCTACTCCTAATGTTCATTTTAGATATAACATTATGTATGATGAAAAGAGTCTTCAAATATTGGGGTTATTTTCATAGGCAAGAATAGTTACTAAGTATATAAGAGATGAATCACTGAATTCTACTCCTGAAACTAGTATCACACTATGTTAATTAACTAGATTTAAATAAAAACTGGAAACACTAAAAAAAAAAAAAAGAATGGCTACTAAAATTTACCTCATTCATTTTTTCTTTACCTTTTATTCTCACTTCTACTGTCCCTACCTTATGACAAAGATTGAGTATATATTAGCAGAAATGATGAAATTAGACTTTGGGAACTAGATATGGTATGATTTGAAGCTAAGTATAGTAATATATTTAGAACTGTTGTGGTAGAATTAAGAAAATCATTTCTGTCTCACCAATAGTTGAATAAATTATTGACCCCATACAGAGATAATTTTTTCATTATAACATTCTAGTATCTTATAAATATATCATCTTTTAGTAAAATATAAAAGAAACAAATAAACCACATTCTTGATTCGTGTTTCTTACTCAATATATGGGAAAGCTAAAATCAATCATTACCACAAATGGTATAGTGTTTTCCTTTTCTCTTTTCCTGCCCATAGTCTACTAAATTTTTGGCAAACAGGAGAAGGAAAAGCAAAGATCTTTAGAGAAACTACAAAGTAGGAAATTTGTCTTTAAATAATTAAGGTGAGGGGTACTCCTAAGTAGAGTTAAATATTAATTTATACAAACATGCCTTTTAAGATCAATATATAGTTCTTTATTACTTTATATCTAGTGCAAATAAAAACATCACAGCATCCTATGGAATTTGGGGCACATCAGAAGAAAGATGTGCCAGAAAAAGATGTAAAAAAAAAAAAAAAAGATGTTAAAAAAAAAATAAAAAGATGTTAAAAAAAATTACCTTTTTCCCGGGACGACCTCTTTGTCCTGGAATTCCCACAATTCCTTCAGGTCCCTGGATATTCAACATAAAAAAGAAAATAAACTGTTAAGGAAAGGACTAGATAGGAATGTTTAAATACTTACATCACATAATCACTGAATCGAACACTATGTAAAAATGAGGATTGTTTTCAACAATAAATATTGTGCTTGTGCATTTATTTTTAAAGATTTTATTTATTTGTTTTAGAGAGAGCATGCATGCACGAGTCAGGGGGGGCAAGAGAGCTAGGGAAAGAATCTCAAGCAGATTCTGCACCAAATGCCTAGCCCCACATGGGTTCCATCTCTCAACCCTGGGATCATGCCCTGAGCCAAAACCTAGAGTCTGAGGCTCAACCAAATGAGACACCCAGGCGCCGTGTGTAATCATTTAAAAATAGGTCACAATGATTTAGAGGTCTAGCTGTTACTAGTGAGTAAAATTTACATATACAAACTAGCCAAGATAGATAAAATTAAACTGTTCTTTATTATAGGAAGAAAATTACTTGGTTTCAGTGTAACTATTTTAATTGGTGAGACTATAATTAAAGTAAACCCCGGGCATCCATTTTAGCAGTTCTATGAGCTGCTGTGGGTTCAATATCTTATTGAATATACAGGATTATAAAATATATCTAAAAATGGTCAAGAAGACTCTCAAAATCTTATTGGAGTAGGTTAGGAGATTTTCTTTGATCTGTGGAAAAAAGGAAAGAGGGAAATACATGGAGAAAAAGGAGGTAGTCACATTAAACTGTTTAAAACAATATTTTCATTTCAATCAGTATTTTATTTAGACAAACACAGAAGTTTTTAATATATATTTTTTCAAGTAAAAATTGGCTAAAATACTTTAGATGTCATGTGAATTTGCAGGTCAACAATAATTAGGCTTAAATGAGATCCACAGTAAACCAGAGGATACAAGTTCTAAAATGGCTAATAATTAATCATGGCACTCCTTGCATTAGCTGGAAATGAAAATGGAAATCTCAAATTTGTGTCCCAAAGCTTGGCAAACTGCAAAAATGATGTAGACAAGAAATAAATTGTGGTTTACCACTGTGCTATGTAGGCTCTTGATAAATATTTGTTAAACGAATAAACAGATACCTAAGGAAATGACGCATGCCCTCTACTCCTGAGCAAATGCTCTTCTAGCCTCATGAAGTCACTGAATTTAGAAGCCAAAATGGTTAAGTTCTATTGCTGTAGTTCTAGCTGCATCCAGAGGTTGAAATGATAGTTGCACTAACCCGCGATTTCTTTGTGGTTAATGTGGAGTTTTAAAAGGAGGCAGATTAACTTTCATTAGAGATTAATGGTGTGAACTTTTAAAAGTCAGACTGCTCGTTTTATATTCTGGCTCTGTCACCTTACTGCAATACGACCATAAGTAGATTATTTAACTTCTAAAGGCCCCAGTTTCCCATTAGATAAAAGAGGTAAAATAATACCTTTCAGAAGGTTACTAATATTAAATGAGATAATGCATGTACTGCTTATTAGAAAGAATTGGACTTACACTGAAGAGCTTAACTCAGTTATCACTACTACTGTTGCTTTTTTCAAGCGTATTATGTAATATTCAAATATATATAAAAATATTAGAAGGTACAAAAAATACCCTTGTACCCAGCACCTACTTGAAGAAAAAGAAGCAATATACATATGTACATATTTGAAGTCCCTTTACACATACCTTTCCAAATATGTCACCCTCTCTCTTTACTCAGGTGCAAGCATTGCCCTCAATTTGTTTATCATTCCCATGCATTTCTTTATACTTTCACTCCATTTGCAACATATGGTTATTTTGCATCTTTTCAAACTTTAAATAAGCGTACTTTATGTATTCTTTTGAAACTTTGTAAACACACATTTTGTTTTTGAAATCAATTGGTCTTTAATCCATTCATTCTCTGGTTTTAATTCTACAGGATTCCATTTTAATACACATTTTGTTTTTGATATCAATCGGTCTTTAATCCATTCATTTTCTGGTTTTAATTCTATAGGATTCCATTTTCTTACCAAATCATAACTTATTTAAACCCTTCCCTACTGATGAATTTTTGGTGTGGGTTTTTCTTCTTTTATGGATAATGCAATAAATACCTTGTGCATCTCTCTATGTGCCATGTCAAAGTTTTGTTCTGTTTTTTAGGGTATAACTCTTGAAGTTAAGTTGCTGAGTTATAGAATATACACATCTTCAAGTAGACAAGATATTGTCAAATTGTTCTCCAAAGTAGTTTTGCCAATTTACATTTCCACAGCAATGTTTGAGTCTAATTACTCCAAATCTTCTGTAATGCTTGGTACTGTCAGACTTAAAATATATCCATCTCACTGTGGAAAATGATAAATTGTTTGTGTCTTCAATTTGAATATTTCTGATTACTAAGGAGGAATGATTATCTATTCATACCATTATCTGACATCTATATGTGAATCTCTGGCTCTTATCTTCTGCCCAATATTCTCCTGAGCTATTCTTACTGAGTTGTACATAAAAGTTTTTACACATACTCCTGATACTTGTATTTTGCTCATTCTATGTAATACAGATCTCTTCTCTCAGCCTGTAGCTTACTTTCTCATTTTGTTGAACATAACTTTTGATTAATACAAACTTGCAGTTTTAATGTAGTCATATTCATCAATACTTTCTTATTTCTTTCAGTGTTCAGGAGATCCTTCTCCTCTCCCTTCAGGAGATCATGAAATAATCTCATAAATGTTCTCATATTTAACATTTTGATGTTCATAGTTAGGTCTTCAATTGGAATTTCATTCTTTTATGTGTTTGCACACTGGTGTGAAGGAGCTGTTTTATATTGTTTTCCATTTGGATAACCAATTGTACCAGTACCGTTTATTGAATATTTCATCCTTTCCTTAGTGATCTTCCATCTATAATCAATTTCTCAAACTTCAAGATTCAAAATATACTGAGATCTGAGTCTAGGTTATCTTCTATTTCCACTGGTCTCCTCTTTGTCTTCCTGTGAATGAGTGTGACACTGACTAAATTACTCTAGCTTTAATAGTAAGTTATGATATCAGGTAGGGCAAGTTCTCCGTTCCACACACCACTGTTCTCCCACCTCCTGCAACTTGTTCTTGAAAACTGTTTTGATATCAGTCCTTTGTTCTTCCACATTCCTTTTAAAATCACTTTTCATCAATCAAATCCTACAAAAAATTCTTATGGGATTTTGACTAAAACCATATTGGATTTATAGACTAATAGGGGAGAGTTGATAATTTTTTTATATTGAGTACACCTATCTATGAATATAAAATATCTCTCCATTTATTTAGGTCTTTGTTAATAAAAATTTTTTTCAAGAAAACTTTGCAAATCTTTTGTTAGATTTTTTAAAAATTTAATTTTTTTTCAGTGTTCCAAAATTCATTGCTTATGCACCACACCTAGTGCTCCATGCAATATGTGCTCTCCATAATACCCACCACCAGGTTCACCCAACCCCCTACCCTCATCCCCTCCAAAACCCTCAGTCTTTTGTTAAATTTATTCCTAGGGGCTAATTTGGCTGTTGGTTGTATTATAAATAGTATTTTTATTTATTTATTTATTTATTTATTTTTGTAATTTTATTTTTCAGTGTTTCAAGATTCATTGTTTATGCACCACACCCAGTGCTCCATGCAATACATGCCCTCCTTAATACCCACCACCAGGCTCAACCAACCCCCCACTCCCTCCCCTCCAAAACCCTCAGTTTGTTTCTCAGAGGCCACAGTCTCTCCTGGTTCGTCTCCCCTTCCGATTTCCCCCAATTCCCTTTTTCTTTCCTTCTTCTAATGTCCTCCATGTTATTCCTTATGTTCTGCAAATAGTGAAATCATATGATAATTGACTCTCTCTGCTTGACTTATTTCACTCAGCATCATCTCTTCCAGTCCCGTCCACGTTGATACAAAAGTTGGGTATTCATCCTTTCTGACGGGGGCATAATACTCCATTTTATATATGGACCATATCTTCTTTATCCATTTGTTTGTTGAAGGGCATCTTGGCTCTTTCCATAGTTTGGCAATTATGGACATTGGGGTACAGATGACCCTTCTTTTTACTACCTCTGTATCTTTGGGGTAAATACCCAGCAGTGCAATTGCAGGGTCATAGGGTAGCTCTATTTTTTAATTTCTTAAGGAATCTCCACACTATTTTCCAATAATAGTATTTTTTAAAGTTTTCTAACTGTTGCTGGGGAAGAGGAATGGAATCTATATCTGTGTATATTCTTATATTTAACATCTTGCTAAAATCTCACTAATTCTAATAATTTATCTGTAGATTATTTCTCTTATTTTACTATACTGGCTGGGTCTCTGAGTAAATGTTGAATAGAAATACTGAACAGTGGTGATCTTTGCTCATATCTTTGAAGTTTCACCATTTCATATGATAGTCAACATGGATATTAAATTTTTATTAAACTTTTTGTTTCATCTATTGAGATTATATTTTTTCTTTCTTTAATTTGTAGTTATGTGACTTAAAGTTACAATTCTTAAAAATGTTAGGCTTTTGTTGCAATACTTGTATGAGAGGGAATTCATAAGTCCTATTATTATATCAACATTCCATAACTGCATTGAACTCAAATACCCAGGTGTCAGCTGATACTACTGTGGCAATGCTATCTGCCAACGAACAAAGCAGTTTAAACATCATTGTGTTTATATATTTAAATATTAATAACAATTTGTAGATAATGTAAAAATGTGACAAATTTAAGTCTCACAAATGTGTATAATTGGGAAATTTATTACTCTGCAAGATGGCTTGCACATTCTTCAAACTTCCATTCTCACCTCATTTTCAAGTTAATTACCTTGCCTCGTACTGCACTGAGACCAGTAACAATCAAGAAAGAGAAATCTCTTCCCAACACCCAATGTACCGACATACCTCCTTGTGTATGCACATATTGTTTCACTTCTCTGATGAAGGAAGAAGTTTCCCTGTTTCTCACCTGAGGCCAGCTTCTCACTTGGATCTAAACCCCATGTCCTCTTCAAGGCCTTCTCCTACACTTTCACTATCAATTTTCTGCTCTCAACTCACTCACTTCCAACAGCAATTAAATATGCTGGATAGCACTCATTTGAGAAAAATCCTTCCTTGACCTCATGTCCCTCCCTCCCTTTCTATTCACTCACTCAATTTCTCAGGTACTCTTCTAGTTCTGTTTTTGCTTCCACATCATAGCAAAGCTTTCTGAAAGATTTGTTTATGCTCATTGTCACTATTTCCTTACTTCTCTTTCCGTCTTCCTTTGGGCTTTTGTTCTTACCACAACTCTGAAATTGCCTCCTTTTGGACAACTGACCTTCAAATAGCCACATCCAATAATCCAGTGGCTCATTTTATCTGAAACTATTTTCCATTCTTACAACTTTTTAAAACTTTTGTTTACATGACAGCATGCTTCTCAAATTTTCTACTTATTTATACTATCTCTTTGTCTCCTGATAGACTAATGATTCCTAAAGTTATATCACCTCTCCTGACAGCACCAATGACCTGATTTTCCCACCTACTGACATCTTTTTGAATTTCTAATATGCATCTCAAACTTTATGTGTCCCAAACTGAACCCTGAATTCCCTCCTCAAACCCCTAAACTTTGTCTCTCCTTGTCTTCCCCATCTCTGTGGTAATGGGGCAATATTTTGAAAATTATTAAAATTCCTTTTCTATTTTGCTTTTTTGAATATATAGACTTTACCCTATTCAGCTTGAGGGGTTCATTTGCCAAAGGGCTGAAAGTATTAAGAGAAAATTTTTCTGTTTTCATTGTTTGCAACTTTAAAATTCCCAAGTTGAGCCTACAGTACCCAGCACACAGGCTGTTCTATATTATAGAGAAGATACACTTTCCAATAGAACTCTAAGGCCTTCACTAGATTATAGAAGGATGAGGATATGACATAGGGGAAACACAGAGAAGGCCAGTTTTTTTTTTTTTCCCTTTCCCTATTGATTTCAGGAATATGCATGAAGGCAAAGAGAGAGGAAGAGACATAGATGTTCAGATTTTCCTCTTCCTGAGTTTTGGCAGAGTGGAACCCTTGTTCCCTACTACCTCTTCAGAATCTCTTTAGATTTCACTTGGTTTATGGCCATGCCAATTTGGATGCTCAGGAAAATAAAAATGAGGAATATTTGCTAAATTTTCCCAAGCTACTCCTTGATTCCTATATGATGTAGACAGGAACTAGAAACACCTGGGGAGCTTGTGTATGTGTGTGTGTGTGGGTGTGTGTGTGAATAGTCATTACTCTAGAACAGTCATTACTCTAGAAAGACGGGGCTCTGCTATAAGGGCTGAAAGGCAGATTTCCTGGGCTAGAACTGAATGAGAATCCAGAAGACCTGAGAGGGATCTGCAGATTGGTGGAAGTTCAGAGGGAACACCCCCTCCCCCAAAAGAAATGAGAACTACTAGCTACAGATGTCATCATCACAGGCCAGCAGGGTAGGCGGTAAGCAAATTGACAAGGGATGTTACCATGTCCCTATCATTATGAGTAACACCTGCATCTAGAACCAAGAACTCTTCACCTTTACCATCAGCAGACATTCAGACTCTCTAATGGGAAGGAATAAAAGAGGGAGGTCGAAAACTGATAAATTTGAGAAAAAGTATCATAAGAGTCCGAGTCTTATCTACAGAGACTACTAATTTATGGGAATAAATTGTTTAAGCTTTCAGCTGAATTGGATTTAAAAATTTATTTTCCATGGCCGCCTAGGTGGCTCAGTCAGTTAAGCATCTGACTTTGGCTCAGGTCATGAACCCAGAGTCCTGGGATGGAGCCCTGTGTCAGGCTCCCTGCTCAGCAGGGGAGTCTGCTTCTCTCTCTCTCCCTTTGCTTCTCCCCCTGCTCATGCTCTCTCTCCCTTGCTCACTCTCAAATAAATAAATAAAATCTTAAAAAAAATTATTTTCCCCCCAACCCCTCAACAACTCCTCACTAATCAGTAACTTAGAGCTTGTGAGGAAAACCGGATGAACCAAAAATAGTATCACGTATTTGCACCTGTTTAAGTACCAATTTGTAGCCCCATACTATGCTTAATAGTATGATTACCAATTCAGTTACTCCAGCTAAAAACCAGGATTTATTCTTTATAATTTTTTTCCTCTTTCTCAATATCTAAAATGAGCAAATCCAGTTGACTCTATCTCCAAAATATGTCTTGAATGGGATCACTATTCATTATCTCTATTGCCCTCTTACATTCCAAACCACCACACCAGTTTTCATTTACATTACTGCCACAGCCTTCTAAATTCACTTTTATCCTCAGATCTGTTTCTTCAAAATACCCCAAATTATCACTAACAACGTTAATCAAACACATCTCCCTGTTTAAAACCTTCCAAGTGGCTGTCCACTGAAATCAGAATCATCTCCAAACCTCTTATCATGGTCTGCAATCCTCCACATAATCTGGCACCTTCTATTTCTCTGGCATCATGTTTTCCAGTTGCTTACTACATTCTAGCTACTTGGCCACATTTCCGCCTTTCTAATAGTGCATCTAATAAATGCCCTTTCTGCCATAGGGCATTTGTGTTAGATGTTCCTTCTGCCTAGAAAGCTTTTTCTTAGATATTCACACTACTGGCTTCTTACCTTCAGGCATCTGGCTCAGTGTAACCCTAGGTAACCCTTTTGTGACGACCTTAATTTAAAATAGCCTATACCTAATCACTCTTCATCCCATTACCATGTTTTATTTTTTTCACAGCACTTATCACTATCAGAAATTACCATTCTTGTGTACATTGCCTTCCCACGCTACAATGTATGTTCCAAGACAGCAGGGAACTTGTCTGTTTTGTTTATTGCTACAACATTAGTACCCAGAACAGTGCCTGGCATATAACTGACGCTTAATACATATTTAATTACTTAATAAACAAAAGAATGATAGAATGCATGCCCATTCTATCATTTTTATTTAGCCTTAATCAGAGAGTAACCTAGTCTAGTTGGTGTCCATTTGTAAAGAAATAACATCTTAAAAAGCATGTATTAAAGTTCATAAACCAAAGTTTATGAATAAAAGGTGTAGAGTAGTGAGATATTTTTATGCTACTAAAACTTTTAGTTTCTAAGAAATGTAGCATATGGATCTACTTGAAACATTTTGCACAGTAAACTTTTGTACACTTGAAGAACATATTATGTGTGAAAAAGGGGGTTGACTGTATTCTATATTGTATTTTCTTCTGACATTATAATCAGAAAGATTTCCCCTGGTTCTTTTGTCCACATTCTTTTTTCTTTTCAAAGACAGGTTTTCTCTTTTTGCAGGGGTTGGGGACAGGTGGCAGAAAACTTCCACTGATATTAGGCTGGTTTATTTTAGTGCTTGTTCTGAAATGCATAAGAAATATCTTGCTCTAAAATGTTGGCTATTAAAAGTTAACAGACCCATTGCAACCCATTTGTGTATTCACAAGCTTATAGGGCAGACTGGAAAAATAGCAACAATTTTTAAATGTGCATGTTTTAATAGATTTCTTCAACAATTATAAAAATAAGACTCCTTTTATATAAATGTCATGTTGACAAAGAATAGTTGGCTTGATGTCGAGCCTACTCATAAAATATAAGGAGTTGGGATTCCAGTCTATTACTTTAAATATGTGGGAATAGCTGTGCTGTCTTCAAAATAACATACCACATCTATTTTTTAAACAACTTTGAGATATAATTCATATTCCATATTATGAGCCCATTTAAAGTGTACGATTTAATGATTTTTAGTATATAGGCACAGAATTGTGCAACCATTACCACAATCAATTTTACAATATTTTCATTGCCCCAAAAGAAATCCTGTGCCCATAACTAGTAATTTCCCATTTTCTCCCAACCACTGCACTGCCCCCCAACCTCCAGCCCTGGGCAACCACTAACCTACTTTCTGTCCTTCCGGTTTTGCCTTATTTGGGATATGCCATACAATATGTGGTCTCTTTTGACTGGCTGCTTTCACTAAGCATAACGTTTTCAAGGCTCATCAAAATCATAGCATGTATGAGTATATCATTTCTTTGCATTGTCAAGTAATAGTCCATTGCATGGACATACTACATTTATTAATATACATTTACTAATTCATCAGTTGATTATCATTGTGGTTGTTTCCATTTTTTGGCTATCATAAAAAATGCTGCTATAAACATTTATGTACAAGTTTTTGTCTGAACCCTGTTTTCACTTCTATTGGTTCTACACCTAGGAATAGAGTTGTTGGGTCATATAGTAACTCCATGTTTAACATGTTGAGAAACTGCCAAATTGATTTACCAAGTGGCCACATCATTTTAATCCCATCAACAATGTGTATTTATATCCTCATCAACACTTGGTATTTTCTGGTTTTTTGAAAAATTAAAAATTTTTTTTATTATAACCATCCTAGTCAAGTGAAGTGGTGTCTCATTGTGGTTTTATTTGCATTCTTCCAAAGGTTAATGATGTTGATCATCTTCTCAATTGCTTATTGGGTAACTATATATCTTCTTTGGAAAAACATCTGTTTAAATGTTTTGCTAATTTTTCAATTGGTTTATCTTTATACTATTGAGTTGGAAGAGTTCTTTATATATTCTGGATACAAGTCCATTATTATATATGATTTCCAAAGATTTTTCTCCCCTTCCACAGGTGTCTTTTCACTGTCTTAATGGTGTTTTATGAAGTATGGAACTTTTAATTTTAATGGAGTCCAATTTATTTTTTTCTTTTGTTATTTGTACTTTGGTGTTATCCAAGAAAACTTTGCATAAATCAAGGTCATGAAGATTTACTTCTATGTTTTCTTTCAAGACATTTATAGTTTTAGCTCTTAAATTTCAGTGTAAGACCGATTTTGAGTTAATTTTTGTGTGTAGTATAAGGAAGGGTACAACTTTATTCTTTTGTATGCAGATTTCTACATGTTCTAGTACCTTTTGTTGAAAAGACCATTCTCTCCCTCTTTGAATTATCTTTGTACATAACATGCTCTTGCAATTCAAATTTACTTTGTTCTCTTTTTGTCCCCCCGGGTTTTATTGTATCCTTTGAGATAGCCAATAACATTAGATATACTAAACAAAGTTTACAAGTTATACAGTGATTCCTATATAACTATATAACATATAATCCTATATATCATATAACATAACAGACTATGTTCCTCTTCTGCTTGAAACCTTTCAATGCCTTTTTACTATACTTTGAATAAAACCCAAACTTCTTACATGATTTAAATAATCCTTCATGATCTGCTTCCCATTTATTTCTTCAATCTCATCTCAAACAACTTTTGACTATTTATTATGCTGCAACTGTGATTAGCTTCCTTTAAGTTTTCCAGAAATACCTAGACCATTCTCATTTCCACAGCTTGGCCCTTGTTTTTCCATCTACCTTGAATAATCTCCCAAAGTTCTTTGGAGGGCTGGTTCTTTTTCATTCCTCCGGTTTCAACTTAATCCTCCCTGATGCAGAGAGGTCTTCCCTCAATGCCCTGTTGGAAGCAGGTTTCTCTTCCCTTAACCAGCTATTCTTTTTCATCACCCTATTTATGAACATCATTGCATTTATCACTACTTGCAATGATCTCGTCTATGGTCAGTGCTCATAATATTATAAAATCTAAGATTAGGAATATTGCTCATCTTGTTCCCCTTGATCCCCACTGCTTAGCAGAGTTCTTGGTTCATAGAAAGTACTCCAAAACTTTGTTGAATTATTGAATGGACAAATACATTTTACAGAGTCACCACTTGTAAGGCTAATACAAATTTAGGAACATCCAAGCTAATCTACCTGCCCCCCCCCTTTCTTTCTTTTAAAGCTATAGAGCCTTTTCTTCCAAAGAAAGCCTGTACAGAAGGCAATATATTAGATATATATACAAAGATTATTTTTTCTGACTCACCTAATAATAGAAGAACACTCCTGCCCATTCAACATCCCTTCCTGACACAGCTATCCTGGGAGGTTCTGCATAGCTCCCTTTATGTGTAATGTGTAAACTGAGAAACCAAAGAATGACTCACCCAACAATGTACAGCTCTTTAGTAGTAGAGCAGGGATAGTGGTAGAACAATTCTTGCATAATGGTCAGTGCAGAGTTCTTTCTATTTCTGTGATGGTTTATGACACAACAGTTCAGAACAAACAAGCCTAAGACCAGAGTCATAAAAATCATTCAGAAAATAAATATTTAAATAAGTCCTTTACTCCCTAATGCCACTGACCTCAAATTTCCAAAGTTACTGTTTTTCAGGGTTTCCTGGGAAATTACCCCAGAAATAAGAGTCATGTATATCTTTATCCTTCTTTTTTAACTATTGGTAAGTCCTCGCATCTCTCTGACTTTGCTTTTAAAGATTCTACTGAGAAAGCTTCTAAGCCTTACTTGGTTTCATGTTTTCTTAAGATAGTCCCCTATTAACAATGATCATATTGTTCTATACAAATGGGAAAAATCACACTTCAATAAATCCAACCAAGTTTTGTCCTAACAGAACAAAAGAAGACAATTTTATTTTTATATATTCAACTTTTAACTCCCATAGTTTCACATCTGTTTAGATGTTAGACACTACAGTGATAGATTTTTTTTTTTTTTTAAGAAATGGATGACAGACCATACGTCAGGCAGATGTTTCTTCTCAGATGTTTCCAAATTCTTTTCCTCTACAGTGTTATACATTTAGACAAGTGAACACTTTAGCACGTAATTCAAGCATAAAATATACATACTAAAATTCTGTTCAAAGAGGTCTACATTTTAGATTGGGGAATTTGTTACTGATGCTTCCCATGCTTTGTTTTTCAATCTAGTTCTCATTTTCCAATCTTCTAGAAAGAAAAACATTTCTTTCCTTCAAAAACAAGTTTTATTTCTTTTTCTCATTCTCTTTCTTGTTTATTTTTTAAGAATAGGTAGCATCTTAGTGACATTGCTTAAGGAAGAATTTTTTTAAAGTGAAAAATAAATCCAACATCAGGCTGTATGATTAAGCAACAGCTCCTTGGATCATAAAATTCTTTTGAAAAAATGTACCATGGTATTTTTATTGAGTTTATGAGCTGAAAGGCATTTAAAATTCCAAGGAGAATAACAAAAAGAATAAAAAAGAAACACACATGTGTTGTTACTAAAAAAAGGCACCAAAGATGTGTATGAGGCAAGATTGTTCCTGGGAAAAATTATGAAGCAGATGAAATCTGTGTTTATCATTTTTCCATGTCTTGTTTTGAGCCCCTTTTTTCATCTCTGTTCTGCCCATCACCAGCTGTCATGCTGCATCATCCCCTCCTGGGACTTGTGTCTATTATCCTATGGCATGGCTAGGCCCTTCTTTTTCTTAGTTTTGTTATCCCCACCAACATTTAGTGTTCTGCTGGGGAAATAGACTCAGTGATTGAAAAAAATCCATGCCAAAGTATTAATAATTGTTAATGGTTAATGATTTTCTCGTACAAAAATGAATTTGACAAGAATTCTCAGAAATATAATCACACTTCTTCAGCATTTGTTACTTGGCTTCTCTGTGAGTCCAGTCATGGTGAGTCCTCTAAAAAAGATGGAAAATATCAAGAACTCCAAAAAGGTGAAATGTAAGCCCAAGCCTGGTTACCTCATGTGGTGTGGCTTAGAGGAACAGAAGTCATAATAAAAGAACTAGACAGAGCCACCTCTGCCATCTGCTATATTCTTAGCTTTCTCTGAGCCTGTTTTGTTGTTGTTGTTGTTTTGTTTTCAGTTATAAAGTAGGGAAAATAAAGCATCACTAGATTATTGGAAGGATCCTATGAGAAAATATAAGTGAAATTCTACTGGTCAGGTTGGACCAATAGTTTGAAGATAATTTGGGGGGGGGGTGATTGATCCTCTAATGCTTTGTATTTGCTGCAGGGGAACACCTATCATAGTTTTCCAGGACTGAGAGGGCAAGACAGAGGAGAAATGGGCACTTAACCAGTTATGTAAAACCAGAGGGAAAAAAGACTCAATTTGCCAATTGCTGAAAAACAGGCAATGTTTCTGGTTCACTTTCGAACTTTAACTGTCATGTTGAAGTACACTGGTACAGTTTTTTATTATTTTGGGGAAGAGGTGAGATGGCATTATTTTTAATTATTGCTAAAGGAATCAAAATTATTGGTAAATGATGTGAATGGTAAGACAGCCAATTTGTGATTCATTTATGGTATTTGTTCTATTCTTCCAGATAGAGCTTCTTCTCAGTTCTTGGAAATGTAATTGAGATTCCTGGGGGCAGGAACTATCTTTGAAAGGCTAAGTAAGACTCCCATGATCTCATATTTAAAGATGTGAGGAAGATGAACAGTAAAATAAAAAAAGTAAACTATCCAGAGAGGCCATATCTGGAATATAACAAATATCATAAACTAAGGATTTAAGTAAGAGACAAGATGTTCTCATTATTTATTTACATCTTATATTTGCTCTGTGGTTAGAGAATCTGTCCAATGTGACATTTAGAATTTCCTTGAAGTAATACTACAATTTGAGATCAGATATTCGTAGCTTAAATTAGCCTGCAAAGGATTTCTTATGTCATTCTAGAGTTAGGATATTACTCTATAGGAATAATGTCAGCTATATGAATAAAAATCAGAAATAGTCAAAGTAAGTTTGAGATAACACAAAATGTTCCCCTTCAAATACTTTATGACAGAAGTTCCATAGCTGAGGTGACATCATCAGGATAGTGACATAAGTCGTTCCTGAATTCAGCCATCCTCAGAAGACCAACTAGCAAATATCCACATAAAAGACCATCATTGTGAAAATCCCAGAACCTGTGGGTGAGGATGAAGCACTCCCCTAGATCACAGAGATACAGCAGACCACAGTAAAAAGTTAAGAGTAAAGATTTCATTTTGATTGCATTGTCCTTTCCCCAGAACAGCAGAGCACTGCATCAGGTGGCTCCCTTGGCTTACAGTTTCTCCAGTGAGGGAAAGAAAACCAAAAGTGGACATTCACCTTCCCCAGTATTATGGAATGCGTTCAGGGTAGCCTACTAAGGTCTTACTTCACAGGGTTCACTGGGGAAGCCTGGGGGCTTGACCACTAAGGATCAGAGAGAGACAGAGAATGGAGGCAAGGATTATAGCAACCTGTACCAGACCTTGGTGGACTGCATTTCTCCTTGCAGTAGCACCTGAGTGAAATCTCAGGCAGCGATTCTGCACTTCCACAGAGCTGAGTTGGTCTCTCTGTTTGGTCGGGAGTTTGTCTGAGGGTTCTGCACAATTTGGGTCCCCAGCCAAAGAGTCATACCTGCTGTGGAGCCCATTATATGGCCCTGAGTTGCAACCTTGCCCAACAGCTAACCACATACTTCCATCCCACTATGCCTAGTCATAGAACCTGGACAGTTATGGAGTCCATGCTATAACTCTACTCAGGCAGGCAGTCAAGCCAGCAGTCCTGCCAAAATGTTGGGAATGACCACAGAACCTGAACAGCAGTCGTGGGAAGCCTTGGAACCCAGCTTAAAGTACTGCCCAGCTGTGAAGCCCAACCAGCAGGTCTACCCAGCAGCAAAATCTATCTTGTGGCCCTGTACAATTACTAAACACAGCTTGCAACCTTGTATAGGCAAGAAACCCAGCAAGTGGCCTTGTCCAACTACAAAGCATAGCCTTCAGCCCCACCTAATAAAAGCTTAGACAATAAATCCACCCAACCATGGAACATATAGCCTCCAGCCCCAGCTAATACTGAGATACAGCTGAAGAACCTACTTAATCAGAAAGCCTGGCAAGTGACCTTACCCAACAGAGGGGCATAGCCTGTGGCCCAAGTAATCCTGAAGCATAGCCTGTGACTCTATACAAACTTGGGGCATAACCTGTGGGTCTGCCCAACTATGAAGCCATGCTTATGGTCTCTGAACATGGAGTTCAGCCAATAGCACTACTGAGTTAGGGTGCACAACATGAGACTTTGCCTGACTACAGAGTCCAATCAGAGATATTGCCTTGCTAGGTAATATAACTTGAGACTCACCCTACCAGCTCCCCTACCCAACCAGGGTGCATAGTCTCTGGCCTCACTTGAAAATGATGCCCAGTCAGTGGGCTCACTCAGTTGCAGAAAACAGCCAGTGACAACCTTTTTCCAACCTCAGATCATGGGTAGGGCCCTTGCCCAACTGGAGACCTCAACAGTAAGCTATGCCTGTCCACAAATGCTACCAGTTAACCAGTCAGCTAAATATTACTAGTTAACCAATCAGCTAAGCAGACTGGTGAAGGTCTATCCTTGCCAAAATAAACCTCTAATGTCTGGAAAAGGGACTGCTTATTCAAAAGTGCAAATACTAGTGCAAGGATACAAGGACCATAAGGAATCAAGTAAAGATGACAATGCCAAAGGAAACTAATAAAACTTCAATAACTGATACCAGAATAATGGAATTCTATGGACTTTCTGACAAAGAATTCAAAATAATCATCTTAAAGAAGTTCAATGAAGTATAAGAACACACAAATAGACAAATAAAATAATAAAAACAATGCATGAACAAAATGAGAAATCTAACAAATAAATAGAAAACAAAAATTCTAGAGATGAACAATACAATGACTGAACTGAAGAATTAAATAGAGAGAGAACTTTAGTAGTAGACTCAACCAAGCAGTAGAATCAGTGAACCCAAAGACAAGTCATTTGAAATTACCCAGAAGAGTTAATAGGGGAAGAAAAAAAAAAAGAAGAAGAACAAAATAAAGGGAAAAAAGTCTATGGTGCATATGAGACAGCATCAAGTGAAATATGTGCATACTAATAACGCTAGAAGGAGAAGAAAAAGAGCAAAAAGTCTATTTGAAGATATAATGGCTGAAAATGTCCCAAACCTGCGGAGAGAAATGGACATCCAGATTCTTGGGGACCAAAGGATCCCAAATAAGCTGGATCCAAAAAGAGTAACTATGAAACACATCATAATTAAATTATAAAAAAATCAAAGACAAAGGGAGAATTTTGGAAGCAGCAAAAGAAAAGCAACTTCTCACACAAAAGAGAAACCCTGTAAGACTATAAAGTACATGTATTAGCAGAAACCGCAGGCCAGCGGCACCTGGGTGGCTCAGTGGGTTAAAGCCTCTGCCTTTGACTCAGGTCATGATCTCAAGGTCCTGGGATTGAGCCTCACATCGGGCTCTCTGCTCAGCGGGGAGCCTGCTTCCTCCTCTCTCTCTGCCTGCTTGTGATCTCTCTCTCTCAAATAAATGAATAAATAAAATCTTAAAAAAAAAAAAAAAAGAAACAGCAGGCCAGGCGAAAGTGGAATAATTTCTTCAAAATATTCAAAGAAAAAAAGTTAATCAAGGATACTATACCCAGCAAAGCTGTCTTTTAGAAATGAAGAAGTGATAAAGACTTTCCTCAAAGAACAAAAGCTGAAGAGTTCACCATTACCTGTCTTACAAGAAATGTTAAAGGGCATTTTTCAGGCTCAAAGAAAAGAATGTAATTAATGTCATAAAAACATGAATGTATAAAACTCACCAACAGATGTAAATATATATTCAAAGCCAGATTCTTTAATATTGTAATGATTGTGTTATAAATCACTTATAACTCTAATTAAAAAGTTAAAAAACAAATGCATTAAAAATAACAATAACTAAAATAATTTGTTATTGTATCATAATATAAAAAGATGTACATTGTAACATTAATAACCTGAAATATGAGGAAGGGAGAAGAAGTAAAAGTATAGAGTTTCTGTACAGTATTGAAGTTGTTATCTGCTTTAAATAAGATGTTAAAACATATTTTATGTTAGCCACAAAGAATGTAGTAGATACACAACATTTTAATAAAGGATTAAGTCATACTGCTACAATAAGTCATAAAGACATTTAAGTCATAAAATCACAAAGACAACAAGAGAGAGAACAAGGAGACATGATCTATAAAACAGTCATTAAACAATTAAGAAAGCAGAGATAGTTACACTAATATGAGACAAGACTTTAAGCAAAATATAATCATAAGACAAAGAAGGTCATCATATCATAGTAATCAATAATATATAATTATAAATATTAATCAATAATATATAATAATTATAAATATCTGTGCACCAAACTTTGGAGCTCTTAAATGTTGAAGCAAATATTAACAGAAATAAAGGAAGAAATTAATAGCTGTTCAATAATAGTTGGGGACTTTAATACTATACTCTCTAAAATGGTTATATCATCCAGGCAGAGAATCAATAAGGCAACAATGGATTTGAACAACACAATAAACCAAATGTACATAGCAGACATATACAGAACATTCCATGAAACAGCAACAGAATACACATTCTTTTTAAGTCTTCATGAAACATTTCAAACAACAGATCATATTTAAGGCTACAGTATAAGTCTCAACAAGCCGAGGAAAACAGAAATTACATCAAGTGTCTTTTCTAACCACATGGTATCAAACTAGAAATAAACAACAGGAAGAGAGCTGGACAATTCACAAGTATGTAGAAGTTTAAAAACACAGTCCTCAACAACCAATGGATCAAAGAAGAAATAAAAAGGGAAATTTAAAAAATCTTCAAACTAACAATTGTAAATATTTATGCCCCCAACTTGGGGGCACTCAAATATATAAATCAATTAATAACAAATATGAAGAAACTCATTGATAATAATATAATAATAGTAAGGGACTTTAACACCCCACTTACAGCAATGGACAGATCATCTAAGCAGAAAATCAACAAGGAAACAATGCCTTTGAATGATACACTGGACCAGATGGACTTAACAGATATATTCAGAACATTTCCTCCTAAAGCAGCAGAATACACATTCTTTTCGAATGCACATGGGACATTCTCCAGATCATATATGGTGTCACAAATCAGGCCTCAATCAGTACAAAAAGACTGATCATATCATGCCTATTTTCAGACCACAATGCTATGAAAACTTGATGTCAACCACAAGAAAAAACTTGGAAATACCACAAATATATGGAAGTTAAAGTTAACCAGGAAGTATTTTTAAAAAATACATGGAAGCAAATGAAAATGAAAACACAACAGTCTAAAACCTTTGGGATGCAGCAAAAGCGGTCATAAGAGGGAAGTATTTAGCAACACAGGCTTACCTCAAGAGCAAGAAAAAAGTCTCAAATACAAAACCTAACTAAAGTTACACACAAAGGAGCTAGAAAAGTAACAGCAAATAAAGCCTATAGCCAGCAGAAGAGAAATAATAAAGATTAGGGCAGAAACAAATGATATAGAAACAACCAAAAACCCCCAGTAGAACAGATCAATAAAAGGAGCTGGTTCTTTGAAAGAATTAATAAAATTGATAAACCCCTAGCTAGACTTACCAAAAAGAAAAAAGAAAGGACCCAAATAAAATCACAAGTGAAAGAGGAGAGATTACAACCAACACCATAGAAATACAGTTAGAAGAGAATATTATGAAAAATTATATGCCAACAAATTGGGCAATCTGGAAGAAATGGACCAGCTCCTAGAAACATACAAACTACAAGAACTGAAACGGAAAGAAATAGAAAATTTGAACAGACCCATGACTAGCAAAGAAATTGAATCAGTAATCAAAAATCTTGCAATAAACAAAACTCTAGGGCCAGGTGCCTTCCCAGGGGAATTCTACAGAACATTTAAAGAAGAATTAATACCTATTCTTCTGAAACAGTTACAAAAAGTAGAAATGGAAGGAAAACTTCCAAGTTCATTCTACGAGGCCAACATTGCCTTGATTTCCAAACCAGACAAAGAACCCACTAAAAAGGAGAATTAGAGGCCAATATTCCTGATGAACATGGATGTAAACAAGATACTAGCAAATTGAATCCAACAGTACATTAAAAGAATTATTCACCACAATCAAGTGGGATTTATTCCTGGGCTGCAAGCATGGTTCAATATTCACAAATCAATCACTGAGATACACCACATTAATTAAAAAAAAAAAGATAAGAACCAGATGATCTTCTCAATAGATGCAGAAAAAGCATGTGACAACATACAGCATGTTATTTTTTTTTTTTAAAGATTTCATCTATTTATCTGACAGACTGAGATCACAAGCAGGCAGAGAGGCAGGCAGAGAGAGAGGAGGAAGCAGGCTCCCCGCTGAGCAGAGAGCCCGATGCGGGGCTCGATCCCAGGACCCTGGGATCATGATCCGAGCTGAAGGCAGAGACCTCAACCCAGTGAGCCACCCAGGCGCCCCTACCATATGTATTCTTGATAAAAACCTTCAACAAATTAGGGATAGAGAGAACATACCTTAACACCATAAAGGCCTATATGTAGGATCCAGCGCTATTATCATCCTCAATGGGGAAAAAAACAAGGATTTTCCTCTAAGGTCAGGAACAAGATAAGGGATGTCCACTCTCACCATTGTTACTCAACACGGTACTAAAAGTCCTAGCCTCAGCAATCAGACAACAAAAAGAAATAAAAGGCATCCATAATGGCAAGGAAGAAGTCAAACTTTCACTATTTGCAGATGACATGATACTCTATGTAGAAAACCTGAAAGACTCCACAAAAAAAATGCTAGAACTGATACATGAATTCAACAAAGTTGCATGTTACAAAATCAATGTACATAAATCAGCTGCATTTCTACACACTAATAATGAAGCTGCAGAAAGAGATGAAGGAATCAATCCAATTTACAATTGTACCAGAACCCATAAGATACCTAGGAATAAACTTATCCAAAGAGGTAAAAGATCAGTACTCCGAACAAACTATAGCATACTTATAAAAGAAATTGAAGAAGACACAAAGAAATGGTAAAACATTCCATGTTCATGGATTGAAAGGAGAAATGTTTTTTAAATGTCTATACCACCCAAAGTGATCTACACATTCAGTGCAATCCCATCAAAATATCACCAGCATTTTTAACAGAGCTAAAACAAACAATCCTAAAATTTGTATGGAACCACAGAAGACCCCAAATAGCCAAAGCATCTTGAGAAAGAAAAGAAAAACAATTCCAGACTTTAAGTTATATTACAAAGCTGTAGTCATCAAGACAGTATGGTATTGACACAAAAACAGACACATAGACGAATGGAACAGATTAGAAAACCCAGAAATGGACCCACAACTCCATGGTCAACAAAGCAGGAAAGAATATCCAATGGGAAAAAGACAGTCTCCTCAACAAATGGTATTGGGAAAACTGGACAGCCACATGCAGAAGAATGAAAATGTACCACTTTGTAACACCATACACAAAAATAAATTCAAAATGTATGAAAGACCTAAATGTGAGACAGGAGACAATCAAAATCCTAGAAGAGAACAAAGCAGCAACCTCTTTGACATTGGCTGTAGCAACTTCTTGCTAGACACATCACCAGAGGCAAGGGAAACAAAAGCAAAAATGAACTACTGGGACTTTTTCAAAATAAAAAATTTCTGTATTATGAAGGAAACAATCAACAAAACTAAAAAACAAACTAAGGAATGGGGGAAAGTATTTGAAAATGACATATCTGATAAAGGGTTAGTATCCAAAATATATAAAGAACTTATAAAACTCAACACCCTAATAACAAATAATCCAGTTAAAAAATGGGTAGAAGACATAAATAGACATTTTTTCAAAGACAAAAACACGGCCAACCAACACATGAAAACATGCTTAACATCACTCATCATCAGGGAAATGCAAATCAAAACTATAATGATATATCACCCCACACCTATCAGAATGGCTAAAATTAACAACACAAAAAATAACAAGTGTTGGCAAGAATGTGGGGAAAGGGGAACCCTTGTACACTGTTGATGGGAATGCAAACTGGTGCAGTCACTCTGGAAAACAGTATGGAGATTCCTCAAAAAGTTAAAAATGAAGTATCCTTTGACTCAGCAATTGCACTGATAGGTATTTACCCAGAGAATACAGAAATACTGATTTGAAGGAACACATGCATTCCGATGTTTATAGAAGCATTATCAACAATAACCAAATTATGGTAAGATCCCAAATGTCCAACAACTGAATGGGTAAAGAAGAGGTATACATACATACGTATATATATGTATATAATATAACAGAATATATATATATATTCCATCATATATATATATATGTATATATATATATATATATACTCCATTATATATATACTCCATTTTATATATATATAAAATGGAGTATTACTCAGCCATTAAAAAGAATGAAATCTTGTTATTTGCAATGACATGGATAGAACTAGAGAGTATTATGTTAAGTGAAATAAGTCAGTCAGAGAAAGACAAATACCATATGATTTCACTCACATGTGGAATTTAAGATACAAAACAGATGAACGTAGAAGTAGGAGGGGAAAAGAGAGGGAGGCAAGCCTTAAGAACTCTTAACTACAGAGAACAGTTGATGGAGGGGAGGTGGACAGGGAATGGGCTAAATTAGTGATGATGATTAAGGAGGGCACTTGTGAGAAGCACTGGGTGTTGCATGTAAGTGATGAATCACTAAATTCTACTCCTGAAACCCATTTACACTGTACGTTAACTAAATAGAATTTAAATAATAACTTGAAACAAAAATGGAAACATAACATAGCAAAAATTTATGGAATGCAGTAAAAGCAGTTCTAAGAGCGTTTACATGCCTACTCTATAAAAGGAGAAAGATCATAAATAAATTATGTAAGTTTAAACCTCAAAGAAGCAGAAGTTCTCAAAGTTAGCAGAAGAAAAAAAAATGATGAAAATCAGAGCAAAAGTAAATAAAATAGAAAACAGAAAAACTAGAGAAGAGGTTAACAAAGTAGCTGGTTGCTTGAAATGATAAACCCGACAAACACCAAGACAGAAAGACCTCAAATACAGTTAGAAAAGAAAGGGAAGACATTATAAATTGTAACACAGCAAAACGAAGGATTATAAAAGCCTATTAATATATAATTATTTGTCAACCAATTGGACAACTTAGAATATATCTATTCCTAGAAGAGTACTACTTACCAAGACTGGATCATGCAGAAACAGAAAACCTGAACAGACCAATAATGAATGAGGCTGAATAAGTAATAAAACCTCTCAACAAAGAAAAACCTAGTTTTTGCTGATGAATTCTGCCAAACACTTAAAGAAGCAGTAATGGTAATATTTCTCAAACTCATCCAAAATTTTGAAAAGGAGGAATACACTCAAGCTCAGGTCAGCATTATCCTGATACAAAAGCCAGATAAGGATATTGTAAGAAAGCAACAGACCAAAGCCCTGATGAATATGGACGCAAAAATTCTCAACCAAATGCTAGCAAACTAAATTCAACATCAAATTAAAAGGACCATACACCGCGTTCAAGTGGGATTTATTCCCGGGATGCAAGAATGGTTCATCTGCAAATCAATCAATGTGATAAACCCCATTCACAGAATGAAAGATAAAACCATATGATCATCTCAATAGATGCAGAAAGAGTATTTGACAAACTTCAGTAATTTTCATGATAAAAACTCTCAACAAAGCAGGTATAGAGGGAACATACCTCAACGTAATAAAGATTATACATGACAAACCCTCAGCTAATGTTGCATTTAATAGTGAAAGGTTGAAAGGATTTCCTCTAAGATCAGGAGCAAGAGACTCTGACCACTTCTGTTCACAGCAGTACTGGAAATCCTATCCACAGCAATTATGCAAGAAAAAGAAATAAAAGGCACCCAAATAAGAAAGGAAGAAGTAAAACTGTCTCTGAAGATGGCATTATCTTCATATATAGAAAACCCTAAAGATTCGACAAAAAAAACCCTGTTAAAATTAATAAATGCTTTCAGTAAAACGGCAGGATACAAAAATCACCTAGAAAACCCAGTCACGTTGCCATATGCTAAGAATGAATTATCTGAAAAAGAAATAAAGAAAACATTCCCATTTATAACAGCATTAAAAACAATACAATATTTAGGGATAAATACAACCAAGGAGATGAAATATCTAGAGACTGAAAACTGTAAGATATTGATGAAAGAAATTGAAGAAGACACATAAACAGAGAGCTGTCTCATATTCATAGGGAGGAATAATTAATATTGTTAACATGTCCATATTACCCCAAACCATCTACAGATTCAGTGTAATTCCTACCAAGATTCCAATGGCATGTTTTACAGGAATAGAAAAAAAATCCTAAAATTCACATGAAACCAGAAAATACCCCAAATAACCAAAACAATCTTGAGAAAAATTAAAACTGGAGGTATCACAACTCTTAGTTCCAGATTGTATTAATACAAGACTATACTAATAGAAACAGTGTGGTACTGGCATTAAAACAGACATAAAGACTAATGGAAAAGAACTGAGAGCCCAGAGAAAATGCATGCATATATGGTCAATTTATATTTGAAAAAGAATGGTGTATATATATATGGTTTATATATACAATGGAATATTAAGCCACAAAAAGAAGGAAATCCTGACATTTGCAACAATGTAGATGGACCTGGAAGTCATTATGTTATGTGAAATAAGTCAGAGGAAAAAAAAATTCTGTATGACTGCACATATGTGTGTTATCTAAAAAAAAAACACCCCTGAAATCATAGGAACAGAGAATAGACTGATGGTCGTTGCTAGAAGTGGAGAGATGGGGGAAATGGTGAATGGACACAAAGTTCCAGTTATAAATAACTCACAGAGATATAATGTACAATGTGGTGACTATACTTAACAATACTGTATTGTATATTTGAAAGTTGCTAAGAGGGTAAGTCTTAAAAATTTTCTCCACACTACAAAAAGGTAAGTAACTAAGTAAAGTGATGGATGTGTAACTAACCCTATTTGGTAATCATATATGTATACGTGCGTGTGTGTGTGCGCACGCACACGCGCTCATGTGTATAAAATTGTCACATTATACATCTTAAATTTACTCAATGGTACTTGTCAGTTATATCTCAAAGTGGGAGGGGGAAAAAACTTCCAAAGACTTGTGTCCATGTGACACATGGAAAAATTATCTTTCTTCCCTGGATGTTAGGTAGGCTGATTATCAGTCCCTGGTTTGGCCCTCTCTCAAGCCACAGTTACACACTTTCAATTACCCAACGAACATCTAAGAGAATCAGAATGTGTGTGTGTGTGTGTGTGTGTGTGTGTGTACACATAGAGGACTGAGTTCACGGAGTACTCAAAAATGAACTCAGCAGTACTCACCGGAGAGCCCATTAGACCTGTCCTACCCAAGGGTCCTGAAGCCCCTGGTAAGCCTGTCTCTCCTTTTTCTCCATCTTCTCCAGGAAGACCCCTTCCTCCTGGGTTCCCCTGAAACCCAGTAAAAAATTTTAAGAAAAGGAAAGCAGTAAAATAAGTATACCACACAGTAAACAGATTTTTGTTTGTAACATAAAATCATTTAATTATGTAATATTTTGAAAATTTCACAAGAAATATCTACATACACATAATGAGAAAAGTATGATTTACCTTTAAGCCATCTTTCCCTTGGAGACCTTCTTCTCCGGGAGCTCCTGGTTCACCCTATTTTTTAGCAAAAACAGTAAGATTTATTATTTTGCTAAATTGCTGCCTTAGCTTACTCTTTGCTCCTGGTATCTATAGAAAGTATCAGGTTTCTGCACATTTACTCCTACTTCTACTTTATTTATAAGGAATATTTGGGAGTATAATAAGCTTGATATAATTTGCTTGGAATAGCTCTGAAGATGATTTAAAGAATCAATATTGTAAATTCAAATATAAGATAGGCCCAGAATTTTAACTTTCAGATAATTAAGAGAAACACATAAACACAAATTTATATAGCTAGATCTGTGTTTCCTGAGTTCAAGGACTAGAAATACTGTATCTCTTAAAGTTGTAGTATCTTGCTATACTCAATTAAATGGGTTAATATGACTTAATTCAGTTAAAACCATACTTTTAGGGTCTGTATTTTCTCGCTTACAAGGGAACAGTTAAGGCCCTGGTACATCAAAAAGCTGTCCTCCAGATATAGCACTTAACAGAAAAATACAGCCATTGTCTTTGAAGATATTAAAGTAATACTGACACTCTTGTTACCTAAAATATTTAAAAGTGAGTTAATTAGTGCATCTTCACAGTTTCTCTGTTGCTCCCACCATTGACACTTCCACTACCCCAACCTCACACTGCCAACCCCCCTGCAAATAAAGGGAAAATGAAAAAGAAACTGGATATAAAACAGGTCTCCCAACTTTGCCTTTTAGTATGCAAATGTCTCTTAAGATTATCTTGGGCATGGTTATCTTGGGAAAAAGCTTACCACAGCTCAAATTACAAGCTGTCTATATTAGAATAACTTCTGTAAACTCTCTAATTATACTTATTTACAATTATTTCCTTGAATCTTGTTAACTTTTCGTGACTTTAGATTTTTGTTGTTGTTTTTTCAAACACAAATCAGGTTGTAATCATTTGTTTGCTTTGTTAGGTCAGGAAATATCCTGAGAGTTGATTACTGGTATTTGTGAATTTCTTCCTAATGTGAATATGAGTGACAATCACAGCTACTCTGCATATGTGTAAAGCATTCTACAGAGAACTCTCCACACTGAGAAAAGGATGCATGAGCTTAGGACTCCAAATACTACTAAATGACCATGTGAACAGGGTCTGGTATTCAGCTTTTAAAACTAAGAAATAAAGACAAACGTTTTCTATTAGGCACCAGAAAGATTTATTATGCATTTTTGAAGCTTTATTTATGCTATGTTTCAAGTCTCTGAACCACTCAGAGTGCATTAAAATGGTTCTCAGGGTACCTGGGTGGCTCAGTTGGTTAGGCAATTGCCATTGGCTCAGGTCATGATCCTGGAGTCCCATATCGGGCTTCCTGCTCCGCGGGGACTCTGCTTCTCCCTCTGACCTCTCCCCTTTCAGGATCACTCTCTCTCTCTCAAATAAATAAATAAATAAATAAAATCTTTTTAAAAAATAAAATAAAATAAAATGGTTCCCAGCAGACATTTACCCGTAACCCTGGTTCTCCAGCAACTCCAGCATTGCCTGCATGTCCAACATTTCCCTAAAGAAACAAAGGGAAAGATTAAAATCATTTTCTACTAAAACAGTATATCTAATAATTATGGAAGGTGTATCATAAGGATAGGGCTTTCAAAACACTTCCCATTTTTTTCTTTTCCCCAGATTAATTTACACCCCATTAGCTTTATCATTTTTATTTCCTTTCTTTCTCTTATACAAACATACACATGGAGTCAGTGTAAAGATAGATACATAGCTATAGATATACATATTTATTTTCTGACTCATTTGAAAACACTTTCCATTTTTATCTGCTATCCTCACTTGTTTTCAAGATGATTGATATTTGCCAAAATGTGGCAAACAGGGGATTCAGTGGTAAAAATTGAGAGACCTTTTCACTATTTAGGAAGGTTACCTTTGCACCTGGTTCGCCTTGCAGACCAGATTCACCCTCAATACCTGAAGGTCCCTAGAAGAGAATGATTTGACACATCATTTGTTATACATTCCTTCACCGATTGCAAAGGCAATAACAACCTCGCAAGAAGATCATAGTAATTTTTAGCCCAAGGGTGAGATATATGTCCAGGAAAATATTTTTGCTTCCACTTTATAAACTTGATGGCATAAGACCAGATAATGTTGGGACATTTTAACAGTTCAAATGCCAAAATAACACCTCCTGAAGTCAGGACTTTTAAGAACAATTTCTTCTATTCTTCCTGTCATCCTTCAATCCTTGGTCAAAGACAAACACTTCCCATTTCCTCTTCTAATTTCCTACCCTCATACTCTTACTATTCTCAGTGTTTTTTTACCTTTCACCCTTATCCATTTCTGTTGAGCCCTCTGGAGCACACTTTCTTTAAAATTTTCATTTTTCATTTTATGATGAAAGATTTAAGATACAAAGATGATATGAATATATTCACATTATGAAAAATGCATATGGCAGCTTTTCCACTTCCTTTTGTGGGTGGGTCCAGTTGGGGAGAATTTGGTTCTTTATATCTTGAAAACATACAACTTCTTGCAACCTCTGGCTCTCTCTAGGCCTGGTGCTCCTACAACTGCTGTTGTATTTTTTTTTTATTTGTTTGTTTCAGAGATATTTATCTTGTTTTTGAGCGCACTAAGGGTATACTTTCCCTCTTCCTTTCCTCATTCCTCGTTCTTCTTTCTCTTTGACTGTACCTACGTATGTATGTATATATATAACTATAAAAACACATGTATTCTGTAATTCCCATGTTTTTGGAGTAGAGGGGTAGCTGAAAGTATTAACTCACAACACACTCTTGACAAAAAGCTTCCTGTTGTCCTTCTATCTTTCAGAGATTCCTTAGTAGTTCTGACTCGTGGGTGATATTCCTCCTTATAACTATGAGAGTTTAAAATATCTTTTATGTAATAGTATTTTAGATAAGAGGAAGTTCAGTTTTCCATTTTTGACTCAGCTTCTGCAATACATATTCACCTCGCTTTTTTTCTAAAATAAAAGCTATACATGCAAAACAGTACCGATGGGAATTATAATGAAAAGCCCAGTCCCATTCCTCAGAGGCAACAACTTTATTTATTTTTTTATTTGTATTTTTTTAAAGATTTTACTTATTTGTTAGAGAGAGAGAGAGAACACAAGTAAGGGGGAGAGACAGAGGGAGAAGCAGACTCCCTGCTGAGCAGGGAGCCTGCCCTGGGGCCCTATCGCAGGACCCTGGGATCATGACCTGACCTGAAGGCAGATGCTTAACCAGCTGAACCATCCAGGTGCCCCAGAGGCACCTAACTACTTTATAAAACAATTTTTGTTTTCCTAGTGGTTATTTCTATAACTCAAAAATTATACCTCTACTTCTCAACGTATCACCTTGCTAAAGGTTAATTTCCTTATTCTCCCTCCATTTTACCATCATTTCACAATATTTTAATAGTCACATTATTTAAATTCTTCTGTGGGTTAGTTTTGTGACTTCTTTGCTGTTACAAGAGATAGTATAGTACAGTACTTAAGAGGAAAAATTATGAACTGAGATGGCCTGGGTTTCTGCTCTGCCTCAGAAATGATAGAATTTAATATCCTACTTTAAGATTAATATTCTGTCCTGAGAGAGAATCCCAGCTCTCTTAGAATTTCTTCCATATTAAAATTGCTTTCAATGTCACAGATTTTCTTTGGTTCCTAATTTCTCCCAACCTGTCAGCTCTTCCTGGCTTCTTTTATTCCTTTCTTAAACTAACTCTAATTGTTGATCTTCTGAACTCAGCTGTTCCTTTTCTTAATCTTGGATTAGCACTTTAAATTATCTCCATTTCTATTTCCAGCTGAATACTGCTAGAAAAAAAATTATACACTAGTGCAAAGTGGCATCATCACCTGTTGAGAGGCATAGTGGCCAAGACAAAGGATTGTAGAGAGAGAATCCCTGAACTGAAATGTAGGCTGTACCACTATTACTAACTATCACTCTTCAGCAAGTGAGTTACTTAACCATTTCATGCCTTTGTTTCCTCATCTGTAAAATGAAAATAATAGCTGCATCTATCTCATAGGGAGTTGTAAGAATCCATTAATACAGCGAAACACATAAATAGTGCTAGGCACATAGAAAGTGCCTCATAATTGTGGGCTATTGGCATCATTATTATCAATATAATGCGAATTCATTGCCTCCTGCTAAAAGCTTGACTTTTAGTAAGGTGTATCTGCTCTTCCGCTTGTCTATAGTCATTCCCTCCCCTATTATCTTCAAGCACTGTTCTAAACCAGTGAATTTTCCTTGACTGACCTACTCAACCTCTACTCCTTATCACAACAGAATTTTTGTCTCTTACTCAGTTAAAAAAAAAAAACACCTTCTAGTTATTAGGTATGACTTTTCTCAGCTTTCTTTAGTCTCAGAGGATGTGGCACAGAATAGGTTATCAGCATCAGCTTTTGTGTCAGTTGTGGATTCAAAAGCCAGTCTCTCTTACTTCTTAACCATTTACCTTGGGCAGATTAACAGCTGATGACCCCCATCTCCCTAATATTCCTCTTTGGTCTCATGAAAGGTATTGTCATCCATCCTGTTGCACAGCCTAGAAAACTGGGAATAATTTTTGACTTCCCTTTCCACTTTACATCACATATTCTATACGTATGAAGGTTCTGCAGAATTTATATAAAAAACATTTCTCAAATCCATCCACTTCTCTCCCTTTCTGTCCCTGCTACTTTCATTCAGAAGTCCATCATTTTTTTGCCTGGTTGAATGCAATGGTCCTTTAGTAGGTATTCATGGTTTCACTCCTGTCCTTTCAAATACATTCTCTATGTAGCTGTTAGAGCTATCCTATCGTCCAAAAATTAAATCCGACTTTTTCACTGTCCTGTTTATCATATCTTACAATGACTTAATATGGCCCATAAGATTAAAAAAAAAAATGAAGCTTCTGAACAGAGTACACAAAGCTTTTCATACTTTTTCTATACTTTCGTCTACTACCACACCTTGCTTTGACTTTCAAAGAATCCATATTGCCTCATGTTTGTATGTTCTTGCTTATACTATTCCTTTTTCTGGAATTTCCTTATCTTTATTACTCTTTTCATATGGCTAACTCCTACTCATTCCTTAAAACTCATCTGGTCACCATCCCACATTCCCCACAAGTTTTCTTTTTCCTTGTATCCAGGTGATGTTAAATGCTCATTGCCATGTTCCTATGCTGACCTGGGACTATCTGCATCACTGGGTCTAATACATTGCAATGTAATAATCTTTTATATGACTATCTTCTGGAATAGATTAGAAACTCCTACAGGAGTCAGGGACCATATATCAGCCTTCCTTGTATCACCTACCAGTGGCTACAAAGTGCACAGCAAGAAACATGGCATCATCATGGAATTAAAAATAGGCCAACAAACCTGGACCACAGAGGGGAGGAGAAGAGCTTTACTGGCAGGTGGCTTAATGGTCTGCATAAGTCAGATAATATGGAACATTATTTATCATGTTAAAAGGTTGGCATTTTACTAAAGGTCATGAAAGCCACGGAAAAATTCCAAGGAGAGGAATGATATGACAAAGAGGAACTGGCAGCAATTAGCTAAGGAATGATGGAAGTTGCTGGAGACCTGCAGTAAGAGCAGACTAGAGCACTGGCAATAGGGATGAAAAAGAAAGGGTAAAACAGAGACACCGTGGGGGCTCATTCAGAGGGAAATGATGGCTGACTGGAGAAAATAAGTAGGAAGAGGAGTCTAGGAAGACTCAGTTTTGGGCTGTTGGGCACAAGGAGTATCTTTCAATGAGATGGGAATAAAAAGAGAAAGAACACCGGGAAAGTGATGGGTTTGGTTTAGATATTTTGAATTTAAGATGTATGTGGGCTATGTAGGTGCATATGTAAAATACAACAGGGAATCAGTAACTGCAGCTGAAGAGACAGGCATGAGTTAGAGCCATCAAGATGAGAGCTCTAAGAATAATATTGGTAATTAGAGTCATTGTGATACTATGACTGCTAGGCTGAGAAAGAAGGACAGCTTCACATCAAGAGTGAGAAAGGCTAATGAGAAGGTGAAGAGCAGAATCAAAAGACAGCAGTTTTACAAAAGTCAAAAGAGGAAAGAATTTAAGTCTAATTTATTTAGAGCTAAAGTAAACAAACAACAGAAATGAAGGAACTGGATTTTATAATTATAATGAGTATAGTTTATTATTCCAAAAAATGTCCTAAATAGGGTCATTTTTTTTTTTTGGAAGATTTATTTATTTAAGAGAGAGTGTGTGAGTGGAGGGAGGTGGAGAGAGATAATCTTCAAGCTGACTCCCTGCTGAGCACAGAGCCTGACTGAGGGGTTCAATCCCAGGACCCAGAGATCATGACCTGAGTGGAAATCAAGAGTTGGACACTTAACAAACTGAGCCACCCAGGCAGCCCAGGGGTCACTTCTTAATATTCTTCTATAAAGGAGATATAACATCTTAGAATGAAGGGTTATCAAATTAACTCAGAGAGTGAAGGGTAAGTTTTATTCACTTTTTGTTGTCATTCCAATGGGCTGTTATGAGAACTTTATGTGGATGGGCAGTAACCTCCTTGACAGGCTATAGCAACCATGCAAATATGTCTACTGAGGCAAGGGAAACAGAAGCAAAAATAAACTACTGGGACTTCATCAAAATAAAAAGCTTCTGCACAGTAAAGGGAACAATCAACAAAACTAAAAGGCAACCTAAGGAATGGGTGAAGATATTTGCAAATGACATATCTGATAAAGGGTTAGTATCCAAAATATATACAGAATTTACAAAACTTAACACCCCAAAACCAAACAACCCAGTTTAAAAAATGGGCAGAAGACATGAATAGACATTTTTCCAAGGAAGACATACAGATGGCCCACACACATGAAAAGATGCTCAACATCACTTATCAGGGAAATACAAATCAAAACTACAATGACACATCACTTCACACCAGTCAGAATGGCAAATTAATAACACAAGAAACAACAGATGTTGGTGAGGATACAGAGAAAGTAGAACCCTCATATACTGTTGGTGGGAATGCAAACTGATACAGTCACTCTGGAAGACAGCATGGAGTTTCCTCAAAAAGTTAAAAACAGAACTACCCTACCATCCAGCATTTGCACTGCTAGGTATTTATCCAAAGAATAAAGAAAAACTAATTCAAAGGGATACGTGCACTCCAAAGTTTATAGCAGCAATATCAACAAATAGCCAAATTATGAAAAGAGCCCAAATGTCCATCGAGTGGTGAATGGGTAAAGAAGATATGGTGTATATACAGTGGAACATTTCTCAGCCATCCAAATGAATGAAATCTTGCCATTTGCAACGATGTGGATGGAGCTAGAGAGTATTACGCTAAGCAAAATAAGTCAGAGAAAGACACCATATGATTTCACTTATATGTGCAATTTAAGAAACAAAACAAATGTTCACAGGAGAAAATAAGGAGAGGAAAACCAAAAAACAGAGTTTTAACTATAGAAAACAAACTGATGGTTACCTAAGGGGAGGTGGGTGAGGGAATGGGTTAAATAGGTGATGGGATTCAGGAGTGCATTTGTGGTGATGAGTACTGGGTGTTGTATGTAAGTGCTAAAGCACTAAATTGTACACCAGAGACTAATTTTTTTTAAAAAAATTTTATTTATTTGACAGACAGAGATCACAAGTAGGCAGAGAGGCAGGCAGAGAGAGAAGAGGAAGCAGGCTCCCCGCTGAGCAGACAGCCCGATGCGGGGGCTCGATCCCAAGACTGGGCTCATGGAAGGCAGAGGCTTTAACCCACTGAGCCACCCAGGGGCCCCCACCAGAGACTAATCTTATACTGTATATCAACTAACTGGAATTTAAATAAAAACTTAAAAAGGATAACTTCATGTGTATAAAATTATATTCATAAAACAGTCATCCCTATTTTTTAATGGAATTTTAGGCTGTATTTTCTGAATATGAAACATAACACTACAGAATTATTCTTTAAATATATACCTAATGTATCAACTTTACCTTGAGGACTCTTACAAAAAGTACTGGGAACTGATGAAACAACAAAGAAGAGCCACAAAAAAAAAAATTACCTCAGCACCCATTTCTCCAGGAGGTCCAGCATCACCTTGCAATCCTCGTGGTCCCTACATTAAAATAAAATTTAAGATCTGAGAATCAAAGTTTACTCTGTATTTTGATTAACATATGCATCAAAATATGGGATTTTAAATATATAATATGTAATAGAACACATTTATGAACTTTTTGTATAAACAAAATTATAACTTTATAGTTGATTCATCTGTTGTGTGTGTGTGTGTGTGTGTGTGAATAGAAGGCTATGTTTGAATTCAAGAGAAAAGAAAGGACAGTACCCTTCATACTTTCATTCTCTAATTCACTCATCCATTCAATAAACATTTATTAAGCACCTAAGTTACTATTATATTTCATACTATATATTATATATATTATATCATACTAAGAGCTCTCAAAAGTTATCTTATTTGATGGATATGACAATTATATTTCTACTGGATATTTGTGGCAAAAATGTGACAAAATAGCATTTTTAAAGAAGCAAATACATGGTCTCCAATGAAATAAAAATACGTTAGAGTTGCATGATGTCATACTTTATCATGGTAGTGAATCCAGTTCAACAATTTCTCTGTTTCACATGAACAGATATAACAATGTTTACTAATATGAAATAATCACTGAGGTGCAATTAAAAATCCATGTTTGGACCTTTATTGGAATCCCGGTTACTGTAATACTGAATAGTGTAACTTTAAGTAAACAAACATTGAGTATTTAGTTTATTGCATAAACATTAAATTTCTAAACCAAACAGATCTTCTTAGTGTGTAGAAGCCACTTAACTGGCTAGAACTATTATTTTACCATTAACATCTATGTAGTTTTTCATTTAATTTTTTTATATATTGTTAAAGATAAACTTTTCCCCCTAAATATGATCACTGTAGAATACCTGGAAACTCATAAAGTAAAAATGATCCAAAATAGCCACTTGAACCAGTTAACATTTGCTGCAGTTCTTTAAATCTTTGAGCTTAAGAAAAATTGGGATGAGAAAAATTCATAATTTGTATATAGTTAAATCTGTTAGTCTTTGAAGACTTTTTCCATCACATTTTAAAACATCTATTTCCATGTAATTATTTTAAATTTATTTAAATTTTAAAAATTATTTTAAAATCTACCAATCCTAATTCTCCTTTTATGGCAGGTTAAAAATATTAAGCTATTTTGCTGGCTCATTTTTATAAGTTATCCTTATAATAATTAAATCCCCACCTGATTTATATGGGTAATGGGATTTTTGAATGGGACTGTGTTAACGCTAACAAATACATTAATTTTAAAAATATAGTTTTCTGGGGGCGCCAGGGTGGCTCAGTGGGTTAAAGCCTCTGCCTTCGGCTCGGGTCATGATCCCAGGGTCCTGGGATGGAGCCCCGCGTCGGGCTCTCTGCTCAGTGGGGAGCCTGCTTCCCTTCCTCTCTCTCTCTCTCTGCCTGCCTCTCTGCCTACTTGTGATCTGTCTGTCAAATAATAAATAAATAAAATCTTTAAAAAAAATAAAAAATAAAAAAAATTTAAAAAAATTAAAAAAATATATAGTTTTCTAGTTAGACAGTAACTTGACATTCTACCTAAGTCTGTTTTTATGTCTCCTAATGAATTTTTGAAGTTTTCTTTCTATGTGTCCCATCGACTTCCCATTAAGTTTATCCTTAATTATTATTTTGTTTCTATCTAGAGTGAGATATTTTTCCATTACATTTTGTTACTTGTATATTATATGTATATCAGAAAACTGATTTTTAAAAATGTCTATTTTAGGTGTTACCATTATATTACTGTATCTCAGAAATTGAAAAATACAGAATTAACTCTTTGGGTTTTATAAGTTTTGGGGGATTTATTTAAATTTTCTCTAAATAATAATGCTTTTCTTTCCTTATATGTTCACTTTTGTGTCATACACCACTACACTAGTTAAATTTTTTCAAATAATGTTAGACAATATAGTGACAGTTGGCAATGTTATATTGTGGTTCCTATGCTTCTCGTGTTTCCGGATTTCCTAGTAGGTTGGATGCAGATACAAGATAAGCTACTTTATTTTATTACACAACTATGTTTGACATTACCAGAATGTTTTGTTTCAATAAACTTTATTTCTTAGAGAAGTTTTAGATTTACAGAAAAATTGAACAAAACGTACAGAGTTCCCATATACTACCCTTGTCAAGTTTTCCCTATTATTATTAACATCTTGCATTAGTGTGGTACATTTGTTACAACTGATTAACTGATATTGTGCACCATTACCACTTAAAGTACTATTACTACTTAAAGTCCATAGTTTACATTAGGGTTCACTCTGTGTGAACACAGACACTGTTGTGTGAGTTTTGAGAAATGCATAATATCATGTATCCATCACTACAGCACCATATAAAATAGTTTCACATCTCCCAAATTTCCATTTTCTACCTATTCATCCCTGGTCCTCTACCCCCAACACCTGGCAACCACTGTTCTTTTTTACTGTCTCTATAGTTTTGCCTTTTCCAGAATGTCATGTAGTTGGAATCATATGGTATTTAGACTTTATAGACTGACTTTTTTCACTTATCAGGATGCACTTCCTCTTTTTGTGGCTTAATAGCTCTTTTTATTGATGAGTAATATTTCATTGTATGGATGTACTACACTTTTTTTTATTATTTACCTTCTGAGGACATATCAGTTGCTTCTACTCTGGGCAACTATGAATAAAGCTGCTATAAACATTCATATGCAGCTTCTCGTGTAGGCGTTAAGTTTTCCACTCATTTTGGTAAATACCAAGGGCATGATTACTGGATCATAATGGTAAGAATGTGTTCAGCTTTGTAAACAACTGCCAAATTGTGTTACAAAGTTGCTGTACCATTTACATTCTGTATTACTACCAACAATGAATGAGAACTCCTATTATTCTAACAGGAATTTTGCTAACATTTGGTATTGTCAGTGCTTTTAGCCATTCATACAAGTGTGTAATGGTGTTATTGTTGTTTTAATTTGCAATTCTCTCTAATGACATATGATGATAAACATATTTCCTTATGCTTCTTTGCCATCTGTAGGTCTTTGGTGTATTGTCCGTTCAGATCTGTTGCCCATTTTTTAAATGGATTGTTTGTTTCCTTACTGTTAACTTTTAAGAATTCTTTCTATATGTTGCATACAAATCCTTTATTAGAAAAGCGTTTTGCAAATGTTTTCTCCCAGGCTGTCACATGTCTTTCAATCTCTTAACATGTCTTTCACAGAAGTTTTTAATTTTAATGAAATCCAACTTATCAATTTTCCATTCATGAATCATGCTTTTGAGGATGTATATAAAAAAGTCATTATCAAATCCAGGGTCAGTGGTAAAGAAGTTTCAGCTATACATTTTAATTTAGGTTTATAATCCATTTTGAGTTAATTTTTTTGAAAGGTACAAAGTCTTTGCCTAGATTCTTGTTTTTTGGATTTGCTTTTGTTTTTACATGAATACCTAGTTGTTTTAGAACTAGCTGTTGAAAAGTGTTGCCTTGGCAACTTTGTCAAAGATCAGCTGACTATATTTGTAGACTTCTATTTCTGGGCTCACCATTCTGTTCAAATTATCTATTTGTCTATTCCTACTACATTATCTTGAATACTATAGTGTTATATTAAGTTCTTCAAGTTGGATAATGTCAGTCCTCTGACTTTGTCCTTCTTCAATATTTGTTGGCTCTTCTGGGTCTTTTGCCTTTCCATAAGAACTTTAGAATTTTGTTATCAATATCCACAAAGTAACTTGCTAGTATTTTGACTGGAATTGCATTGGATCTATAGTTGTGACACCCTAACAATATTTACTCTTCCTATCCATTAACACGAAATATCTCTCCATTTATTTAGATCTTCTTTTATTTCTTTAATCAGTTTTGTAGTTTTCCTCACATATATTATGTGTACATTTTGTTAGATTCATACCTATTTCTTTTTTAATTTTTTTCTTTTTTAAAGATTTTGTTTATTTATTTATTTGTCAGAGAGAGAGAGAGAGAAAGAGTGCACAAGCAGGCAGAGTGGCAGGCAGAGGTGGAGAGAGAAGCAGGCTCCCTGCTGAGCAAAGAGCCCAATGCGGGACTCGATCCTAGGATGCTGGGATCATGACCTGAGCCGAAGGCACCGCTTAACCAACTGAGCCACCCAGGTGTCTCTCTTTTTTAATTTTTGATGCTAATGTAAATGCTGTTGTGTTTTAAATTTCAAATTCTAATTGCTTATTGCTGGTATATAGGAAATCAACTGACTTTTGTCTATCAGTCTTGTATCCTGATCCTGCAACCTTGTTGTAATTGCTTATTAGTTCCAGGAGTGGGTTTTTATTGGTCAATTGTTTGGGGTTTTCCACATAGTGAAAATACCTACTATCTTTGCTACCGTTTTCTATTTGTTGCTCATTTCCTTTGTTTTTTTCTTTCTTTGTCTTCTGCTCTTTTTTAACTGTGAATTTTAATTGATTCCATTTTCTCTCATTTTATCATATCATTTACACTTCTTTTAAAAGAATTTTAGTGGTTTCTATAGAGTTTGCAATGTATATTTATAGTTAATCCAAGTTAAATCACTGTATCTATCCATAAGGTATGAGATTAAATATACTGCTGTGATTATTTTGCACAAACTACCTATTCTAGTAATTAAGAAAAAAAAAGATTTGATATTACTTTTATGTATTCCTTCTAAAGTTCTTCCTTTCTTCTCTCCTAGATTCTCATCTATATCACTTTCTTCCTCTCTGAAGAATTTCATTTAACATTTTTTACAAGGCTGGTCTACTAGTGACAAATTCTGTCAGTTTTTGCTTGTTTGGGAAAGTTTATTTCTACTTCACTTTTAAATTCCCAGTCTGAAATTTCAAAATCTCTGCTATATCTAAGTCTGTTCCTGATGCTTGCTTTGTCTCTTCAGACTGTTTTTCCCCTTTTAGCATGCCCTGTAATTTTTTTGTTGAAATTCAAACATGGTATATAAGGTAAAAGGGTCTGAGGTAAATAGGCCTTCAGTAGTATAAGGTTGTAAATTACCTGTTTGGGAACTAGGCCATGTTTACTGTTTGCTGCACTATGGTGTCAGAAGCTAAATTTCCTGCTAGTGTCATTGTTTTTGTCTTGTCTGTTGTCTTTAAGGCTTTCCCAGAGAAGTCTTAAATAGGGTTTGGGTCTGCAGTTCTTTTAGCTGTAATCCCCAGTTGTTATACAGGAGCCCTATTCATCTGATGGTAAGTTTCAAGAGGGGTAGAATCACTCTATAGTTTCATAATTAGGTCTCAGTCTTTTAGTGAGCCTGAGTGGGGGTATTTTCTTTCCCCCATGTCCGAGACTAGAAGCATCTAGGGTTGGGGAATTGCTCTTCTCCCAAGTTCAGTAACTTTTTGCTTTGGCAAAAACCCAAATCAGTTGGTCTCAGATAAACCGATTTCCCTTGAGGGCAAGCTTTGTTAAGGAGAACAGAGTGTTCTGAGTATATTTCAAAATGGTTACTTTTCCCATCCCACTGCTAGAAGAAAAAACATGTATGTCCCTGAACTTTACAGAGAGAACCTAGCAGGTCCTCTAGTGGTAAAACTGAGAGACATGTGGGGCCTTGCCTCGGACAGGGTTCCCTCTTGGTTTTTTAATATTTATGATAATCTAAATTGTGTCTTAAGCAATTTGTCAACTTTATATTGACAAATATAGTTAAATGTGTTCCTACCATTCAGCTATGGCCTTCTGCTTGTGGTAAGACGTGGTTCTCTACATCTTCCTGTCTCCCCAGTTTTCAGGCAACAGTTGGTTCTCTGACCTCAGTGATCTAAAAAGAGTTGTTGATTTTCAGTTTGCTCAGCTTTTTCTTTGTTGTAAGAAGGGGGATGACAGCTTCCAAGCTCCTTACAATTCAGACCAGAAACTACTTTACTACAATTTTTAACAAATCAAAAATAGTTGAATTTTATTGAGTATGTGTTTTTAGCATTTTTCCACTATATCTATAATATGTTATATTATAGATTTCTCAATATTAAGTAATTTTTGTCTTTTAGTAATTCTTCTTACACTTCATTTTTCTTTCATTTCATTCACTTAATTCTTTATACATGTATTTTAATTTTACTTGATTTTTTTGGTATTTATCTTTAGTTTTTTCTGAGGGTGCTATTTTTGTCTGATTTTAGTACTGTCAAAATTCTAATGAGACACTGATCTTTTATCTTTTCCTTCTAGAACTGTTGCCATTTTTTGTATCTTCATAAGTAATTCAATGTCCGGTTTTATCACATACTTTTAATTAATCTGAGAATCCTGCTGATCTTTCAAGGTAAGTGGAAGTGACTTCTAATATTCAACTGAGGAAGTGTACCTAGAAAATAATTTTTAAACTGGAGGGTAGAGTGTAAAGCAAATTTATCAAGAATTGATTTTTTTAGAAACTACAGCATTCCTCTCATATTCCTTTTTAAAGGCAGTGTCCAATGTTTAAAGATACCAAAAATATTTATTTGGATCAGCCAAAAACTTAGGAATCACTTTACATATAGAAATCAATCTCCTGTTGATTTTATATCTCCTTTTGAATCTTTTATATCTATCCACTTCTTTTCTCTGCTAATCAAAAACATTCTACCATCTCTTAATTGGATCACAACAGAAAGCAGGGCTTACCCACTCTTAGTCCCTTCCAATTTGAATGATCTCTACAAAACAATAATATGATCATAAAACTAGTCCTATCTCTTTAATGACATCCTTTTGTTTTTATGATAAAAATACAAATCCTTGGGATTAGGGCCCACAAAACTACATGTGTTGTCCCTGCTTCCTTTTCCAACCTCATCTTACACTTACATCCCACCTGACTCTCTGTGCCATTGCCGTGCTAGCCTTCTTTTAGATCTTCAAATAAATATGTGGAACTTCCTCTCAGTTCATGACTTCTCTCTGAAATAACCTCTCCCCATCTTTGCCTAAGTAATTACTATTCATCCTTCATATCCTAGCTCAAATGCTTCTCCTCTGGAAGACTTTCCTAAGTATAGTTTCTCTGTTATACATTCTTTTAGAATTGAATTCCTATACTTCACAGCATTTATTTCGGTTTGTAATTTTCCATTTATCTCCATGAAAATTCAATTAGTATATATTTCTATCATTAGACTGAAACCTCCATACTTACCAGTACATTCCAATGCAGATACTTAATAAATATTTGTTGATTGAATGAATGAATGGCCAACTATCTAAATCCCAGTATTTGCATTGCTATGAGCAAACTAATTTTGAAAAACTGGGGAGAAAGAGACAACTCTAATAGATGCTGACTATAGAAAAGATGTAGTCCTCTCTATTTTATTATTCTCAAAGTATAAATATGTTTCAGCATCACTTCTGTGTCCTTCATTTTACCAATTTACTTCTTTTCTTTTCTCTAATTTAACCAGGCAGCTCAAATATATGAAACAAAGCCCATGATATCCATTATGAACTGATTTATATTTTACCAGGCCCACTGACCCCAGTGACTTGAATGTTAATTTTTAGGTGCTGTTAAACTATTTAGTTGTTTATGCCTACAGTAACAAATCTTTTCTTATTTAAAGCCTGATATTGTCTTTGCTGCTGACCTAGATCTTTTGACATATTTTACTGAAATGTGTTCCTTACTAAGATTAAGTTAACTTCCATTGCATTTCCCTTCATCTAATATTACTGGCTAAGCGATTATGCTTTTTGTATATAACCTTTTGTCAATTCAGTTTAACAACCTGAACACTAAGTAGATCCAAGATGCTATGCATTACACCAGACAGGATTGCAAAGATGAGAGAAATGGTCTCTAACTTCAAAGAGCTAGAAATTTTTTCAAAGAGATATTTAAGTAAATAATGCTAAATAAAGTTGCATTATTTTTGGTCAAATAAGTATTAGGATTGGGATGGCAAGAGGTATAAAACAGGGAGAGAACCAAAAGGAGTTCAGTTTAATAAAATCAATACCATATCTAAAATTCTTCATTTGGAAAGAATTAGATATACAGTCAAATCTTTACTTTTTGCTTGGAAAGTTTATACCATAGGTTAAATATGTAAAGGAGGAAATGAATACCATTTGGTAAGAATACCTCTTTGTTACATTTTCCACTTGCTACTAGCTAAATGAATTATGCAAAGGCCACCTGTAAACCTTTGGGTCAATTAATAGATAAGATCAACCCACTAGAGTTTGAAAGACTATATTGTATTATAAATCTTACAAGCATGTTATAGCATATTACATCTGATACCATTAACCAGAAGAATGACTTCATAGGCAATAAAGAATAAGTTGTGAGAAAGTTGGTATGACAAAAATATTTCCTTTTCATAATCATTTTCCATGGAAATTTTATAATTGAATCACATTTATAAAATCATGATGTAAGTTTTTCATTATTGATATGCCAGAATTTCTATGTTTGTATATTTAGACCCATCAGATGTAGAGTTTGGCTCCTTTGCGAGGTACTTTATTACAGAGTTGGCCTCAAAAATATGATTCTGTGTGTCTGTGACAGTATAATATAGTCATTTAAGAACAGCAAGCCATTCACAAAGAAAATTTCTGCAAGCCAATAAAACAGAGCTATCATTGTTGAAAATAGAAATAGGTAAAATCTTAGCAGTTCCAGAAAAACAGGACCAAATCTGACTATATGAGACCCAGAAGGTACTAAAAACTATATTTCCAACAAAATATTTTCTGTATAATTAGGTGTCCATGATAAATGCTGCTTTCAAAAATGTACCAGCCACAGCACAAGGGGGCAATAATAGAAAAGTAAATGTATATTATGAGAAAAACACAATTAGAAATGTATAAAGATAAACTTACTGGTTCTCCTTCAAGTCCTCTTTCTCCTGTACTCCCAGGGGGTCCTTGTAAACCCTGAATAAACAAAGGCAAAATCTGAAGAAAAAGTGATGCTTGAAAATATTTTACTTTTCTTATTTCAGCTTTCCTTTACAATCCTCCCACCTAATTTTTCTGTCTACCTCTATTCTCTTTTCTTTTTGTGGTAAAATAGACATAACATAAAATACACCATTTTAACAGAGTTTAAATGTGTAGTTTTGTGGCATTAAGTACTTTTGCATTATTGCACTACTATCATCACTATCCATTTTCAAAACTTTTCATCTTCCCAGACTGAAATTCCATACCCATTAAATAACACCCTTTCCCCCTCCCTGGTTCCCCTGGCAACCACCATTCTGCATTCTCCCTCTAATTTGACTATTCCAGGTGCCCTAAATAAGTAGAGTTATGCTACATTTGTTCTTTTGTGCCTGGCTTATTTCACTTGGCATGATGTCTTCAAGTTTCACCAATATTGGAGAGGAGGAAGATGTCAGTAGAATAGGAGGATCCCAGACTCCCCTTGACCCCAAATACAACAAGGTCACTATCAAATCATCCTAAATACCCCAGAAATTGACCTGAATACTGACAGAACAAACTCCACAACTAAAGGGAGAGAAGAAGCCACACTGAAGGTAGGAAATGCAGAGACATGGTTTAGGGGGGAAGCAAGTCCTGAATGCTGTGAAAGGGAAGGAACTATGGTTGTGGAGAAGGGTGAGACAGAGGAGTACACAGGAGACTGCACAAAGAGAATGATTCCCCATAGCTATTGGCTTGGAAAATGAGAAGGGATGAATTTTGTGAGTTCTTGCAACCAGTGGGACTCAAATCCTAGTTTTAAAGTCTAGCAGGCTGGGGCACCTGGGTGGCTCAGTGGGTTAAAGCCTCTGCCTTCGGCTCAGGTCATGGTCCCAGTGTCCTGGGATCGAGCCCCACATTGGGCTCTCTGCTCTGTAGGGAGCCTGCTTCCACCTCTCTATCTGTCTGCCTCTCTGCCTACTTGTGATCTCTGTCTGTCAAATAAATAAATAAATAAATAAATAAAAAATAAATTCTAGCAGGCTTGGTTGGGATAGAGCCTAAAAGGCACTGTGCTACTCTTGGACAGAAGGCAGGCAAACAACCTGGGAGCATACAACATGAAAACAACAATCTGAAGAGTGCTTGGGGCACACAGCGGGGGAGATTATACACTCTTCATAGAGCAGATCCCTGAGAGGCAGTATTCAAGGACACCTCTAGGGGAACAAAGAAGCTAGCCAACACCATTTCCCTCCCCTGCCCCCAGTATAAATACAGCGTCATCTGCGGGAAGCAGTGCAACGCTGGCACTTGCTGCCTAAGGATGTGTTTACACTAAACCCCCCACACAGCATTCTGATGGAACTGACTGCCTTTCTCAGTCACACTTGCCTCAGTCCCAGCACGACAGCACATATCTCTGTTCATACCACATCTCCCAACCAGAGAGTTTGGCAAAGCCTCAGTTCTGGTCTCATTTCACAAGCAGACCAGAGCATACCTAGTTAAAACTCACCACATTCAGGCAAAGAACCAAACACTGTCCACATTAGACAAAAGGGGCCTCTGCAGATGGCTGGCCTGAAGGATAGAGCAGCCAAAGCACAATAGCAGAGGACATACAGCACACACTGGAGAAACTCCCTGAAGTGCCAGGCCCGGGTACGACATGACTTCTTTTTCATAAGGCCATTACTTTCAGAAACAGACGACATAACTGGCTTTTCTAACACAGGGAAGAAGGCAGAGATTTAGACAAAATGAGAAGACAAAGGAATTTATCCCAGATGAAAGAACAAGATAAAGTCATGGCATGAGATCTAAGCAAAACATATATAAATAACATTCCTGATGGAGAACTTAAAACAATGATCATAAGGATACTCACTGGACTTGAGAAAAGAATGGAAGACATCAGTGAGACCCTTATCACAGAGATAAAGTTAAAAAAAAATGAATCAGAGATGAAGAGTGCAATAAATGAGATTAGAAACATACTTGATGCAATGAATATCACTTTGGAAGAAGCAGAGGAACAAGTTAATGCCCTAGAAGACAAAATAATGGAAAGCAATGAAGTTGAACAAAAGAGAGAAAGAATTATGCAAAACAAGAATACAGTTATGGAACTCAGTGACTCCATCAAATAAATAACATTTGTATTACAGGAATCCCAGAAGAAGAAGAGAGAGAAAAGGGGGCAGAAAATTTATTTGGAGAAATAATAGCTGAAAACTTCCCTAATCTGGGGTAGGAAACAGACATCCAGATCTAGGTGGCACAGAGAACCCCCATCAAAATCAACAAAAGCAGGCCCACACCAAGACATATTGTAATTAAATTTGCAAAATTTAGTAATAAATAAAAAAAATCTTAAAAGGAGCAAGACAGAAGAAGTCTAATTTAAATTACAAGGGAAAATCCATAAGGCCAGCAGGAGATTTCTCAACAGAAATTTGGCAAGCAGGAAGAAAGAGGCATGATGTATTCAAAGTGTTGAATGGGAAAAATCTGAAGCCAAGAATACTCTACCTAGCAAGGCTATCATTCAGCATAGAAGGAGAGATAAAGAGTATTCTAAACAAATGAAAATGAAAGGAATTCATGACCACTAACCCAGCCCTGCAAGAACTATTTAAAGGGACTCTGAGTGAAAGTGAAAAACCAAAAGTCACAATATAAAGACAGGAAACACAAAATCAGTAAAAATGAATATTTCTGTAAAAAATTAGTCAAGGAACTCACAAAAAAGGAAACAAAATATAACAACATATACCTAAAACATGGGGAGGACAGAAGAAAAAAGGGTTTCAAACTTAAATTACCATCAACTTAATACAGACTTCTATATGCAGAAGAGGTTATTTATAAACCTAATGGTAATCATATATCAAAAACCAATAAGATTCATGCAAAGAACAAAAATAAAGAAATTCAAATATATCACTATCAATATATCAGCAAATGATGACAGAGAGGAAAGCAAGAGAGGATCAGAGAAAATCTCCAGAAACAATTACAAGACAAGTAATAAAATGACAATAATTATGTATTTACCAATAATTGCCTTGAATGTAAGTAGACTAAAGAATCAAAGACAGAGTGTCAGAATGGATAAAAAAAAAAAACACAACCAAAACAAAAAACAAACACCTACAGAGACTCATTTTAGACCTGAAGACACCTGCAGATTAAAAGTGAGGGAATAAAGAAATATTTATCATGCAAAAGGATGTTAAAAAAAGCCAAAGTAATAATACTTGGACACTACATGAACAAGTTAGACTTTAGAGCAAAGACTGTACCAAGAAACAAGGAAGGACACTATATAATCATAAAGGGGATAATCCAACAAGAAGATATAACAATTGTAAATATTTATGCACCTAAAGTGGGAGCACCTAAATATTTAAAAAGATAACAAAGATAAAGGAATTAATCAATAATAACACAGTAACAGTAAGAGACTTTTAACACCCCACTTACATCAATAGACAGATGATCTAAACAGAAAATCAATAAGCGAACAATGGCTTTGAATGACACACTAGACCAGATGGATTTAACAGATATATTCAGAACATTCCATTCTAAAACAACAGAATACACATTCTTTTCAAGTGCACATGGAACATTCTCCAGAATAGATCATGTATTAGGTCACAAAACAGGTCTCCACAAATACGAGAAAGATTCAAGTTATACCATGCACCTTTTCTGACCACAACAGTATGAGACTAGAAGTCAATTATAAGAAGAAATCTGGAAAATCAAATACATGGAGGTTAAAAAACATGCTACCAAACAATGAATGGGTCAGCCAGGGAATACAAGAAGAAATGAAAAGGTACATGGAAACAAATAAAAATGAAAACAGAATGGTCCAAAACCTTTGGGATGCAGTAAAAGCAGTCTTAAGAGGGAAGTGTTTAGCAATACAGGCCTACCTCAGGAAGGAAGAAACATCTCAAAAGAACACCCTAACCTTATACCTAAAGGAGTTAGAAAAAGAACGCCAAAGCCTAAAGCCAGCAGAAAGAAAGCAATAATAACGATCAGAGTAGAAATAAATGATATAGGAACTAAAAAGACAATAGAACAGATCGATGGAAACAGGAGCTGGTTCTTTGAAAAAGAAAAAAAATCAGTAAAACTGAAAAATCCCTAGCTAAATTTATCAAGAAGAAAAGAGAAAGGGCCCAAATAAATAAAATCACAAATGAGAAAGGAGAAATAACAACCAATACCACAGAAATACAAATAATTTATAAAAGAATATTATATAAACAATATGCCAGAAAATTAGACAATCTAAAAAATGGATAAATTCATAGAAAGAAATAAGCTATCAAAACTGAAACATGAAGATACAGAAAACTTGAACAGATCAGTAACCAGCAAAGAAATTGAATCAATAACCAAAAAGTCCCCCAAAGGTTTCACTTACTTGTGGAGCATAAGGAATAACATGGAGGACATTAGGAAAAGGAAAGGAAAAGTAAATTGGGGTAAAACAAAGGAGGAGATGAAGCTTGAGAGACTGTGTACTCTGAGAAACAAATAGGGTTCTGGAGGGAAGGGTGGTGGGGGGATGGGTAAGCCTGGTGGTGGGTATTAAGAAGGGCATGTATTGCATGGAGCACTGGGTGTGATGCATAAACAATGAATCTTGGAGCACTGAAAAAAATAAAAATAAAGATGTTAAAAAAAAAATCCCCCCAAAACTAACATCCAGGACCAGGTAGCTTCACAGCTGAACTCCACCAAACACTTAAAGAAGAGTTAATACCTATTCTTCTCAAACTATTCCAAAAAACAGATAAGGAATGAAAATCTCCAAATTTATTCTGTGAGGCCAGCATTACTCTGATACCAAAACCAGATAAAAACACTGTAAAAAAAGGAACTTTAGACCAATATTTCTGCTGAACATAGATGCAAAAATCCTCAACATAACACTAGCAAATCAAAACCAACAATACATTTTAAAAATCATTCACCACCATCAAGTGGGATTTATTCCCAGGTTGCAAGGGTGGTTCAATATTCATAAATCAGTCAACGTGATACATCACTTTAATAAAAGAAAGGATAAGAACCAGATGATCAATGCAATAGATGCAGAGAAAGCATTTGACAAGTACAACATCCATTCATGATAAAAACCCTAACAAAGTAGGTTTAGAGGGAACATACCTCCACACGATAAAGGCCATATATAAAAAATCCACAGATAATATCCTAATGGGGAGAAACTAAGAGCCTTTTTCCTATGGTCAGGAACAAGACAGGGATGTCCTTTCTCATCACTTCTATTCAACACAGTACTGGACTCCTAATCATAGCAGTCAGCCACCACAAAGAAATAAAAGGCATCTAAATTGACAAGGAGTAAGTAAAATTTTCACTATTTGCAGATGACATGATACTATATATAGAAAACACAAAAGATTTTCACCAAAAAACTGCTAGAACTGACAAATGAGTTCAGTAAAGTCACAGGACACAAAAATCAACATACAGAAATCTGTTGTATTTCTATACCCCAATAATGAGGCAGCAGAAAGAGAAATTAAGAAATCAATCCTATTTACAACTATAGCAAAAACATAAGATACCTAGGAATAAACCTAACCAAAGAGGTGAAGGACCTGTACTCTGAAAACTATAAAAGATTGGTGAAAGAAATTGAAGATGACAAAAAGCAATGGAAAGACATTCCATGCTCATGGATTGGAAGAACAAATACTGTTAAAATGTGAATACTATACCAAAGCAAGCTACACATTTAATGCAATCACATCAAAATACCAACAGCATATTTCACAGGGCTAGAACCAATAATCCTAAAATTTGTATGGCACACAAAATAGACCAGATACCCAAAGCAATCTTGAAAAAGAAAAGCAAAGCTGGAGGCATCACAATTCTGGACCCTCAAATTATATTACAAAGCTGTAGTAATCAAAGCAGTATGGTACTGGCACAAAAATAACCACATGGATCAACAGAACAGAATGGAAAACCCAGAAATGAACCCACAAGTATATGGTCAATTAATCTGCAACAAAGCAGGAAAGAATGTCTGATGGGAAAAAGTCTCCTTAATAAATGGAATTGGGAAAACTAGATAGCAACCAAAAGAATGAAATGACCACTTTCTTACACCGTATATAAAAATAAATTGATTAAGGACGAAATGTGAGACATAGAACCATAAACATCCCAGAAAAGCACAGATGCAGTAACAGTCCACTTCTTTGACATGGACTGTAGTTACATCTTTCTAGATATGTCTCCTGAGGCAAAGGAAACAAAAGCAAATATAAACTATTGGGACTTCTTCAAAATAAGAAGTTTCTGCACAGCAAAGAGAACAATCAACAAAGCTAAGAGGCAACCTAAGGAATGGGAGAAGATATTTGCAAATGACATATCTGATAAAGGATTAGTATCCAAAATATGTAAAGAACTTATAAAATATATAAAGAACTTACAAAACTCAATACCCCAAATAATTCAGTTAAAAAATGGGCAGAAGACATGAATCGATTTAACTTTTTACTTTTTTATTAACATAAAATGTATTATTAGCCCCAGGGGTACAGGTCTGTGAATCGCCAGGTTTACACACTTCACAGCACTCACCATAGCACGTACCCTCTCCAATGTCCATAACCCCACCACCCTCGCCCTACCCGCCCCCCCTGAACCCTCAGTTTGTTTTGTGAGATTAAGAGTCTTTTATGGTTTGTCCCCCTCCCGATCTCATCTTGTTTCATTTAATGAATCAGTATTTTTCAAAGAAGACATACAGATGGTCAACAAATACATGAAAAGATGCTCAATATCACTTACCATCAGGGAAACGCAAATCAAAACTACCATGAGGTATCACCTCACTCTCATGACAGAATGGCTAAAATTGAACATAGGAAACAAGGTGCTGATGAGGATGTGAAGAAAGAGGAACCCTCTCGCAGTGTTGGTGGGGGTGCAAACTGGTGCAGCCACTGTGAAAAGGGTATATGCTATGGTGAGCACTGTGAACCGCATAAGACTGATGAATCACAGACATGTACCCAGGAAACAAATAATACATTATATGTTAATTTAAAAAAAACAGTATGGAGGTTCCACAAAAAGTAAAAAATAGAACTATCCTTTGATCCAGCAGTCACACTACTAGGTATTTACCCAAAGAATATAAAAATATTAATTCAAAAATATTAATTCAAATGTTTATAACAGCATTACCTATAATAGCCAAGATACAGAATCAGGCCAAGTATCCATCCATTGATGAATGGATAAAGAAAATGTAGCATGCGCGCGCGCACACACACACACATACATACATACCCATACATATATTTATTTCATTCTTCAAAAAGAATGAAATCTTGACATTTGCAATGACATGGATGGAGCTAGAGAGTATTATGCTAAGTGAAATAAATAACTCAGAGAAAGACAGATACCATATGATTTCACTCATATGTGGAATCTTAGAAACAAAACAAGCAGGCAAAGTGGGGGAAAAAAAAGAGAGAGAGGCAAATCAAGAAAGAGATTCTAAACTATAGAGAACAAATTGGGGGTTACCAGAAGGGAGATGGGAGAGGTATGGGTTAAATAGGTGATGGGGATTAAGGAGTGCACTTGTGATGGGCACCTGGTAATGTATGGAAGTGTTGAATCACTAAATTTTACACCTGAAACTAACATTATACTGTATGTTAATTAAGGGAATTGAAATAAAATATTTTTAAAAAGCCTTCTTCATTTTTAAAGTTCAATAATATTCCGTTGTATGTAGATACTATATTTTGTATATCCTTTCATCCATCAGTGGACACTTGGGTTTTCTACCTTTTGGCTATTGTGAATACTGCGCCTGTAAACACTATAAAAGTGTTAGTTTCTAAGTCCCTGCTTTCAATTCTTTGGGTTATAAATCTAAAGTGGAATTGATGAATTACATAGTAATACTATGTTTAACTGTTTGAGGAACCACCAAACTGTTTTCCATAGTAACCTCACCGTTTTACATTCCTGTCAGCAATGTACAAGAGCTCCAGTTTTTCAACATCTTTGCCAATGTTAGTTACTTTCTGTGTGTATATGTGTTTTATTTTGTTTTGTTTTTCTTTAATAACAGCTGTCCTAATTGGTAAGAAGTGGTATCTCATTGTAGTTTCAATTTGTATTTCTCTAATGTCTAGTGAGTGATACTGAGCATCTTTTCATGTGCTTATTGGCCATTTGTATATTCTTTGCAGAAATGTCTATTCGAGTCCTTTTGCTATTTTTTTTTTTTTTCATCAAGTTGTCTTTGTTGTTGTTGAGTTGTAGGAGTTCCTTATAGCTATCTCTTTTCCCTATTTAATTCTGGCTCATACACAGAGACAATGATCCAGAATTGTTTTAAGTTGAGAATTTTTATACCTTTAATATTGATTAAAAATGGTTTTTTTCTCCAAAAATAATAATCTTGTGATGTGTTAGTAGGTATAACTTACGTCCTTAAAACCTGGTAAGGCACAGGAATCTCGGAAACAAGCTGACCAGAAACGACTAAAACTATCTAATATCCTTTATTTTCCCCTATTTTTACACCATGCCATCCATGGTACCATTAAATTGAGTCTTAGAAGTGTGTGTGTGTGTGTGGGGGGGGGGATATTCTAAAATGGTATATAAAACTAAATCAAATTCCAAATTCTCTTTGATTCTCCCATTTAAAGATTTACTGAGAATGTACCATATGCCAGACACTGATGACTCTTAATGATATAGAAAATACTGCCCTTCAAGACTCCACTCCAAAACTGCTAGAACTTGTACAGGAATTTAGTAAAGTGTCAGGATATAAAATCAATGCACAGAAATCAGTTGCATTTCTCTACACCAACAACAAGACAGAAGAAAGAGAAATTAAGGAGTCAATCCCATTTACAATTGCACCCAAAACTATAAGATACCTAGGAATAAATCTAACCAAAGAGACTAAGAATCTATACACAGAAAACTATAAAGTACTCATGAAAGAAATTGAGGAAGACACAAAGAAATGGAAAAATGTTCCATGCTCCTGGATTGGAAGAATAAATATTGTGAAAATGTCTATGCTACCTAAAGCAATCTACACATTTAATGCAATTCCTATCAAAGTACCATCCATTTTTTTCAAAGAAATGGAACAAATAATCCTAAAATTTATATGGAACCAGAAAAGACCTCGAATAGCCAAAGCAATATTGAAAAAGAAAGCCAAAGTTGGTGGCATCACAATTCCGGACTCCAAGCTCTATTACAAAGCTGTCATCATCAAGACAGCATGGTACTGGCACAAAAACAGACACATAGATCAATGGAACAGAATAGAGAGCCCAGAAATAGACCCTCAACTCTATGGTCAACTAATCTTCGACAAAGCAGGAAAGAATATCCAATGGAAAAAAGACAGCCTCTTCAACAAATGGTGTTGGGAAAATTGGACAGCCACATGCAGAAAAATGAAATTGGATCATTTCCTTACACCACACACGAAAATAGACTCAAAATGGATGAAGGATCTCAATGTGAGAAAGGAATCCATCAAAATCCTTGAGGAGAACACAGGCAGCAACCTCTTCGACCTCAGCCGCAGCAACACCTTCCTAGGAACATCGCCAAAGGCAAGGGAAGCAAGGGCAAAAATGAACTATTGGGATTTTATCAAGATCAAAAGCTTTTGCACAGCAAAGGAAACAGTTAACAAAACCAAAAGACAACTGACAGAATGGGAGAAGATATTTGCAAATGACATATCAGATAAAAGGCTAGTGTCCAAAATCTATAAAGAACTTAGCATACTCAACACCCAAAGAACAAATAATCCAATCAAGAAATGGGCAGAGGACATGAACAGACATTTCTGCAAAGAAGACATCCAGATGGCCAACAGACACATGAAAAAGTGCTCCACATCACTCGGCATCAGGGAAATACAAATCAAAACCACAATGAGATACCACCTCACACCAGTCAGAATGGCTAAAATTAACAAGTCAGGAAATGACAGATGCTGGCGAGGATGCGGAGAAAGGGGAACCCTCCTACACTGTTGGTGGGAATGCAAGCTGGTGCAACCACTCTGGAAAACAGCATGGAGGTTCCTCAAAATGTTGAAAATAGAACTACCCTATGACCCAGCAATTTCACTGCTGGGTATTTACCCTAAAGATACAAACGTAGTGATCCGAAGGGGCACGTGCACCCGAATGTTTATAGCAGCAATGTCTACAATAGCCAAACTATGGAAAGAACCTAGATGTCCATCAACAGACGAATGGATAAAGAAGATGTGGTATATATACACAATGGAATACTATGCAGCCATCAAAAGAAATGAAATCTTGCCTTTTGCGACGACGTGGATGGAACTAGAGGGTATCATGCTTAGCGAAATAAGTCAATCGGAGAAAGACAACTATCATATGATCTCCCTGATATGAGGGAGAGGAGCTGCAACATGGGGGGTTAAGGGGGTAGGAGAAGAGTAAATGAAACAAGATGGGATTGGGAGGGAGACAAACCATAAGTGACTCTTAATCTCACAAAACAAACTGAGGGTTAATGGGGGGAGGGGGTTTGGGGGGGTGGGGTTATGGACATTGGGGAGGGTATGTGCTATGGTGAGTGCTGTGAAGTGTGTAAACCTGGCGATTCACAGACTTGTACCCCTGGGGATAAAAATATATGTTTATAAAAAATAAAATTAAAAAAAAAAAAAAAAGAAAATACTGCCCTTCTCGATTTGCTATTTGCCTGTTCCACATTATCGACCTTGAGAAGGCTGGCAAATATACAGTGGTCAAAATCACCATTTTATATTAAAACTAAAAGCTAAGAAAAATATGATATTAAATTGGAAATAAAGATATTAAATATTTCTAGCAACACAAAACTTTCTAAGTTATAGCCATTAATGCTATATTTTTCTGGTTAAAGAAAGGATGATATGTAAAATCGCAAACTCCCACCTGACTAAGGCCTTGTTTGAAATGCCATCCATTCACTCCAGGCTCCAATATTAAGAGAAAGGATCAATATAAGTGTTCCCTTTGTGCCTGATAAACCAACTGAAACATACAGCAAAAATTCAGAACTGTGAATGTCCGCTTGATTTGTTTTGTAAACTACTTGTACACAATGTCAAGCTTGATACATACTTTTAATGATGTTAATGGTGCATAAAAGCTGTTTGCAAAGTTATGAAATGATCTAAATGGATCTATTTATTTTTATTAGAGACAAAGAAGTAAAGCACAAGTTGGTACAAAATAAAAATCCCCTTTAAGGCTTTTCAGATAGTATTGAAAATACATTCTTCGTAGTGGAACTTCTTGCTCTATGACTTCAACCCAGCAATTATGATAATGATGCCTGGGAGAATAATGATTATTGTGGTTACTATGTAGTAAGAACCTATGCCAAGCACATAATGATCATCATTTAACTATAAAAGTTATCTCATTTTATTTTTATTTTTTAAAAGATTTACTTATTTATTTGAAAGAGTGAGAGTGTGGACATGTGGGGGGTACATGTGGGGTGGGGGTGGGGGGCAGAAGGTGAGGGAAAGAAAAGTCCAAGCAGACTCTGTGCTGAGCATAGATTCCAACACAGGGTTTGATTTCATGACCCTGAGGTCATACCTGAGCCAAAACCAAGATTTGGATGCTTAACCAACTGTACCACCCATGCTCCCCAAAAGTTACCTCATTTTAAAGACAGGAAAAGTGAGGCTCAGAGAGGTTAAATAATTTGCATAAAGTCAAAACAGCTATAAGTGGTAGAGCCAGTATTTGACTTCCAAAGTCTAAGTCCAGTGTCATGCCCATCCACTATACTATACTGTGTTCTACTGATTTCAACAAGAAATCAAACATTCAATGCCTCTCCCATTTACAGTAAATATATGGATAATCTTCGAAGCCTTTTTATGGGAATAAGCAAGGGAGCCTGTGTTTTTTCATTGTAAGATTATGAAAACTGTGTGCCTTGTTATCTAAAAAGGAAGAAAGAATAGAGTTAATACTATATGTTTTTTATATTGTAAAGATTATGAAATAAATGTTTCTTAAGTATTCTGAGCTACTCCAGAGAAAACTACTTAAAGAAGAACAGTTAAGAGTTTCCACTTCCAATATTAGCCAAGTAGCTCCTATCAAAACCATTTATATAGGGATAACTATAAATCCAGGACAAAATATTTTTAAAAATCTGAAAACAATGAAGAAAGACCACAAATAGGTAAAACTTAGAATGGAGAGGTCTACATGTAGAAGAAAGGAATGGCACTAAGTAAGTATCTGATTTTTTATTTTAAAAATGTGGCTTTTAGCCAGAAAGTAAGCTATGTAGGATTATTAAGAAAAAGGAGGATAGAAACAGTCTTACTGGCATGGAGAACTAGAGGGTAGAATGTGGAGTGACCACAGCTGCTGGGAAGTGAAGGAAGAGAAAGCAAGAGAGGAGGAAGCTCAAATTCTGCATGTAAACTCTGCTTAAATCTCTTGCTGACATTTTAAGTATGTGTTGATATGGTAGACAACCAGCATCCTAGCAAGGCCTAAAAGAACAGAGATTTTAGCAGTCATTTACCACAGAGGAGAGAGAATTTGGAGTTTGAAAGCAGCAAAGTTAATAATCTGCCAAATCAAAAAACAAAATGAATCAAAAAATACTCTTTTTGAAGATCACTCAAAATGTTCCAGAAAATATGGGCACGTGGGTGGCCCAGTCAGTTAAGTATCTGACTCTTGATATCAACTTAGGTCTTGATCTCAGGGTCTTGAGTTCAAGCCCCTTGCTGCTCCATGCTGGGTGTAGAGCTCCCTTAAGAAAAAAAGAGTCACTACAGCAAAAACTGATGATATACTATATGTTGGCTAATTAAAAATAATTTAAAAATGTCCAAGATATAATTCAAAATTACTGGACAGGAAAATTTTCCCATATTCAAAAGAAAAGGCAATTAATGGAGACCAAACTAAGATTACCCAGATGTTAGAATTACCCCATAAAGATTTTAAAGTAGCTATTTTATATATATGCTCAGTAATGTAAATAAAAAATACACTTAGGATGAATAGACAAATAAGAAATCCCAGAAGAACATCATCTATAAAAATGGAAATTATGGAACTGAAAATAAATATCTGAAATAAAACTTAAAAATTCCAGATTTCAATGAACAGGCTTAAAAAGTGAGTAAAAATAGAGTTAGGTTTTCTAATTTAAAAAAAAAGAAAATGGGAAAAAGATTAAAATAGGAATGAATAAAGGCTCAAGGACCTGAGGGATGATATCAAAATGTTGAATATATATTTAATTGGAATCCAAGAAGGAAAGGAAGGAGAAGACAGAGTAGGAAAAAAATTTAAATAAAAGTTGAAAATTTTCCAAATTTAGTGAAAACAGAAACTTACACACAAAAGAAGGTCAACAAATTTCAAGCTGAATAAATGCAAAGAAAATCCATTTAGGTACATCATAGTCAAACTACTAAAAGTCAAAAGTAAAGAGAGAATCTTGAAAGCAGCCAAAAAAAAAATGATACATTACATGCAGGGGGAATAATGATACCAATAAATATGGACTTCTAACTGGAAATAACTGAGGCCAAAAGAAAATGACATGTCATCTTTATAGTGCTGAATGCAAACAAATAAAAGAAAACCCTGTTAGCCCAGAATTCTATAACCAGTGGAAAAATATGATTTTGCTCATATGCGGAAACAAAGTAAACAAGCAAAGGGGGAAAAGTGGGGGGGGAGCAAACCAAGAAACAGGCTCTTTTTTTTTTTTTTTAAAGATTTTATTTATTTGAGAGAGAGAAAATGAGAGAGAGAGAGCATGAGAGGAGGGAGGGTCAGAGGGAGAAGCAGACTCCCTGTGAGCAGGTATCCCAATGCAGGAACTGGATCCAGGACCCTAGGATCATGACCTGAGCTGAAGAGAGTTGCTTAACCAACTGAGCCACCCAGCCATCCAGAAACAGGCTCTTAACTATAGAGAACAAAGTGATGGTTACCAGAGGGGAGGTGCGGGGTGATGAGTTAAATAGGTGAGGGTGATTAAGGAGTGCATTTGTGATGAGCACAGAGTGATGGATGTAAGTGTTAAGTTACTATATTGTACACCTGAAACTAATATAACACTATATGTTAACTAACCAGAATTAAAAACTGAAGAATTCATGGAAAAGAAAAAAATGAAAGTGAAATAAAGATGCTTTCACAAATACTAAGAGAATTCACGACTAGCAAAACTTAACTCTAAGGAATCTAAAAGAAGTTCTATAGGCTTCAAGGAAATGATACCATTTGGAAATGCAGATTACAGAAAAGAGTGGAGAATATCAGAAAAAGTAAATGCAAGGATAATTAAAAAAAAAAACCCACTACTTTCCCCCAAATACCCTAAAACACATATTTCATTTACAGTAAATGAAAAATATTTTATTTATATTAAAGCAAAATTTTAACTTTTTAAAATGGGTTTATAACACACATAGATATAATACACAAAAACAATTACAGCGTAAACAACAGGATGTTGGTGGTGAATGGGTCTATATGGTTGCAAGTTTCTTACAATTATTTTAAGTATTACTATATTAACTCTAAGTAGACTTTGGAAAGTTAGGATGTATACCGTAATCCCTAAACCAGCAGCTGGCAAACTACAGCCTGGGGGTCAAATCTGAACCAGCACTTATTTTTACAGAAAATGTTTACTCTGTCCTGACCTAGAATAACCACTTGAAAATAACAGTTCAAAGAAGTATAACTAAAAAGCCATTATCTAAATTAAAATGTGGTGCTCAATGCCAGAAGAAGACACTGAACAACAACAGCACCACTACAAAGGAAGAACAATCATAAAGTGGTTGATCAAAGTACAACCAAATTGATAATTGCATTAAATGGATACGGAGCAAACACTAACTAAAAGGTAGAGATTTTCAGAATGAATAAAAAAAGAAAGGCCCAATTATAAGACACTCACTTTAAATACCAAAACGCAGATGGGTTGCAAGTAAATGAATGGAAAAGATAAGCCATACAAATCGCAAGCATAAGTAGGCTGGAGAGGCTTTTTAACCAAATAAAGCCAATTTCAAAATCAAACAGTATTATCAGGAATGAAAAGTATTACCAGAGATATGGAGGAATATTTTGTAAAAATAAAAAGGGTCAGTTCATCAGGAAGACATAATAATCATACACATGAACTCTAAAAATAGTGTTTCAGAATATATAAAGCAAAATTTGACAAATTTAAAGAAAAAAACGTAGAAAAACAAAATCATAGTGGAGATTCAACACTCCTAACTCATCTACTGAAAGAATATCTAGATTTCTAAAAAATCATTAATAGTTATAGTTTTTATAAGATTTAGAAATCTAAAAAGAGCTACCCAGGTTTTATCACCTTGATAACACCATGGATCATGGCCTTTCCTCTTAAGTCAGATCTACATGTGGATGGAAGGCAAGTATAGGAAACAGAGTTGGCCCATAGACAAATGCAATTTTGCTGGTTACCTTGACACGCTATGTGTTAGAATTTTTTATTTCATACCTGGCTTTAGAACTATAATTTAGAGATGTCTCTTTATTTTATAGACAAGGAAAATACCATCCAGAGAGCTAACCCATTTAATCAAACTCAGTAGCTATTAGGAGCATGTACTGGAGGAAAGGTCAATCAGACCTTCAATATATCTTTCTATTATACAGCACTGCCTGCTAGTCAACAGTTGCATGAATGACTAGAGACATTGTGGAGGATCAAACCAATCTTCAGGGCTGTCTCAATTTCTTGGACTGATTGATCCTAGTTTCTGTAAAAAAAAAGTCTATTTCAGTTGAGTCAAGAAGAAGGGGACAATGTAGGTAGAGGGCCATGTAAACCTCAAAAACTACTATCAACTTATGATTTAATGTACGACCCATGTCATCCACTAACGTAAATTTACTCAATTTCCTGCCTTAAGCCATGGTTACAAAATGGTTCTAATGTCTTTTATTTGATTGAGGAAGTCAAACATCACATTTCACATTTATCTAAGCATATCTAATAGGCTGCATATGAAAGTAAAAATTTTTTTTTAATTTTTTATTAACATATAATGTATTATTAGCCCCAGGGGTACAGGTCTGTGAATCGCCAGGTTTACACACTTCACAGCACTCACCATAGCACATACCTTCCTGAAAGTAAAATTCTAAGGAATGTCGACAATATATAAAAGAGTAAGTAATTTTACTTCTCTAGGCCTCCTTTCTCTACAGTAAAGAATGACCATGATGAGCTTCGAATTTTTCTACTCATTGCCATGTATTTTAACAGTGCAGCAAAGTGGAAAGAATATACAGAAACACCATTTGCATTGATATAACAGAAACCCAGATGATGAATATTAATACTCAAAGAATTTTTGGGGGGAATGACTTCAATAGATAACATTGTCACAGACAAATTCTTTTCCTTGGATGTAGTCATTTTTCTCCTTCAGGTCTCTGGTATTTTAGATCTGACCACTGTCAAATATAATGCCGTTATGGGAAACAACAGGCAGGGGGCAGCAGATTTCAAAGAGGAACAAGTAAACAGTGACCTTAGAGACAACTATAATAGCAGAAAAAAACATTTTTCTCTTACCTTTTTCTGACTCTTCAGTTGCCATCTATTTAAATTATTATTTATTTTTATAACTTTAAATTGTATATATAGATATGTATATGATAAAGCCAGATGTCATTACAAATTATAATTATAAAAATTATGATTCTAAATAAAAATACACGAGATGTATGAAAGCTCAATTAAACTTATGTATTCAAAATTTTATATACATGTACTAACATATGTGTGTATACATATGCATATGTGTATCTTTTTGTGTTTTTTTTTTTTTTAAGTATGTCTCCCCTTCATTAGGGGAGACATACTTAAAAAAAAAACAGAAAAAGATACATATCTGCATATCTTTTTTAGCTGACAGTCTCCTGCTTGTTTCTGCACTATGGCCATAAAAAAGAACTTGTTGCCACTCAGGGGAAAAATTGCATACTTCTGAAAAGATGTTTTGATAGTAGGAAAATATCTAGCATTGTATAATATTAAAAATTCTTAGAGCAGTGGCATGGAAAAGCATGGTGACACACACACAGCCACATTCCAAGGGTCCAAAAACACTCCAACAGAATTAAAATGAAAGTAGGCAAGAAATTCCTTGTTATGTTAGCTTTATTCATATTCCATTATATTTATATGATATCACACCATTTAATTTTAAGATGGATTTTATAGAAAAACTAATTATACCAGGGTGGAGTATAATAGTTATCACCATCAGCCTATAAACAGGTAGCACAAGGGCCTAAAATGATTAAGCAACTTGCACAAATAACCCATCCACCTCAAGACTGAAGGAGGAAAAGAACTAGTACTCTTTCAGTCTAATGTACTGATAACAACAATAGTTGTGCCAGAGAATAAAATGGAAAAAATTTATTCTAGCTTAATTATTCTTTATTACTTACTGGTTTCCCTTGAACTCCTCTCTCTCCAGGGTTTCCAGTCTTACCCTACATAAGGAAGAAAATGTATGAGTCCCCTAGCTCCTTCACCAAATATTAACCACACCCAAGAAAAACAGGGAAGATTTTATCTATTTATCTTTAATGTAATATGTTTTACTACTTACGATAAGACCATAGGGCCCTCTTTTTCCTTGATCTCCTTTTTCACCCTAACAAAGTATCAGTACCAGAGGAGTTAATATGAATATGAATTATGGTTTTACACGTGCTAGCATATACTCACATACAAGAAAATAGGATATCAAGTATATAATTCAAGATTCAAAAGAAAGTATTTGTCTGTGTAGAGTAAAAATTTTATGTATGTTTCATACTTTTACTAAGAGAAAATTTAGAACTACATTTTTGTAAGAAAATACAACAGTTTTAAATCAGGTAGAATACATATGGGCTCAAAAAAACGTAATGCATATGAAATGAAAAAATCAGTATTTACCTTGGCACCTTGTATACCTTGTTCCCCTAAGAGACCATCTGGTCCTCTTGGTCCCTAGGGATGGAAAAAGTTCTATTGTTGATCTGAAATGTTGTTATTATTTTTTTTACTGTTACACATCCTTACAAATGAACAAACTGTGTTCTTTTTGACAAATTCCTTCTGCTTGCTTCTATACCATGACCACAGAAAAGGATACAGCTAGATACATGGATGAACCTGTTTGTATGGGATAATCAAGCTTGTGCTTTCAAGATCTACTGCCAAATAATTAATCAGGTGGCCATAAAAACAGCTGATTCAGTTGTTGAGGTGATTATAATATAGGCTTGTCATTAGAATAATTTATTCACCTTATTTACGCAGGGGCCATTCACAATTTATTCTAAGAACAACTCTACATTAACTTAAAAGTGGCTGGCTTGTTTGTCCAATAGTCTTCTCAAGTTTCATATTTTTGGAACGGCACTCTTCTCTTTATTACAGAATGAGTGCTGACTGCATTGTACCCGCTATGCCCCTGCTTGACAACACTTACTGAAAGGTGGCCAGCGCACAGAAAAGGGACAGAAAATAATGCTGGGAATCTTCATGTAAATGTAAAACTTCTCAGCTAAGTTGCTATCAATATTTAGTCATCAGCTGTGAAGAACTGCTAGTTGTAAAAGTTACTCTCTAATAAAATGATGGTTATATGTCTCCATGCCTATAGAATAACTATCCTTGGAAGATCTTAAAGACTCTCAATCCTACAACACTGACAACACTACAATGTCTACTATGGAAAAGGTACTGCATTAAGTGTTATGGGGATACACAATTGTAAGCAAGTTTCTCCTTCTTGAAGCTTAAAGAATGGTAGGGTGAATTATATAAACGATGATGATACAGGTTGAGACAAAGCATTTTTTTTAATTTTTTTTTTTAAAGATCTTATTTATTTATTTGACAGACAGAGATCACAAGTAGGCAGAGAGGCAGAGAGAGAGAGAGAGAGAGAGGAGGAAGCAGGTTCCCTGCCGAGCAGAGAGCCTGATGCAGGGCTCGATCCCAGAACCCTGGGATCATGACCTGAGCCGAAGGCAGAGGCTTTACCTACTGAGCCACCCAGGCGCCCTGAGACAAGGCATTTTCAGGGCTAAAAGGATTCAAAGGACGAAGAGAACTTTCACATGTCTGTATAAGGAATAAAGGTATCATTCTGACAGCTGGAGATCATGCTCTAAAAGGAACTCTGGACAGAGGGATAGGATAAGAAAAGGGTACAGAGGCAGGAAAGAAGATACCCAAGAAAGAAGAAAGTAGTTTGTTTAGCTGGTTTATTGACTATAAGTAGTATTTCTCAATATTTCTAACTAAGTATTTTCTATACTAAGAAATAATTGTGGAAAGCCTGGGACTTAAAAGGTCAAAGACTGGAGTTTATATTTAAATCAATAGGTAATGAGAAGGAACTGAAGACTTCTTTTTTCTTTAAGATTTTATTTGTTTGAGAGAGAGAGCGGGTGCCTGTGCACTCAAGCAGTGGGGAGGGGCAGAGGGAAAGGGAGAAGTAGAATCCCCACTGAGCATGGAGCCAGACTCAGGGATCTGGGCCTCTGGGATGATGACCTGAGCCGAAGGCAGATGCTTGACCAACTGAGTCACCCAGGTGCCCCAAGAAGGCACTGAAGATTTCTATACAGAATAGTGATACAAATTTCCCAGCACAACAGGCTCCTTCTCTTTTCTCCCACCTGAGGTCAGCTTGGTTTAGCTTTATATTCTTAAAAAGCTGCTTACTGTAATAGGACTCTCTTCCTGGGTGCTCTTAGGATACTGCATTCCCTGATCCTCTTAGGCACATTCAGGGCATTAGAGAGAAGGTTCATACTCCATGAGATCTGTAGCTCTACCGGTCATACTAAAGTTAAAACCATAGCTCTAGCCCTTCAGTCTCAGTTTGTATTGAACGTACTCCACGACCTGGCCCTACCTTCTTTGCCCTATTTTCCCATGAAAGACTATCAAGCTGAGTTTCAGTCTTATTGTGTAGAACGTTGACTGTCAAGTTGAGGAATATGGATTCAATTTAGTAGGTAAGAGAGTGCTGTTCATTTAATAAACATTCGCTGAGTGCCTATTGTAAGCCAGGCATTGCTTCAGGCACAGAAGATACAGTGGGGAGAAGAGACACATCCCTGAACTCATAAGCAATCAAATAAATACCTAAAACTATAAAAGGACAGTGAGTAGTCAAATGTAATGAAGTAAATAAAGGAGCTTAAGTAGAGAGAATTCAAGATGGGGAACCCTATTTTAGACAGGGTAGTCTGAGAAGCCTCTCTAAAATGGCATATAGGCAAGATCATCCTGACAGAAGAAACAGAATCTACAAAGGTCCTGAAGTGGGCACATGCTTGGAATGGTTAACAGTTAAGTAACTGAAGAGGAAAACAGGAACAATTATTAAAGGATGACTTTGAAGTTTTAAGTGCAAAGATCCCTCAGGACCTCATTCTAAACATAATCGTCACCTTAAAAATTCAGCAGCCTATATTGATTCTCTTTCTCTGTCACCTTCTAAGCCCATTCTCCTCTTTCTGCCCTGTAAGAAAACACTTTTCAAAATTTTTTGGAGTTATAACAGAAGGTGGCTGAAGGAGTGTGAAAAGGAATGAGTGTTGTCCAGTGACAGATGGCAGCTACTCTTGTGATGAGCGTAGCATAACCTACAAAGTTGTTAAATCACTATGTTGTACACCTGAAACTAATGTAAGATTGTGTTACATTATTATTATTAGTGTTACAACTATACTTCAATTAAAAAAAAGGGAATAGGTGATCAACATTCTTAAACACGGCAGAAAACAAGTGAGATCTAGACTGAAAATGTGTCCACAGGGAATTAGGCACTTAACCCTTTTGCAACCTGAAATCTCTAGGTTGCTTGGATATTTTATGATAATAATTAGTAGAGTGATGACAGCATTAATAGCAAACAAACTGGAAGTGTAGGTTTGCTTGGGTGGAGAGGGAGAATGAAGCGAACACAATGAATGTGATTCTAGACAATCAACCACAATGAGGCAGATATCTCCAAGGCTAGTGCTAGAGAGTGAAAAGTCATTCTGTCTAGGTTTTGTTTTTTTTTTAATTTTAAAATTTCTTTTAGATTTTATTTATTTATTTGACACAGAGAGAGAGAGCAAGCGTGAAAGAGCACAAACAGGGGATGCTGTAGGCAGAGGGAGAGAGAGAAGCAGGGTCCCCGCTGAACACAGAGCCCGATGCAGGGCTTTATCCCAGAACCCTGGGATCATGACCTGAGCCAAAGGGAGACACTTAACTGACTGAGCCACCCAGGTGCCCACACTCTGTATAGGTTTAAATGGTAGCATCGAGGGGTGCCTGGGTGGCTCAGTGGGTTAAAGCCTCTGCCTTCAGCTCAGGTCATGATCCCAGGGTCCTGGGATCGAGCCCCGAATCAGGCTCCTTGCTCAGCGGGGAGCCTGCTTCCATCTCTCTCTGCCTGCCTCTCTGCCTACTTGTCATCTCCCTGTCAAATAAATAAATAAAATCTAAAAAAAAAAAAAAAAAAGATTGTTTGGTCTAAAGATGGCAAGTCTCTTTTCTTTTTTTTTTTTTTTAAGATTTTATTTATTTATTTGAGAGAGAGGCAGTGAGAGAGAGCATGAGCAAGGAGAAGGTCAGAGGGAGAAGCAGACTCCCCGTGGAGCTGGGAGTCCGATGCAGGACTCGATCCCGGGACTCCGGGATCATGACCTGAGCCGAAAGCAGTCGTCTAACCAACTGAGCCACCCAGGCATCCCAAGTCTCTTTTCTTATATAAGATCAGATTAAGAGGCTTCCCGGATATATACATAGAAAAGATTGCATCTAGGTCAGGAGGAAGATCTCAACATCAACTGCCAGTTTCTGCTTCTGAATATAAATCACCTAATGTCAAGGCTGAACTAGTGCAAACTCTGCTTTTTTCTGCTTTTTTAATATGAAGAAATGGAAGCCTGCAGGTATAAGCTGCCTGATTCATATGATGTCTAAATGTATAAAGACTTTAAATAGTTATGCTTTATTAAGTTTATAATATTTTTTCAAATGTTAGAAAGAAGAAAAGGTTAATCCTGTTAACAAGTGAATTTAGATTGAAAAGAGGACCTGAAGTTTAGAAGATGTTTATAAAATGAATATGAAACATTTATAATTAAAGTGCTGATTGGCATTATAACTGAAAGGAGCTCCCTCCTTTGCTCTAAGTATAGTAATTGCATTAATTAAAGGCAATAAAACCTAAGGTTGCTGGTTAAGAGGTTAAGGCTGAAAGAACTCTAAGGAAGCTTAATGCTCTCTATGTTTCAGTTAAGGCTAAACAAGCTCTAAGGGAGACCAACAGCATTAAAACAGGCATCTAATTGGGCATTAAGTTATTTTTTTAATATCTGCTTTAAAATATCTGATTATCAGGGCACTTGGGTAGCTCAGTCAGTTAAGTCTCTGATTCTTTTTTTTTTTTTAAGATTTTATTTATTTACTTGACAGATAGAGATCACAAGTAGGCAGAGAGGCAGGCAGAGAGAGAGAGAGGAGAAAGCAGGCTCCCCGCAGAGCAGAGAGCCTGATGTGGGGCTCAATCCCAGGACCCTGGGATCATGACCTGAGCCGAAGGCAGAGGCTTTAACCCACTGAGCCACCCAGGTGCCCCAAGTCTCTGATTCTTGATTTTGGCTCAGGTCATGATCTCAGGGTTGTGAGACTGAGATCTGTGTTGGCTTCCATGCTGGGCATGCAGCCAGCTTCAGATTCTCTTTCCTTCTCCTTCTGCCCCTTCCCCCAACTCATGCACATGTGAACTCAATGAATAAAATAAAATAAATTAAATATCCAATTATCTATAAAGCTCTTGGAGAATGTATGCTAGCTAAATAAAAAATCTGATCTTTTCCTCATCATCCGTAAGAAAAGTTAAAGTTTGCTACGATAAGTGGCTATTAGTAGGTTCTAAAAACTGGAATAAAGTCTGGTACCTCAACTATATAAATTAAGCATGTTTCATAAAATAACAAGTACTTGAATTATAGGTAATAATCTTAAAGAATTAACAAAATTCCTGAACAGTCACATAATCCTAGAAGTATCAGACGATAGGAGACAAAACCACTACTGTATATAAATGCTACAATTTAAAAAAAATTATCATTAACTAACACTAATAAAAACTGCATACTAGCTTATGTAGGAAGCTTTTATGAAAATTACAAGTCCATCTCTATAATGCTTGTAATCAGTTTTAAAGAACTGAAGCATCTATGAAAAAGCAACAACCCTTATTCACAGAACAAATGTCCTTCTAACTTGGATTCCGTATGTTTATATTTCCTTTTAACCACATCCATCTTTGCTTGACCCTTCTGTTATTTTTAAATTACTCAAATGCCTAACTAATTATGTCTAGCAGTCTGTTCTGGCTCTTGGTTGATATAGCTGGGACAAAACTTTCCCTTAGACAAAAACTAGTATCTGTGATTTTGTGGGAAAAAAATCATTTCATTCTACTCTTGTTATAAAGTTTTTCAGGAGAAGAAACCACACAAAAAGCTCTTCTCTGATACTTGGTGTGCTCCAGGTGGTACTCGCATTGAATCTAAATGCAATGGCTGGCTTCCCAATATGGTATGCATTTCTTCGAAGAAGTCACAATTTAGAATTTTTATGGTCATATCCAGTCTCCATCTTGCATAGAAAAATCTTAAAACATTTCTAATACAGTTATTTCCATCTTTTTTTCTCATTTAAATATTAAGTAGCATAGAATAAAAAATTACTCAGTTGTATGCCTCTATTCCTCCCTTCCAGAGAAAGGGTACAAAATCTGAAGTTGTCTAATGGTCGAAGGCACAATCCATGGCAAGAAAAGAGATGTTAACTTTGCTCAGTAGGTCATCTCTCCTGTCAGGGCAGCTGGAGATAGGACACAGAAGCACATACTGGAGAGACACCAAAGGATGAGTTACCTAGCCCCAGTGAGTTAAATGTGCACATGAGGGACAGCAACTAAAGTTGTGCCGATTCCTACTGACCCCAAAATGCTAAGCCACTATCTTACTGGTACTGCATTAGAGAATCTGCTAGCCTATATTTTCTATATGGTGGATGTGATTGTATATATCATATTGGTTAGCTGTGGCATATTAAATTGTGTTATTACACTTAAATGACTGTTCTTCAGCCAAACTTGGCAGGTAAAAAAAAAAAGCTTAGAGTATGTAGGATAAATAATAATACTTTAAATTCATGTCACTCTCCCACCTAGGAATCTCAAACCATAGGAATAATACTTTCAGCCAATCCTGCTCTTTTTCAGCTACAGAAGAAGTAGGATTATACAACCTTCACAAAGCAGGTGAGACAAACATTCAATATATTAAGTTGTTTAAGTTGTTTCCTGAAATGGCAGACTTTGTTGTTAGCCTGAGCTTTTTTTGTCCTCTGGAAAAGTACCAATGTTGTACAATATTTCAAAAGCCACTGGGCTGTAACTAATTGAATAGTAAAACCCATGTGGTCCAGATCTGAAAGATCGTTACCCTTGACTCCTCCATGGTATGAGGAGAATGCTTGACAAATTGTAAGAAACCAGTAAATGTTAGACAGTTGGATGACAGATAGATGGGCACGCAGACCCCTATGAGCGTGTCCTGTTACTGATGATGTTCACATGGCCATGTGATAGCAATGTTAGTCACAGGCAAAACAGTAATAAGCACTAGTTCCATAATGATAATTCTCGGTGTGATCTCCAGGTCAATGTGCGTAGGGCACAGCTTCCTCTCCAGTGTACTGTGACACAGTTGTGTGCCATGAAGGGTTTACGGATGTGCTGGGAAGATCAACCCCCTCAGCCTCTGGGGTGAGCGGGAAGAGCTGGAGCACAGAAACTTCCAGCCAGATACCTTTCCATTTATCTCTGTGGGTTAGACATGTAGTTTTTTTGTTTTGTTTTGTTTTGTTTTTTTTGATTGAAAAACACTGGGGAAGATGGACCTAGCATATTGATATCACATCTGTAGTGGAGAACAGATTGATAAGAAGATAGGAGAAACAGGAAGACATTATGTGACATCTGGGATGGAACTTTCTAATAATAATTCTTAAATATTCTGGTCTTCAGTTCTTTTTGTATTCTCAATGTTCAGAAATTGCCTGAAATATTCTCCTGCAAAGGAAGTGTTTTTGTACTAAACAAAGCCTTTATTTCTAAATAAGATTTCTTTGTTTAGAAAGTACTGAATGAACTTTAGGTAACTGTGAAAAGCCAATTTAGGAGAGAATCAGTAAAATGTATTTGGAGGATAAGAGGAAAACAAACCATTGAAAAGATAACAGTTGAGGACAAAGTGGCAAATCAGAAAAGGATAATGATCTATTTGACTAATGAATGGGTAAAGAAGCTGGTGTGTATATACAATGGAATATTACTCAGCCATAAAAAAGAATGAAATCTTGCTATTTGCAACAAGATAGATGGAACTAGAGCATATTATGCCAAGTGAAATTAGTCAGAGAAAGACAAATACCGTATGATCTCACCTCCATGTGGAATTTGAGAAACAAGACATATGAACATAGGGGAAGGGAAGGAAAAATAAAAGAAGATAAAAACAGAGAAGGAGGCAAACCACAAGAGACTCTTAACTATAGAGAACAAACAGGTTGCTGGAGGGGAAGGGTGGTAGAGGGATGGGTTAACTGGGTGATGGGCATTAAGGAGGGCACTTGATGGAAAGAACACTGGATGTTATGTATAATTGATGAATCACTAAATTTTACTCCTAAAACTAATATTACACTTTGTTAGTGTTATGTTAACAAACTTGAATTTAAAGAACATCTTGGAAGGAAAAAAAAGGCGGGGGGAAGAAAAGGGTAACAATTACCCAGGATCATGGGGAGTTTAGAAAACCATGGAGCCAATGAACTTTCTGTATGACTTAGGAGAAAACACAAATGGTTCAGGAGAGTTCTTGCTTAGGTACATGGCTTCTATAAGACCTCAATTACTTAATTAACAAAAGGCAAAACATAGCAAAAGGTATTTCCGCTTTTTTTCAACTGTCATAAAACTGGTTGAACTTTCTCACTTTGACTAATACCAAGTTGAATAAACACACTGGAGCTGAGGAAGTACTGAATGCTGGCAAGGTACAGACTGCTAAATGACAGTGTGGGTACAGATCATCTACTGTCTTTTTATATTATTATTTTAAATTTCACTTGGGCTAAAATAGAAATGGCCATCAGGATTATTCGTAGATTGTATATCTATAACCCAGTGAGGGAAAGAGTTTTTCAGAAAAGAAATAATAATAAAGACAAATTTCCTCTCTTTCATCAATCTTCATTTAAAACACAGGACATGAAACTAAAGTTATTATTTCAAACTGGGCATTCTTAACACTTTTCTCCCATTCGCCAAATGGAAAATGAAGTTTTTGTTTTGTTTTTAACTTTTGTTAGTTGGACACCATGTTCTTAGAATTTTCTAAATGTTTTTTTAACTAGCTCTAAAAATCAAAGTAAAGCCAAGGGAGAAAGGAGAATTCTTACAACCCACATATTCAGATTTATCAAGGAAAAAAAAAAAAGAAAAACCTCCTTCGTATTCTGTATGGTGTCAAATAAGCACAGGACTGGGAAATAGACACACTAAGATTTGAATGCTGGTTTTGTCATTTCTCTCTGTGTGCCTATAGGCCATATAGTGAAACTCTCTGAGTTCTGTTTTCCTCAGCTATAATATCTGAGATGATACATCTTCTTCGTGTAGTTCTAAGTATTAAGTAAGAAAACAGATGTAAAGTTGCCTGACATGTAATGGACACACAGTAAATTGTGGCTCTTATTTCTTCAAAGGAAAAAAAAGGATTTAATGTTTAAAAAACTCGAAGATTGAAAGATTTCTAATTTAATTCTTATACATAATCACCAAACAATGATGATTATATCACTTCTGATTTATAATTAATTAACAGTCATCCTGCATTTGTCTTCATTCCATTTCCTATTGTTCTTTTTGTCCTGATGTTACTATTCCTTGCTCTGTAAGTCTTTTGGGAGTAGAAAAATAGTTTATTTAAACATCTTCACACTTACAATTCTCCCAAAGAATGGAACTGGAAATTGAGAATGTGAAAGAAGAGTTCTATATGAATTAGTAAAATTTGTAAAACATAAAATGGAAAAGTATGGTTTTATGTGTACAAATGATAACAAGTCACACTTTAATTAATGCAGGTAGTTAGTTCATCTAATATAACAAAAACAAGGAAAAAGCCAACAATATCTAAGCACAATCTAGAAGACATAGAGCTATTTTTATCTAGCACATCACTATTTATGAAGTTTTTTTTTTATTTAGGTTAATGTATTAGATTACTTCTTGCATTAGATAACTTACTCTTTGTCCTTTAGGACCTTGACTCCCAGGTGGTCCTCTTGCCCCCACATGACCCTACTCATTGAAAATTTAAAAATCAGTAACAGAAGTCACAGAAATGTTAGCAAAATAGCAAAAACTTTTTTTAATGTCACGTAATTCTCCTTGGGAATTCTTAAAATAAAATTGATTAATCTCCTTTAAAATTTCCTTTATTTATGAAATAAATGCCATACTTCCCTCCCCCATTATTCTGCTATTCTTCCCTTCCCCCGCATTCCAACTAGTTTTCAGGAGGAACCAACCCATGGAGTGACAGTGAAAAGAGAAAAATAAATAACCATTCAGCCAGTCTGACTAGTTTAATCAGCTTGGTCCATCAAAAAAGCAATGGCTGTTGCTGCAAGATTTCTTTCTCATTATTCTAGACATTAATGATAATTATAATAGAGTTTTTTTCCCATTACAATGAAAATGTCACAAATTACACCAAATATGTCACAAATAGATGTAATGAAGACTAAGTTATCTACTTATTACTAAGTCAATTACATGAATTTTTTAGACTTGATAGTTTTTCATAAAGACTTAATTAGAAAATAAAATTTATTTATTTATATGACATTAGGTAGATAAAAACAGTGAACTCTTACAGGATCGAAGATTTATTTATTATCTAATGTGAGTAAAAAGATTGGCAATCATACCAATCTACAGTTTGGAAACTGTACCAATCTCAGTCTTCCTAATTTTAGAAGTTAATAACATGCCTATCAAAGTACTGGAAAGCCAAGACTTTCTTCAAAATAACAGCTTCACAAAACAGCATAAACCATTTCTGATAATAGTTCTATTTAGGGGATTATTAAAGCTTATCTTTTTCATATTTAAGTTGATAATAATGGCCAAATTTTGATAAGCAAATTTATTTCTTGGAGTCAAGATTTGATTACCTTTCTCTATATAATAAATGGAGTATTTTCAAAACTCAAGTTTTGATCAATAAAGATATATTTTTTTCTGACTTTTATCTGGTCGTTTGAGAATACTTCCAAATTTCTAAGAAAAATATTGTAACTTATTTATGTTTTGTTTATCCACGCTCACATGTACATTTGATTACTGACTCTGTTTTCTTATATGTGGTTACTCAAAAGAAAGTTTAAATTTCTTTTTGTTTTAGGCTACACAATTGTACTGATTATTAAAAGTAAATAATATAGCAAGTAGCGGTGAGGAAGTTTAAGATACCATGAAATATTCTAGAGTGTTTTACATTGACTGAAGAGAGAAGTAGCCTCCATCAGTTTATACATTACTTATTTTGCCTAAGAATGGGAAGATTTTCTTTTTAATAAATAAATCATAGATTTAAATTTAAATAGACATTGAAGAAGGGAATACAAAGACTTTACTCACCGGTAATCCCAGGGGACCAATGGGTCCTGGATCCCCAGGAGGACCTGGATATCCCTATAATTTGAGTAAATATGAAAGACATAAAGTTTCTATCATATCTGATTATTTCCATTGAAGACAAACCAGTAAAATATAAATAGTAGTAAAAGTGATCATGTAAATAAGATCTCCCTTTCCTATCCAAGATATAAAAGGTAATGGGAAACGTACTACAGTTAGAAATGACATGATTATACAGAAGCTATATATCCTTTTATTAGTAACTCTGCCTAGAAAAGAAATTTGCTAACCAGAATCACATACTATAACCTATTGAGAAGAGAATATTCATCTTATCTTTCTGTAGGTTTTGTTACGTTATGAATAGAAGGATACTATATAGATTATGAAGACTTTTCATTGTCAGAGGCCAGAGAATTCTATAATTAAGGAATGTGAATGTGTATAAATACTCTAGAGCTTGTTAAATTTTAGAAGGAACACACCCTTTACAGCATAATTCAGAGAATTACAGCATAATTCAGAGAATCTCTTAGTAGATAATAATTCCTGATATTGATTAACCTAATGGGTATATTAAATTTCTTAGTTTACAGCAAATGGACATAGCTAAAAAAAAAAAAAATCTTATAGAGTTTTGCTGATACAACAGAAGTTAAAACTAAAGAATAACTTACGTAAAATAAATTTGTAGACAGTCTTATGTGCCACCAAATCTATTACAATATATTTTCTGAAGCAAGATTCTTTCATTGATATTTTTTGTTCTCATTCCTATCATGTTTAGAAACTATTTAATAAACTAAAAAAATACAATCTATATATAATAGTTGTCAGCTATTACTACCTTAAAGATGCAAGATAGTAAGATGAATTCTGGATTCTGATGTTTCACATATCAAAAATGACATCAGGACCACAAACGCATCTGGTCATTTGAGAATACTTCCAAATTTCTAAGAAAAATATTGTAACTTATTTATGTTTTGTTTACCCACGCTCGCATGTACACTTACGAGAGTGACAGTAATGATATGTGCTATAGAAACTATAAGCTATAAAAGAAAAGTAGAGCCCTAATCATATTCTTTTTTCATTCATTTCACTAATTTATGGTGGCTTAATTCTTCTCTTAAAGCTATAGAGTCATTTGACCAAGTCATCTGATTTTTCATGCTTTGCAGTGGCAATCAGCATTTGAAAGGTAAATTGTTCAAAGGAAAGGAAAATTCAAATGGAAATATACTGTAAAATAAACACTTTTCACTTATTTAAATTTCACTCAAGGTAATTCCACTTCTGGAATTATGATGTTCTTTGGAAACATATATTTCAAATCAATGACTCTTACCATAACACCCTTTTCTCCCTGGGGACCTAGTGGACCTGGACTTCCCCGTTCTCCCTTTTAAAACAAAGAAAAAAGAAAAACATTGAGGCAAATTAATCAGTCATGACTGAGATAAGCCTTGACAGGAAAATTGTCAGACTCATATCTTACATGCACATCTCATTCTAACTGCCAATACTTTTTAATTTACCAATTGTATATTTTTACCTTAAAGTTGCTATACTTCTAATATAATAAAAATCCTCAAAATATATTTCAAGAAATAAAATACTAAAAATATTTTTATAGTAGAAATGCTTATCATTTTGAGGCATATAAAATAGGAGGAGGATAGTAAAAGTATCAAAACATATTTTAAGAATTAACTAATTCCTATAACCATTGAACAAAATTTTATTTCTGTAATCTGTCTACCACCAAGTATAATTATAATAATCAAATATGCCATAGCACATTAAAAGAATTAAACTGATTCACATTAAAATTCCTAGGATTAGTATAGAGCATTTGACCTTGCACAGAAAAAACAAAGTCAGAATAAAAAAAATTACAAATCTAATTTTTTAAAATGAGCTCATTTTATACTTGTTAAATTGTTAATAAAAAATCAATAAGTACATAATAAGCACTTTCAATGTACTGAGAGTTGAAGAGCTATACAGAAATTTGGCTTAGAGTCTACTCTCAAGTATTTGGAGACATGATGTTAACAAAGGTCAATCAATTAGAGGACAATTAAATTGTAAATTGTGTGGTGCTTATCCTAAGTCCAGGAAGGAAAGAAATCAGGAATGATCAGAGGAATCTGAGAAGACTTTATGGAGGAGATTAGACTTTGAGTCCTACAGTCTGGCTTTGAATAAATAGAGGGAAACAGAGAGAACACTCAAGCTAAAAAAACAAACCAGTAAGAACAGGAATAAGAACAAGTATGTAATATATGAGAGGGGAGAGACAAAGGTTTATATTGGAGACTATTAGAAAATGTGTTAGATGAACTGATTAAGCCAAAATTATGTAGTACTTTGACAGCAAAGTAGAGGACCCAAAGTAATTGAGTCAACAGTAGGGAGCCAATGATGGTTTTTCAAAATGTTTCAGATAACCCATCAAAATTAGTCCTCTGCTTGTAGTATGTAGGATGGATGAGAGGATAGAAATATGACAGGATAAATTTAACATAAACTGATAAGAGTATGTTGGGGGCAGGGTGGGCTTTGACTATTAGAAAAGATAAATTACATAGAAAAAAACTCTAAGCCCTGCTAAAAGATTGGGCATAGAGAATGGAGGAAAAATGAAAGCAAAAATGGGTTTCACTTTATTTATTCCAGAAGACTGGAAGAACTGAAATAGGTATAAAGCACACTAATGGACATGAAATTATTGGGAAGAGACCAGTTTAAACCTGGGGAAAAAAGTGATAAATTTTAGACATGTAGACTTTGACTTAAACTAAACATTTCGGATAGCAATAACTGGAATATTTTCTAATTTACTCCTAGTCCTGGCTCTACTTACTCACAGAGTAGCCTTATGTAGTAATTGCAAAAGACTATCATGCTTACAATTTATATCGAGCACAACAGGTTTTAGTCAAAGACCCAAAGTTTTGGTTTATAACCTACTAGTCCATTATAAGATTCCATTAAAAAAAATTTAAAATGCCCTTGGTTTCAAGTAAAGAATTACTTTTTATTTTTTAAAAAGACTTTCCTAAATTTGAAACTCAACATGGACAATCACTCCCAAGGTAATGATTTCTAGGTCATCTTTAAGCAAATTACAATTTCCATTACAATAGCCGGGAATATGCACGAATAATTGCACACTAGATTCCAAGTGAAAAGCAAGAGATTGTGACTGAGACTTGGATAAGGTAAAGTGATAATTGAATTCCTTTCAAAACTGCTTCCTTTAGGGAGCTTGCTCTGATAAAGTTGATTTAAATATGATCTAGTCATAAATCTAGACCATCAGTTTCATCTTTTCTCTTCAGACCACATCATCACAACGCAAAGAGTAGTCTGACCTTTATAAATTAGAAACATATATCCCATTAGCTATATTTCAATATATTTAAGATGTTCAAGACAGATGGTATATTTTAAGTTATGAGTGATTTCTAATCAACATAAAATGCCATATGAATGTCTCCTGTTTGAGTTTAGCCTGGAATTCTTATCATTAGAAAAAAAAATGAAAGGCATTACCTTTTCACCAATGCTTCCAGTAGTCCCAACTTCTCCAGGTAAACCAACAGGTCCCTTTTAGGAAAAAAATATAACAGAAAATACACTTTTTACAACATTGCTATTACAGCATTTTGGTTTTAAGTCACCTTAACCCATGTTTCTTTTTAACTCATCCTAAATTTTATCTTAGAGTAAAATTCTTCCTAGTATAGATATCCAGCCTATGACTTCACATCAAAAAGTAATCTATTCATTCAATCAACAAATATATATGAATGTCTAATATGGGGCAGGCCCTGAGCTGGGAGGCACTTAGTTTCATATCCAAACATAGTCCTTGACCTTGTGGAATTTGTAATCCAGGGGATGTTATAAAGAACTGTAGTTTTCATAGCTTCTAGATGTGGATATATCAACTCATGAAGTCATTTCTGTGACTTCTTTGAAAATTCCCAATATTAGCACACATCCATTCATTAATCCATTGTCATTCAAGAAATATTTGGTGCCTGCTCTGTGCTGGTACTACATTGCTTTGCTGAGATTTCGTTAGCAAGTAAAGCAGACCCAGGCTCTCACGAGGCAAAAAGTCTGATACAGAGACTAAAACCAACTAAATTAAAAAGTAATAATTACAAATCATCACATTGGCTTATAAAGGAAACAACTGTGATAACGAGGTAGAGACTGAAAGAGAAGAGAGGGTAAAGCTCAGGTCTGACATCTAATCTGAAAGCTGAAGAATAAGAAGAGGCCAGTTGGCCAAGAGAAGAAAGGAGAAAGAGTGTTCTAGATGAGTAAACAGCTTGAGTAAAGAGTGAATTTAGTGCACTGAAAGGAATGAAAGAATGCAGTCAGTAACACTGTTACAAAGTGAACAAGGCTCAGTGTTCATCTACCTTGTCTTTATGGATTCTACTTCAAACAATATAGCAAACAAAATAACATAGACCAAGCTGTACAACAACAACATAATCTTTCTCCTGTCTTCAGTTATGAAGCCCTTTTCTACTATTATTTAAAGATGTATGAAGCATTTTCTTTTTCAATAGCTATACTTTGTTTAAATAGATTATTGTATGATAATATAAATTAGCATATAGAAGGCACCTAAATCATGAAAAAAAATGATTTGCTATGTTGAAGCTAACTGAAGTTAAAGCATGGGGTATGATTTTATCTACATATCAATCTCTCCCTCACTCCCCTACCTACCTCTCTGCCTACCTACCTACTTATTTATCTACTCCTCATGGATACACCATGTATGGTAAGCACTTCCTGTGTGTCTTATTTAATCCTCACAAGAGCCATATTTGGTAGTATTATCCTGCTGCTCTTACAGATAAGGCAGGTGAGTTAAATAGCTTGCTGAGGTGGATGCGTTTAAGTAGTGTGGTTGAGTTTAAGTGGCTATTGAGCACTTAAAATGTAGCAGATCAAAACTGACATGTGCAGTAAATGTAAAAGACATCAGATTTTGAAGACTTACTACAAAAAGAATGAAAAAATTAAATCACTGTTTAAATTGATTACATTTTAAAATGAATGTTTTGGTAATATTGCTTGGTTTAAATAAAATATTAGTAAAATCAATTTCATCTGCATCTTTTTACCTTTGTAAATATAGCTGTTGAAAAATGTTAAATGACATTTGTGACTGGCCTTGTATCTCTACTGGACAGCACAAATCTATATTCTCAAAAACTATTCTAATGTTAATGGTTATATCCATTAGAAGTGATCTAATATATTTCTATGATTACTGATTTTAAGAGCATTAACACTTTCACTCTGAGACAATGATCAATAGTTAATCAAATCTGAGAAGAACAATGAAATATAAATATTTGTGAGACAGTAAACAAAATATCAGAAACTGAACACAGACTAATATTGATTCAGGGGAAAAACCCTTTTCCTAACACATATAATCTAGGTGTGTGAATGGAGTAGGCCCAATTGACTTATCCCAGTATTGACTATGTGTACCAGATCAATGTCACCTACAGAGAACTATTTTGCTTAGACCATAGCAGTTGCTTACTAATTAACGGAAGCTGAATTAGGTACTAAGATTTAAAAATCCAGAGATTTTATATATGAAGATTAATAAGATTCCTAGTTTTAGATGACCTAGCAAGCAAAGACAAGCATTTTCAAAGGTAAATCTGGATGGATCTAAGCAACAGTTACTACTTAGATGCATTCTTTTCGTTCGCCACAGTCCATACCAATTGCTCTTAACTCTTATTACTATATATTACCTGCTTCCAATAGGGCATTTGAGTTTGTCAGTACTGATGTCAAGTATTAGGAGGTGCAGTCTACCAAATTTGGAAGAAATAAGTTCTCACTGGAAAATGGGCAGTTCATAGGCTTATATCTTTGTCCACAGGGAATCGTTAATAAAACTTATAATGTATTAAGACTCTGATTCCTCCCAACAGTTTTCTTTAGTTTCTTCTATCTGTTTTCAAGTTATACACTTATGGAGAAAATTCTAAATTAGTGTTGTAGGAATGATGTACATTTTCCCAAAGGTGAAATGTATAAAATTTCATTCATAATTATTTCATTAGTTATTATCTACCAGGTATAAGACACTATACTAGTCAATTTAGAAATAACTAATAACTAAAATACAAAGAAGATAGCAAAAATATTACATGAAGATAAAGTACTATAGAATATCAGATAAAGTTAAGTCAGCAAACTGTGACCCCAAAAGCTGGCTACCTCTTTTTCTAAGTTTCACTAAGACATAGCAATGTCTACTTGTTTAGTAATTCTCTATGTCTGCTTTTGCCCTACAAAGGCAGAGCTTAGTAGATGTGAGAGAGTCTGTAGGGCCCACAGAGCCCAAACCATTTCTCTTGGGTATTTAAGAGAACTACAAAGCTACAAAACTACAAAACTACAAACCACTGAAGCTGTAGCCTTCATTTATAAGAACTATCAGAAATTTATACTTTTTTGACCAAGAATTTTCATTTAAAAAGTTTCAAAACACTGATTCTATATCTAACACACATTAAGGAAAATGACAAAGCCTAGAGCCAAAACACACTGTGTGTTAAGAGCTAGACAACTTTATAATAATTGAAAATATTTCATTTTTTATAAAATAGGATACGTAATAGCCTATTTATAGATTTTGTTAGCTAAAGCAGAAATTCCGAAGGCAAAAAGCCTTGCATATAATAAATCACTTGTTAGAACTGAAAAGAAGTATTATTTTCTTCAAAAAGTCAGTAAAACTCTAAAATACACTAGTTCTATTTTTTTAAGTAACCACATCCTCCTTATTCACTAAAGACTAATATAAAATTGGAATATTTCCTAGTTGAAACTAAAATGTTTAAAAAAACTTTGACATAAAGTTCATAGACTTGACAATTCTGCCTTAACTGTGGCTTAGAACTTGTTTATATTGTTTCTAATTTTCTTTTTGGTACAGAAACAACTGCAGGTATAAGATAAAATAAAATAATTCAGAGCCCACATCTCTTTAAACTCACTTGAAAATGGGATATTAGAAGGCTAATTCTCGAGGATGTAGCTCAGTTTTATCTTAGAAACATATTAATTTCAATGTTTGCACTTATTAGTGTTACTGAGTTTATCCACTTTTAAAAAATTTTTAGAAGTTATCTTACTATAATAAAAGCAATATTTGGTTATACTATATGAAATTGCTGATATCTGACTTTTTTTTTAAACCTTAAACATTGGTAATTTGACATGATTCAATCTAGTATAAAACTTATAGGGTAGGAGAAACAGAAGACTGGCCATGATGAGAAAGTGACAACTTTAAGCACTACATCAGAAAATCTATTTCCATTCTATTATTTACTTCTCCTCCTTAAGATCTTATACATTCACACGTTTGCTGAAGATAGTGAAAATACAGACTTCTTGTCAGTCTAGACAGATACGGGGAAGATGCAGAAAAGTGGAAATACAGTGCAGGTAATCAATCTGTGTAAGAAAGAGGAATGTGTTTTTAGATAAGACGGATATGAGATGTATATTGGACATTCTGGTAGGAACATTCGCAACACAATTGAGTACACAGGCAAGATAATTACAAAGAGTAACTGAGTAGATGCATCACCGAAGAGAGTATGGGGCTGAGAAAAGGAAGGACCAAGAACAACAACATTTAGCAAGCAGGATGGAAAAAGGAAACTTACAGAATTGACTATATAAAGAAAGTATACTGTCAAAAGGAGGATATTGTCAGGGTAGTTGGGTGGCTCAGTCAGTTAAGCATCTGACTCTTGATGTCAGCTCAGGTCATGATCTCAGGGTTGGGAGATCTAGCTCTGCATTGGCCTTACATTCAGTGCATTGTCTGGTTGTCCCTCTCCTTCTGTTTTTCCCCATTCTTGAACACGCTCTCTCTCTCAAATGAATATATAAAGTCTTAAAAAAAAAAAAACCTAAAGGAGGATATTGTCTATTTATTTTTGTCAATAATGTTTTTTTTTAGACTTTTTCATTTAGGGGTAATTTTATGACTTGACAAACATGAATGGGCCTTTTCTGTTTATTTCAAAATACATCATTGTTCCTAAAAGGCTAACCATTGTATCATTTCACCCCGATTTTCAAATGAAACCTATAAGCTTAGGATATATTTGACAGTGTGATGTGGACTAAGCAACTTCAGCTCATTGTGCCTCCTCCTTTACCATTCAGGAAGATGTAACCTCAATTTCATTAGTCTGCATGTTTTATAAAGCAAGGGTAATGTCTTATCTGATACTACATCCCTTATACCTGGCATACTTCTTGGAATACAGAACATAATTACAAATACATGTTGAATGAATGAGTCAACAAATTAGATGGAGCAGTAGCGGTGGAAACAGATGAGCTGCCCACATCACCAGCAGAGATGCATAACCAGAGAGGCCTAGATCCAAAGACTAACTAAAGTGAGAGTATAAAGGCATGTCCATTTTTGCCTAATACGGGATTACTCTGTTGGGCTAATTATATGCTCCAGATCTCCCCTAAATGATTGTTTGGCTCTCATTTCCTCCAGTGGGAGGACGGAGAAACTGAGCAAAGCCCAGGATTTAATAGAGTGATCAAACTCCAGGAGAGGTTAAATGTCTAACCAAGACAACTCTGTTAGAACAAGGCCAGGGCCTTCTTTGGGGAAAAAAAATGGGACCCTGACACTTGTCATGAGGATACCTAGATAGAGGTCCCTGAAGATTCTGAAGCACCAGACTCTATGAGCTTACAAATGTGGTCTACCTCTCATTAATGCTAGCACTTTCCCCCTCTAAGAAAACATGTGCCTCAATTAGGATTTTTCCATACATCCTCTTTTGGCCATTATGTCAAGAACTAGGGTTAACTTACAGCTTGATATGTCTGATATAGGAGGAAGAGACTATATCCCAAAGAAATGAAAGATTTAGCCAATATATACTGGTAGGAATTGGGGCAGTGGGAACCTGATTTGAGAGGTACTTAATCAAGGGAGACATAACATAATCTAAAATATAGAAATATAATATAAATTAGATATGAGAGTTTATTAATTTGGGAGCACATATTAAAGATATAGGACTTAAAATCCTAGGGTGCCTGGGTGGCTCAGTGGGTTAAAGCCTCTGCCTTTGGCTCAGGTCATGATCCCAGCGTTCTGGGATCGAGCCCCACATTGGACTCTCTGCTTGGCGGGGAGCCTGCTTCCTCCTCTCTCTCTGCCTGCCTCTCTGCCTACTTGTGATTGCTCTGTCAAATAAATAAATAAAATCTTTAAAAAAAAAAAGACTTAAAATCCTGTCAAGGACCTCAAGAGATTGTGCAAGCTCCTTTAGTGGGTTTAAGCTGTGAGATAAGTAGCTCTGCCACGTGGTCCATATGACCAGGAAGACCCTATAGTTTTTAGAAACATCACAGGTGGGAAAGGAAGATATGTAGAGCTAACAGCAAGCCTTGGTAGGAAGGATGCAAAAGTCTCCTTAGATTTTGTAGCAAGGCCATGCCATTTGCAGAAGAGAATTATATGTGTTTTGAAAATCAAATTCTAGTGTGCTTCTAGGCTCTAAACTGAGCACCTAATCATGGACACCAGATGACCATGCATCATCAGCTGAGTTGTGTCAGACACAAGGTGAGCAGTTCCAGTGCAATGGGGCATGGAACATGAGCAGGACAGAGGTATAGGCAAACTGAATGAACAAGTAGTCGAGACCCCCAACCAGGACCTCTTTTTTTCAGCAGATACCTCTGGCTGTCTGGGAGATGTCTTATGACCAGCTGCTTGAGAACAGATGTCCAAACTTGGTTTATGGATTGGTAGGCTTAGTACTATGGACTTACTATTTGTGTCCTCTCAAAATTCCTACGTTAAATATCCAATGGAATGGTCTTTGGAGGTAGGGCTTTGGGGAGGTAATTAGGTGATGAGAATGGAGATAAGGTGATTAATTCCATGATGGGATTAATGTCCCGATAAGAAGAGGAAGAGAGCTAGCCCTTTCTCTATCTACCATGTGTGGATACAGTGAAAAGATAGCCATCAGCATATCAGGAAGTGGGCCCTTATCAACCACTATCAATAACATGTTTGTTGTTTAAGCCACCCAGACTGTAGTGTTTCATTATAGCAGACTGAACTAAGACACTTACTACGGAGTTGCAAACTGAAAATGGATGGAAGCCGTACTGTAAGTTCACTCAGGAGTGTCTTAAAAGGCAGTGGATAGGGACCATTTCTAATGAGCAGAATTTCTGACACTGTGCCAGACTGACTACTTTCTGGGAAGGAGAAGTGGCTTCAAGTTAGAATATGCACAGACTAGCAGATATCTGTGAGTGACCCAGCTGGTTGGTTAGTCACCTGAAAGGAAGAAGATTGTAAGATTGGGAACAAGGCTTCAAATGAGGCACGTAGCATACATAGGTACCTTAGACACAAAGTGCAAAGATTTTGCATCAAACGTTAACGCCTAACAAAGAAGGCCAAACCTGGAAGAGTGCCTGGAAGGATACAGAATAATTCAGAAAGTTGACATCAGCAAGTCTTGGTCATTAGTCATCTCAGTGTTGGATACTGGGCGTATGAATAAAATGAGCATGGTGGGAGGGATGAAGGTGTGCATGGGTCTGACATCATGGGTTCCTATTAACAAGGCTGAATTAATTATTGCTGCTACTGAATATTCACACTGCAAACAACAGAGAACAATACTGTTCTCATGATATGATGCCATTCTTTGAGGAGAACAACCAGCCCCTTGGGGGCAAATTCACACTGGAAAGGCCAAAGAATTATTGTAACAGAAATAACAAACTCTGGGAATCGGTTTCTTTCTTATCCTCAGCCCTCAACTAGCAGCAGTATCTGATAGCTTACAAAGTGCCTAATCTGTCTTACAAGATCCCAAAAACATTGTGTCAGACCATGGTACCCATTTTATAGCAAATAAGTTGTGACAGTGGGCCTATCATGGGATTTAGTAGTTATATCATATGATAACAAGAAGCTTCCAGCCTGCTGGAACACTGGATTAGCCTGCTGAAGGAGCAGTTAAAGTGCCAGCTAGGAGGGGATATATATATATATTTTTTTTACGATTTTATTTATTCATTTGAGAGAGAGAATGCACAGCAGGAGGAGCAGCAGAAGGAAAAGGAGAAGCAGGCTCCCTGCTGAGCAGGGATTCCCAATGCAGGGCTGGATCCCAGGACCATGAGATCATGACCTGAGCCGAAGGTGGTTGCTTAACCAACTGAGCCACCCAGGTACCACCTGGAGGTGATACTGTTTAAGGATAAAGCACTACCCTATAGGATAAAAAAAGTATATACACCAAATCAAAGACCATTATATGGTACTATATCTCCAACAGGAAATAGTCATTGGTCCTGGAACCAAGGGGAGGAAGCAGAATTAATACTACTTACTACCACTCCCAACAACTCTGTGGAGGACCCTGTGCTTTCCATCCCCACAAAATGTAAGCTCTGCCAGAATAGAGGTTTTGGTCCCCAAAGAGGATGTATTTTCATTAGGTGACACAGTAAGAGTTCCACCATTGATCTATAACCTATGGTTGCCCTTTGAATACTTCAAGTTCTCTGTATCTGGGCACCAGAAATCAAGAAAGAGTCACTATTGTGGCATAGTTCATTCACTCCGATCATCAGAGGCAGAAGATTGATATCATTTGTGGTCCTAAAGCTAGCTGCATTGTTAGGGGCTATACTTTGTACTACTAAGTCCTTTTCTAATTTTTCCCTCAGGAGGAGAATCTACCAGAAACCTAGAGCAATCCCTTGAAAGGATATGAAGTCAACCCAAGTAACACAAGGAGTAAATGGTTGTGAACATCAAGATGGGCCACCAAGATACATCACCAAGGAAGAATATGTTGCCTAAGCTATTGTCAGCTTCATGTCTTCACCTTCAGAGGGCCTTCCTGACCAATGCATACCCTAAGGTGACCCATATACTATGAGTGCTTGAGTTGGAGTATAAAAAGCCCAGCCATTCAGCCCAGCATGGCGAGTTTATAAAGGATTCAGAGCTTCCTGTACAGATGGTTGAGATTTAAGTAGGGCCTCTATCAATTTGACTTCTCTATCTATTTAACCCTATTTCCTCTTCCTCTTTCCTCAGGCATTACTTTCTAATAAATATCCTGCAGCAAAATGCTATCTCAATCAGTCTACTTCTGGAATATCCCACTTGTGGTCACAGTTCCTCCCTAAATGGGAGTCTCAATCTACAGAGGGCCTTGGAATTATGACAAAGTATCAGTGAGTCCACACATAGATACTGAGACTACACGAAATACAGAAAAGCAGGACTGCAACTTGTTGGTCTGTAAAAATGATCCTCATTTGTGAAAAGACAGAATTATCACTAAGAGTAGTCTGAATTAGTAAAGGGAGATTCCTTTTTCATGTATTCCCTTTTGACAAGATATAACTGTCATACTTAGTGTAGCTACTAAGGTACATATTGTCAACCTACTTTTAATGCCTGGGTAATGACTATTATCATTGTTAGGATGAACTGAACGCTTTATCCTTTTTACTAAAAGGGAGGAAATTGTTCCTTACATATATATGGTTTCTGGGGATTGGCTTGCATGTCCAAAGTGTAAGAAAATAGCATTTGGAATGTATCCCAAATGCAACTCAAGGGAGACTCTCTGAGATAGCAATTGGTGAAATTTCATTCCTCACCCTTTGTACTAAGTGATAAATCTTTTCTTGATATATCAAGGATGAAATTTTCAAGCTCACCAAAGACTAAAGACACTTTGGCAGCAAAAAAAATATAGCTTATTATAATTTGTTTTCCAGAATGTTTGACTTACTTTACAAAAAATCCTTTAACCCTACTTCTCTTTCAAGTAAGGTACACTTATATTGTATACAAACACTAACACTATACCAATACCTGGTGCCCAAGAATTTAAATAAACCAAATGAGGAAGCCATGTAGCATAGTGATTATGATAAATCATACCTGTTACTAAATACAGATAAAAACTCCCTTGATTTTTTTTTCCTGGAATAATGTGTAAGTGAACAAAAACAGTGATTACTCATCTGTGTTCTCTACTGTCTTTGAAAGCAAGAATGTGCCTAATTAGCCTTATTAGAGTTTCTGAAAACTGAAGATAAGCTAGCTATCTATAAGCACTGGTGATGGTGACATACTAAAGGAAAGCCAATTATTTAGAAAGCCTGCATTCGTTAACACTTTAAAACGTATAGACATGCCCCAAAATTAATTAATTCATTCATTTCATCAACAAACATTTGAGAATATAATACATGCCAGATATTAATTAATAATGCAGAAAATTTATACTGTGAGTTAAATTTAAAATACAGACAAGCATTTCATTATTTTAGAGGCTCCTGATTGGACAATAGTTTATTGTGGCAACAGTTCCTCCACTTCAGACTGTTGGCATTTGGATATACAAGTTTTCTAAGATCTATAACTCCATGGTCTGCTCAGTATCCAAACAAGGATTTCAGTTTCTGACATTTCCCTGACAACTACTTGACTCTTACTTCCTTGGATCATACATGTAGTCATGGAATAAAAGTTAAGAATGAAGTTTTGCCTTAGGAAGGTCTGGCAATAATTAAAAGAATATGCCTGGAATGTCTACTCAACAGATGCTTTTACTCACACTTATGTTATGAGAAGCTTGAGAATAGAAAGGCAACTGGTGCTATCCTCCCTGCACTAAATCGCCTGGCATCTGTTGTTCACATTATTCTCTCTTCTGAATGAGTCTCATGACAATAAATCAAAGGTGATAAAGTGAGTATCAACACAGGGCTACCCCAATCTTGGTTGAACTTCTTAAATTATTGATTAAAAAAATAAAAAAATAAAAATTTCTTATGAGAGATAAGAGTAATTCTCCTGCTGTGACACTTGTGTTGCAAAACATTTGAACTGTAAGTTCTTCTTAAAGTTCTAATAAATTAGCAGGCTCATTCACAGAAAAGAATATGTGCTTAGAATTATAGCATATTTTTTGCTACATATGAAGCATTAAATTAGTTCTGCATTCTTTCATGCAGATCTTGTATGTCTTGAGTTTGTGTTTGTGTGTGTGTGTGTGTGTATGTATTCTATCTGAAAACAAAACTACTAGTCAGAAAATCTGTTGTCTGATGACTCCCATCAAACCCTTCTTCCATCAAAATCTCTGTACCTAAAAATGAAGAAAATAAAATTGTTGTATTGGTAGATTACTAAAGAGTTGAGTTCTAGTTTAGATCTTCATTCATGAAACAAGTCATGGAACCAGTTTGGGTCTCATCCTTCTAATTCTACAAAACAAAGAGGATGGACCAGATCATCTTTCTCATACATCATAGTACTGAAATTCTATAATCTCTCTCAAAGTTTCCAGTACTAAAATTCTATAATTTAACCACAGGAAGATGAAAAGCACCCAGGTATTTAGAGATGCTTAAAATCTTTTGAACAGGTGGCAAAGAGATGTAATTTTCTTTAATTGGAATACTTTTATTTCGGAGTAAGGAAGGTGCATCTACCATCTGGGATCTTCATTACCACTATGGAAACAATTTACTGATAAACCTCTACAGGAGGCAGACTTTGTGATCTCTCTTAGATCTTCCTTTATTATTTTCTTTAAACTCATTGTTTATTACTTTTTTAAAAAAAGCTTCTAACTTATAAACTCTTCGAGAGTGGCCTGTGTTCTGCTCGTCTTGATGTTCATCTCAGCTAATCTCATCGCCAGCACCTTACTTGGCACAGAGCAGATGCTCATAAAATATCTACAGAATGATGCATAGCATAACTTGGATGCTAGATTCTTTTTTTTTTTAATTTCAGTATAGTTAACATATAGTGTTACATTAGTTTCAGGTATATAATAGAGTGATTCAACAATTCCATACATTACTCAGTGCTCATCACAAGTGTACTCTTAATCCCCTTCACTTACTTCACCCACACCCTCACCCATTTCCTCTCTGATAAACATCTGTTTGTTCTCTATAGCTAAAAGTCTGATTTTTACTTTCCCTTTTTTTCTTTGTTTTGTTTCTTAAATTCCACATATGACTGAAATCTTAATAATACTTGTCCTTCTCTGACCTATTTCACTTAGCATTATACCTTCTGGATCCAACCATGTTATTGTAGATGAGAAGATTTCATTCTTTTTATGGCTGAATAATATTCCATTATGTATACACCACTTCTTTATCCACTCATCTATCCATAGACATGTGAGTGGCTTCCATAATTTGGCGATTGTAGATAATGCTTCAATAAATGTAGGGTGCATATCTTTTTGAATTAGTATTTTTGTATCCTTTGGATAAATACCTAGTAGTACAATTACTGGATAGCATGGTAATTCTATTTCTAATTTTGGAGGAATATCCATACTGTTTTCCACAGTGGCTGCACCAGACTCCATTTCCACCAAAAATGCATGAAGTTCTTTTTTCTCCCATCCTTGCCAACACCTGTTGTTTCTTGTATTTTTTATTTTAGCCATTCTGACAGGTGAGGTGGTATCTCACTATAGTTTTGATTTGCATTTCCCTGAAGATTGATGTTGAGCAGTTTTTCATGTGTCTGTTGGCCATGTATGTCTTTTTTTTGAGAAATGTCTTCATGACTTCTGCCCATTTTTAAGTTGGATTTTTTTGTTTTGTTTTGGTGTTGATTTCTATAAGTTCTTTATATATTTTTGATACTAACATTTTATCATATCTTATGGATATATCTTCTCCCAGTCAGAGGTTGTTGTTTAGATTTGTTGACTGTTTCCTTTGCTGTGCAGAGCTTTTAATTTTGATGTAGCCTCAAGAGTTTATTTCTGCTTTTCCATTGCCTCAGAGATACATCTCTGGATGGCTAATATCAGAGAAATTACTGCTTATGTTCTCTTTTAGGATTTTAATGGTTTCAGTTTTCACATTTAGGTCTTTAACCCATTTTGATTTTACTTTTGTGTATGGTATAAGAAAGTGGTCCAGTTTCATCCTTTTGCAAGTAACTGTCCAGTTTTCTCAACACCATTTGTTGAAGAGACTGTCTTTTACCTGTCACATATTCTTGCCTCCTTTGTCAAAGATTATTGGTCATATAAACATGGGTTTATTTCTGGGTTTTCTATTCTCTTCCATTGATTTATGTGTCTGTTTTTGTGCCAGTATCACACTGCTTTGATGACTACAGCTTTGTAGTATATTTTGAAATCTGGGATTGTGACACCTCAAATTTTGTTTTTCTTTTCAAGATTGCTTTGACTATTCAGGGTCTTTTGTGGTTCTTGAGAAATTTTAGGATTATCTATTCTAGTTCTGTGAAAAATGCTGGTAGTATTTTGATAAGGATTGCATTAAATCTGTAGATTGCTTTGGACAGTATAGACATTTTAACAATATTTGGTCTTTTAATCCACCAGCATGGAATAACTTTCCATTTGTAAGTGTTGTCTTCAATTACTTTTATTAATGTTTTATAGTTTTCAGATACAGGTTTTTCACCTCATTGGTTAAAAATTTAACAGGTAATCCTAGGGATTTTATTATTTTTGGTGCTATTTGTAAATGGGATTTTTTTTCTTAATTTCTCTTTCTGCTACATCATTAAGAGTACAGAAGTGTAACAGAGTTCTATACATCGATTTTGTATCATTCAACATTACTGAATTCATTTATAAGTCCTATTAGTTTTTTGGTGGAATCTTTAGAGTTTTCTATATATATACTGTCATGTCTTCTACAAATAGTGAAAGTTTTACTTCTTCCTTGCTGATTTGGATGCCTTTTATTTCTTTTTGTCATCTGCTTGCTATGGGTACAACTTCTAGTACTATGTTGAATAAAAGTGGTAAGAGTGGACATCCTTGTCTTGTCCCTGACCTTAGGAAAAAAGCTCTCAGCTTTTCCTCTTTGAGTACGAGGTTCGTTGTGAGATTTTCATATATGGCCTTTATTATGTTTAAGTATGTTCCCTCTAAACCTAATTTGTTGAAGGTTTCTATCATGAATGATTGTTGTACTTTGTCAAATGCTTGTTCTGCATCCTACTGAAATGATCATACGATTTTTTTTATCCTTTCTCTTGTTAAGGTGATGTATCACACTGATTGATTTGTGAATATTGAACAAACTTTGCATCTTGGGAATAAATCCCACTTGACTGTGGTAATTTTTTTAATGTATTGTTGGATTCAATTGGCTAATATTTTGTTGAGAATTTTTACATCTATGTTCATCAAAGATTGGCCTTATTTCTCTTTTTTGTAGTGTCTTTATCTGTTTTTTTGTAGGGTAATGCTGGCCTTAGAGAATGAATTTTGAAGCTTTCCTTCCTTTTCTATTTTTTGGGATAATTTGAGAAGAATAAGTATTAACTCTTCTTTAAATATCTGATAGAATTCACCAGTGAATCTATCAAATTCACATTTGGTAGAAGCCATCTCGTCCTAGACTTTTGTTTGTTGGGATTTTTTTTTTTTTAAGATTTTATTTATTTATTTGACAGAGAGAGAGAGAGATCACAAGTAGGCAGAGAGGCAGTCAGAGAGAGAGAGGAGGAAGCAGGCTCCCCGGTGAGCAGAGAGCCCGATGTGGGCCTCAATCCCAGGACCCTGGGACCATGACCTGAGCCGAAGGCAGAGGCTTTAACCCACTGAGCCACCCAGGCGCCCTGTTGGGAATGTTTTAATTACCGATTCAATTTCATTGCTGGTAACTTGTCTGTTCAAATTTATTATTTCTTCTTGCTTCAGTTTTGGTAGGTTATTTGTGTCTAATAATTTATCCATTTTTCTAGGTTGTTCAATTTGTTGGCTTATAATTTTACATAATATTCTCTTATAATTATTTATATTTCTATGATGTTGTTATTTCTCCTCTTCCATTTCCAATTTTATTTGACTCCTCTCTCTCTTTTTTGTTAGTCTCATTAAAGGTTTATCAGTTTTGTTGATCTTTTCAAAGAACCAGCTCCTGTTTTCACTGACCTGTTCTATTGTTTCTTAGTTTCTATATCATTTATTTCTCCCCCTCTCACTTACCAACTCTTTTTTTTAATGTTCAGTTAGCCAACATATAGTACATCATTAGTTTTTGATGTACTGTTCAATGATTTATTGCTATGGGTTGCATATAACACCTAGCACTCATCACAACATGTGCCCTTCTTAATATCCATCACATGGTTACCCCATCCTCACACCCTTTCTCCCTTCTGTAACCCCTATATGAACCACATCTTTATCCATTCATCTGTTGAAGGATATCTTGGCTTCTTCCACAGTTTGGTTATTGTGGACATTGCTTCTATGAACACTGGGGTGCATGTGCCCCTTCTTTTCACTACATCTGTATCTTTGGGGTATATACTTAGAAGTGCAATGCTGGGTCATAAGGTAGCTCTATTTTTAATGTCTTCAGGAACCTCCATGCTATTTTGCACAGTGGCTGTACCAGCTTGCATTCCCACCAACAGTGTAAGAGGATTCCCCTTTCTCCACAACCTTGCCAACATTTGTTGTTTCCTGTCTTGTTAATTTTTGCCATTCTAACTGGTGTTAAGGTGGTATCTCATTGTGGTTTTGATTTGTATTTCCTGGAGGGCTAGGGATGTTGAACATTTTTTCGTTTGTCTCCTAACCATTTGTATGTCTTCTTTGGAAAATTGTCTGTCCATATCTTCTGCCCATTTCTTGACTGGATTATCTGTTTTCTGAGTGTTGAGTTTGATAAGTTCTTTATAGATCTTGGATACCAGCCCTTTATCTGAAATCTCATTTGCAAACATCTTCTCCCATCCATGGGTTGTCTCTTAGTTTTGTTGACTGTTTCCTTTGCTGTGCAAAAGCTTTTTATCTTGAAGAAGTCCCAAAAATTCATTTTCACTTTTGTTTCCCTTACCTTTAGGGACTTGCCTTGAAAGAAGTTGCTGTGGCTGATTTGAAGAGGTAACTTCCAAATTCTCCTCTAGGATTTTGATGGATTCCTGTCGTTCATCTGTTTTGAGTTTATCTTTGTGTATGGTGTAAGGGAATGGTCCATTTTCATTCTTCTGCATGTGGCTGTCCAGTTTTCCCAGCACAATTTATTGAAGAGACTGTCTTTCTTCCACTGGATGTTCTTTCCTGCTTTGTCGAAGATTAGCTGACCATAGAGTTGAGGACCTTTCTGGAGTCTCTGTTCTTCCACTGATATATGTATATCACTTATTTCTGCTCTAATCTTTATTATTTCCTTCCTTCTACTGGTTTGGGGTTTTGATTGTTCTTCTTTTTCTAGCTCCTTTATGTGGAAGGTTAGGTTGTTTGAGATATTTCTTACTCCTTCAGGTGGGCCTGCATTGTTATAAATTCCCCTCTCAGAATTGCTTTAGTTGCATCCCAATGATTTTAGATCACTGTGTTTCATTTTCATTAGTCTCCATACAGTTTTTGATTTCCTCTTGATTAGTTGTTTACCCATTCATTGTTTAATAGCATATTGTTTACCTTCTATGTATTTGTGTTATTTCCAGACTTTTTCTTGTGGCTAATTTTTAGTTTCATAACATTAGTACATAACATTGTTTCAGAAAAAATACATGCTATGAGTCAATATTTCTGAATTTGTTGAGACTTGTTTTGTGGCTAAATATATTATCTATTCTGGAAAATGTTCCATGTGCACATGTAAAGAATATATATTCTGCTGTTTTAAGGTGGAATATTCTGAATACATCTATCAGATCCATCTGGTCCAACGTGTCATTCGAAGCCACTGTTTCCTTACTGAGTTTCTGTTTGGATGATCTTTCCACTGATGTAAGTGGGGTATAAAAGTTATCTATTATTATTGCATTACTATCAATTATTTACTTTATGTTTCTTATTAGCTGCTTTATGTGTTTGGATGCTCCCATGTTGGGTGCATAAATATTTATAGTTGTTCTATCTTCTTGTTGTCTTATTCCCTTTATAATTATTCGGTGTCCTTGTTTGTCTCTTGCTACAGTCTCTGTTTACATTCTATTTTGTCCATTATAAGAACTGCCACCTAGGCTTTCTTTACACTTCCATTTGCATGATAAATCCTTTTCCATTCCTCCACTTTCAGTATGGATGTATCTTTAGGTTTGAAATGAGTCTGTGGTAGGCAGCACAGAGATGGGTCTTGCTTTTTATCCATTCCATCACTTTGTGTCCTTTGTTTGGAGAATTTAGTCCATTTATATTCAAAGTAATTATTGACAGGTAAGTACTTATTGCCATTTTGTTACTTGTTTTATAGGTCTTTTTGTAGTTCTTAATTCCTTTCTTGTCTTGCTCTCTTTTCTCACTGTCTGCTGGCTTTCTTTAGTGATATATTTGTATTCCATCCCCTTTATTTTTGGCATATCTATTACTGGTTTGTGATTTGTAGTCACCATTAGGTTTATATTTAACATCTTATGCACACAGTAGTCTATCGCTCATTCTTTACTCCCCCCACCACACATTTTAAATATAAGGTATCATACATTATATCCCTTAATTTGTGAGTCCCTTGACTGATTTTTATAAATACACTTAATTTTCCTGCTTTTGTGCTGCCTACTTTTCCTACTCCTACTAATGGTCTTTCCTTTCCACTCAGAGAGTCCCCTTTAATATTTCTTATAGGGCTGGTTTAGTGGTCATGAATTTCTTTAACTTGTTTCTCTGAGAAGCCCTTTATTGCTCCTATTCTGAATGATAGCCTTCCTGCACAGAGAATTCTTAGTTACAGGCCTTTTTTCTTTCAGTACCTTGAATATATCATGCCACTCTCTTCTGACCTGTAAAGCTTCTGCTGAGAAGTCAGCTGATAGCCTTATGGGTTTTTCTTGTATGTAACTGTTTCTTTTTCTCTTGCTGCTTTTAAAATTCTTTTATCACCATTTTTGCCATTCTAATTATGGTGTGTCTTAGTGTGAACCTCCTTGGGTTGATTTCATTGGGGACTTTCACTACCTTCTGGATCTGGATTGCTATTTCCTTCCCCAGATTTTGGAAGTTTTTAGCTATTGTTTCTTCAAATAAATTTTCTACCCCCCCCTTCTCCCTCTGGGATCCCTATAATGCAAATGTTATTACACTTGATGGTGTTTCTGAGTTTCCTAAGTCTAATTGTCTTTATTATTACTATTTTTTCCTCTCTCTTGTTCAGTTTGATTGCTTTCCATTACTCTGTTCTCCAGGTTGCTGACCCCTTCTTCTTCTTCCTCTAGTCTATTATTTATCCATATAGCATACTTTAATTTCAATTTTTGAGTCCTTCATCTTTGATAGTTTTTTTTTTTTTTTATTTCCTATCTCTTTGTGGAGGATCTCACAACCTCTAAGGTCCTCTAACCTTTTCTCAAGTCCAGTGAATATCCTTATGACCATACTTTAAATTTTCTATTGGGTAAATTATTTATCTCCATTTTTTATTTTTTAGCTCTCTTGCTGTGATTTTTGTCTTTTTCTTTCATTTGGGATATATTCGTATTTCTTCCCATTTTGTCTAACTCTGTGTGTCTGTTTCTCTGTGTTAGGTAGGTCAGCTACATCTTCTTTTCTTTAAAGTAGTGGCCTTATGAAGTAGAGGTCTTGTAATGGCTTATAGTGCCATGTTCCTTGTTCACCAGAACTTAACCCTTCAGAGGTTTTCTCTTCTGTGTGTTGCATGTGCCCTACTATTTGAGCTGTTTGTCTTCAGTCTAGTCATCTGCAGTGGTTCTCTTTGCCTGCTGTGGGCAGTGTCTTTTTCCCTGTGTTGTTAGTGCACCAGTCTGGGGCCTCCTTGGGCTTATACTGAGTCAGACCACGTGTTTGTCAGTGATGCAGCAGCACTGAACTGGAAGGTGATTTCCCTGTGTTGTCCCCCTGAAGAGTTTTCTTTGGTGGTTGAGGCCTGCAGTCAGACCAAATGTCTGCTTCCAGCCCACTGTTAGGGCTGCAACTGAACTGGAAAGTATCATTATCTTCCCCTCTCCTTGGAGCAGCAGTCACCTTGGAGTGGTGTTGGATCCTACTGGGGCTGCTTGCATACTGCCATGCTTGTGGTACCCCTCTGGAGGGCCTCCAGCCAGGACATATAGGAAAGGCAAGTCTACAGAAGAGTACAGGGGCAAGGCTTGCACTTCCAGCAAGATCCATGCTGGTCCACTGTGGGAGGAGACATGCAGTCACCTGGGAAAACTCCTGCTAGCCTGGATTGGGTTGGAAGGGGTGTTTCAGCAGAAGCACATGGAGGTAGGGCACGCTGTTAACAAGCTAGTTAGAGAGTGTTTCACCGTGCTGATTCCTGCAGGTGTCCTTGTATCTAGGCTAGGAGGCATGGGAGGGAAATGGTGCCTATCAGCTTATTGTTCTTGGAAAGTCTTCCAAAGGTCCCTGCTCTATAGCACAAGCTCTGAGATTAGTAAATAAATCTCCTTCCTCTAAACCCCAGCATTTTTTTCAAACTGCTGACTCTGTGCTATATCTCCATAGCCTGTTTGCTTTGTTCCCCAAAGGGGAGACTGCTAATTTCTAACATTCCATGTATAAAATCTCACTGGTTGTTAAGTCCCTCTGGTTTTCTTTCTTTCTTTTTTTAAGATTTATTTATTTATTTGACAGAGAGAGAGTGAGCACAAGTAGGCAGAGCAACAGGCAGAGGGAGAGGGAGAAGCAGGATCTCCACTGAGCAGGGAGCCCGATACAGGGCTTGATCCCAGGACCCTAGGATCATGACCTGAGCTGAAGGCAGCCGCTTAAATGACTGAGCCACCCAGGGGCCCCTCCCTCTGGTTTTCCTTAAGAAATTAGAAATAGAGCTACCTTATGCCTCTGCAATTTCCTCTGGTTTTCAAATCCAAATGTTACAGGGATGTCTTCCCTTTGCAGGTCCTCCATGCTTGGGTACCTGGTGTAAGGATCTGTTCTTCTCCCTTCTCTGTGCCTGCTGTGTCCCTCCCTCCTGCAAGACAGTCCAAAGGGTCTGTTTGGCTACCAACTGCCTCTCTGTCTTTCCTACCCTCTTCAATGTGGCCTCTTCTTTACATGTGGCTGCGGAGAGTCTGCTCTACCTATCTTTGGGTCATTTTCTGGGTTTGATGTTGGTGTTATCTAGTTATATCCATGGGGTGAGGTGAGCTTAAGATCCTCTTATTCCACCATTTTCCCCAGGAATTTCAGATGCTGGATTCTTAATTAAAAGACTGAAACTTGGAAGTCCACATAGTTTACTTATATATAAAAATGTGATGATCTTTACTTTTCTATTTAAATTATTAAAAAATAAGGAAGGAAAAGTGGAGATCAGAGAGGAAGAAGGATGTCCTCAAGAGACTTTCTTTTTTATGAAATAACAAATCTTTTTTAATTTGTCTGTGAACTGGTTGGACAATGGTTGTTTGCAAGACCATTTGACTGATACCTATGATATTCTTAGAGCACAGGTGTAGGAGAACATATTTAAGATATGCTGCAAAACAAACAAACAAACAAACAAAAAACAGACCTGAAAAGCTCTGCTGAAAAGTGAAGATATCATTTGCCACAATGAAATTGTACTGGGTCACATTTGTCATGTCTTTCTTGCACCATTTATTCCTGCTAGTTCTGAGTATCTATCCTATTTCATTTTGACCTCATTAAGTGATTGGCTTATTCTTGCCTCATTCTGTATATGGTATAATGTTGCTCACTAACTCTCTAGTATTGACTCTTACAGACCTTGGTTTTGGTTTCATTACATTGTAGAATATGCTGGGTAAATTAGTAATTTCACCAGAACCCTACAAGTAGAAAACTCTTTTTCTGCAGAAAAAAGGTCCTTGAACATTTACTGTGCTAATGATAAATATAATAGCATTGTGCTGAAAACACTGAAGCTTAATGATGGCCTTACTGCCTGTTTGAGAAGGTGAAGCAATTTTACAAAACTCACATATGAGTTGTTAGGTTCCTCATAACTCCTGACTTTCTCCAAAAAGGCTAGCAAGGTGGCCATGTCTACCACCATGCTGGTCATATGATATTCCCCATTACTCAACTCAGGGCATCAAAAATAAAAGATACTTAGGGATAAACTGAACCGAGAATGTAAAAGACCTGCATCCTGAAAACTAAAGACATTGATGAAAGAAACTGAAAAAGACACAAATAAAATATCCTATGTTCATGGATTGGAAGATTTAATATTGTTAAAATGTCCACATTACCTAAAGCAATCTGCAGATTCAATGAAATTCCTGTCAAGATTCCAATGGCATTTTTTATAGAAATAGAAAAAATAATCCTAAAATCTGTATAGAACTTCAGAAGACCCCAAACAGCCAAAGAAATCTTGAGAAAGAACAAAGGTGGAAGTAGCACACTTCCTTGATTTCAAATTATATTACAAAGCTGTGATAATAACAGTATGGTATTGGAATAAAAAGTCACACAGGTCAATGGATCAGAATAGAGAGCCTAGAAATAAACCCATGCATATACAGTTATTAATTTATGACACAGAAGCCAAGTATACTCAATAGGGAAAGGACAGTCTCTTCAATAACTGGTGTTTGGAAAACTGGATAGCCACAGGCAAAGAATGAAACTGAACCCTTCTCTTATATCATACACAAAAATCAACTCAAAATGGATTAAAGATTAAATATAAGACATGAAACCATAAAACCCCTAAAAGAAAACACATAGGGAGGGTAGCCCCTTGACATTGTTCCTGGCAATATTCTTTTCACAGCAAAAGCAAAAATAAACAAATAGGACCATATCAAACTAAAAAGTTTCTTCATAGCAAAGGTAAGCATCAACAAAATGAAAAGCAGAATGGGAGAACCATACATCTGATAAGGGGTTACTATCCAGAGTATATAAGGAGTTCATACAAATCAACAGTAATAAATAAATAAGCAAACAACCCAATTTTAAAATGGGCAAAGGGGTGCTTGGGTGGCTTAGCTCATTAAACATCCAACTCTTGATTTTGGCTCAGGTCATGATCTCAGGGTCGTGGTATTGAGTCCCACGTTGGGTTCTGTGCTCAGTGCAGAGTCTGCTTGTCCCTCTCCCTCTGCTTGTCCCCCCTCTCTATCTCTAAAATAAATAAAATCGTTAAAAATATAAAAAATAAGTTAAAAAGTAATAAAATGGGCAAAGAATTTGAATAGACATTTTCCCAAAGAAGATATAAAAATAACCTTCTGGTACATAAAGGTGCTCAGCAGCACTAGCCCGTCAGGCAAATGGAAATCTCAACCACGATGAGATACCACCTCCCACCTGTTAGAATGGCTACTGTGAAAAAGACAAAAGATAACAAATGTTAGCAAGGATATAAAGAAAGGGGAAACCTTTTATGCCATTGGTGGGAATAGAAACTTGTACAGTGCTATGGAAAACAGTACAGAGATTCTTCAGGAAATTGAAAATACAACTACCATATGACCTAGCAATTCTACTTCCCAGTATATATCCAAAGGAAATGAACTATTATCTTGAAGAGATATCTGTACTCCCATGTTCATAAAGGCATTATTTACAATAGGCAGTGTATAGAAATAAACTAAATGTCTGTCAGTGTATGAATGGATAAAGAAAATGTTATCACAGCTATGAGATGAATAAAGCCTGAGGACTTAATGTATATCACTGTGACTACAGTTGGAAACAATGTTTTGTAAAATTGACATTTCCTAAGAAAGTAGAACTTAAATGTTTTCACATACATATAAAAGGTGAATATGTAAGGTGATGGATGTGTTAAGTAACTCTATGGGGGATTTCTTTCGCAATGTACATGTATATTAAACCATCACATTTTACACTTTAAATATCTTACAATGTTATTTGTCGATTACACCTCAATATAGCTGAAAAAAATGAACTGATATAATAGAACATTTTATTACTGGAGATTGTAAATGATCTTTGATAATATAAAGAATTAGAAGACCTCGAGAAAAAGAAAGAGAAAATGCTGAGAGGAGGGATCTGAATGGGTTTGGGAGGAGAGGTGATGAGTACAGATTTGAATCCAATTAGTCTAAGGTACAATTTTTAACTTTAAAGGAAACTACAGATCAGAGAAAGCTTTTGGATTTATCTTCATTTATTGTTTATTTCTTAAATATAAGTTACACTTCACATTTAGGCTTTGCTCCACCAACTCTGGTGTTTAAAGAACTTAATCTAAACCTGGAAAGTCATGTAAATAAATAAGAACAATAAATTATGATAGAAGTATGTATAAGGTATTGAGGATAAAGCAATCAAGGTTTAGAGGAGGTGAAACTTGAGCTGACTTGTAGAAGAACAGTAGGTATTTGTGAACCAGAAAAGACAGGAAGGACATTACAAGTAAGTGAGGAGAGCCAGGTGAGTTGTGACCACTCGTGCCTTACCTCCCTCCAGCCACTCTGAACTGTTTATAATATAGTTTTGCAAACACCGCAGATATTTCATGCCTCCATATATTTTATTCTCATGCTGCTGTCCCCATTGAAATGTCCTTCCTTATTCAGACTGTCTCACAAGAATATGTCATACTTTCAGACTTTGCTCAAGCACACAAAAGTGTGTGCTTTTAAGATGCAGCCAGTAGCAAATAAATTAGAAAAATTATCTTTCTTCTTAATATATTTCATGTAAATTTCATCTAAAACTCATGTAAATGAAATTAATTTATTCCATCATGTAAAACATATACTATTGCCAATGTAAAATATATTAGGCATGTGTTCATTGCTGTGGGAAGCAGTTTTCTATATAGATAATTCACATAAAAAAGTAACTGTGATATAAATAAAGCAAAATAAGCTAAGGACCATGATAACATAGATAAGGCACTGAAAGGTTTAACAAAGAAAGGTACTGAATCTAACTTTGGGTGGGGATACCAGAAAAGATTTCATGATAGAGCAGATGATTTGAGAGGGGTGTTGAGAGTTGATGTTAGGCAGACAATGGAAGTGGGAAAATGAAGGCCTTTAGAGGTGACAGAAACAATCTGAACAAAGGCAAAAATAAGAGGGTTCCTTTTAAGGAACACTGAATGCCCAGTTTGGTCTAGTAAACTGGGAAGTGTGAGAAATAACAACTATAAGGATAGATGAAGGATATATTGTAGGAGGTCTTAACAATGAGGTTGAAAAATTCTTGTGATCTATATTCTTAAGGCTTCTACAAACTCACTTCCCCCTTAAAACCTATAATGTCCCACCCCCGGAGCATTTTTGGAGGAGCTTGTATCATCTAGGTCTTTCCAGAGTTCAGTGACGAAATTGATTTTATTGCTAATGATGTAATCAACACAGCAAAGAAACATAGATTTTGACAGAGAATTTTTTCAAAACTCATTAATCAGGAAAAAAAAAAAACAAAAAAAACAAAAAAAACAACCCTCACAAAACCGAGTGTGTAAGAGTACTATCTCAGCAGCTATGATCTTTCCATCTGGAACTGAAGATACAGAAAGGTTATATAGTTATAAAAAGTTTTCTATAAGACACAAAGTTGGCTGTGTTTATGGTTAAAATAAAATCATGATTTCACTTAATTATTTTTGCTATGGTCAAAAGAAGAGTATTAAACATGTATCTTTTTGAACAAAAATGCTGTGATGTTCCCCCTCAGGCTGTTTTGTTGAATTGATGAAAAAAAAGAGATGTTTCATAAACAGAAGACAGAATGCAAATGTGAAATATCTCAACCTAATGGAAAATACAAGTCTAATGACATTCCTTAGAACTTTTCCCAAAGTAATGAAAGAAAAACTCACTAAAATTTAATATATGGAAATCCTTTGACTCAGAACAGAACTTCAAAAATACATGTATAATGTTCAAAAAAATGTTGCCAATGAACTTGGGCACATAAAAAGCAGATTTCTTTGTTCCTGGGAAATACTTCCTGATAAGATTCTTAAGTGTTTCTTGAGAACAGAAAAAGATGAATTACACTAGAGTACTTTGGATGGACATATGGTCTACATATAAATGCAAATTCATTTACTATGTTAGCACTTAGTACACAAAATCAGTGCATGGTAGCAACACAACACATCTGCTAGTTTAATCTGCTTTTTGATTTGAAGAAATCACATTCACATTTAGTGCTTTTTTATCAATAATAAAAGAGTAATGAAGCAGATTCATTTAATAAAGACTGGTATATCCCAAATAAAGTATAACTTCCTGTGAAAGTAAAGGCAAACTAGAGTCTGTAAGCCAAATTCTGCCTGTTATTTCTTTTTTTTTTTTTTTTTACTGTTTTTTAAAATATTTATTTATTTGAGAGAGAGAGAGAGAGCACACACGGGGATGGGGGTGGAAAGGTAGAGGGAGTGGGGAGAAGACTCCCTGCTGAGCAGGGAACCCAACTAGCACTGATCCCAGGGTCCTGGGATCATGACCTGAGTCAAAGGCAAACGCTTAACTGACTGAGCCAGTAGGTGCCCCTTTTCCACTATTTTTGTAAATAAAATTTTATTGGGAACACAGCCAGAGTCATTCATTTCCATATTGTCTAGGAGAGTTTTTGTAATGCAACTGCAGAGGGAGCTGTGTAGTTGTAACAGAGATGATATGGCCTGAAAGTCTAAAATATGTAATATCTGGCCTTTTACAGAAAAGTTTGCATTATTAATGTAGACCTTATGCATTTTTTTTTAAAGATCAGAACCATAAAATTTTTTCACTAGCCTTTCTCAGATTCAAAACTGCCTTTGGCTTCTGTCAGAGCCGCAGTGCCTACAGGTAGCCCAGGGCAACCCCTTTACCCTGGTTCCTACCCTTATTTCTATCAGTTCTGTCCATTCTTTGACACGAATAAGAAATGTATTCTCTATCTTATAAATTCTGAACATAAACACATTATTAGAAGTCTATATTTATTGAAGTGTAATATCTAAATAAAATAAAATAGTGCACTCCTAATAAATGAAAAGAATATATTTTTAAAAAAGATTTTATTTATTTGATACACAGAGAGAGATAGCACAAGCAGGGGGAAGGGAGTAGCAGACTCCCTGCTGAGTGGGGACTCTCCCAATGCCTGGGTGAATCGTAGGACCCCAGGATCATGACCTGAGCCCAAGGCAGATGCTTAACTGACTGAACCACCTAGGTCCCCCCTAGATAGTGCAGCTTTTATGCAAACATAGCTTCAAGGGAAGTCCTTTAGCACTCTCTCCCAACCAAAGTGCTGCCCCACACCCCTTCTATATAGAAATTTAGAGCTGCCATTTCCTCAAAAACCATGATTACCACATTGTAGTTATATCTAACTGAGAAAACAGTAACATGTTTTTAGCCAAATAAAGCCAGGGGTTTGATATCAACATATACATCCTTATGACAGGCATGAAAACAATTTTTACTATTTTTTTTTTTTTAAAGACTATCTTCTAGGGTGCCTGGGTCACTCTGTGTTCAACTCAGATCATGATCCCAGGGTCCTGGGATGGAGCCCCACATCAGGCTCTCTGCTCAGTGGGGGAATCTGCTTCTCTGCCTGCCTGCCATTCTCCCTGCTTGTGCTTTCTATCTCTGCCAAATAAATAAAGAAAATACTTTAAAAATTATTATTTTTTTAAATCAATTCTAAAATACATAAAGTGATCAAGTCTATGTTTCCTTAGTCAGAATGCTAACAGCCCCCCAGGCAGTAGCAAGGCTAAATGCTTACATGTGAAAAGGACTAATGTTATTGTTTGTGTTTGGAAGCACAAACTTCCATTTTCATCTCTCTTCTGTTTGATTACTTTGAGCAGTGTATTGCTATTTCATTTGGGTAATCTGGAAACTTCATTAGAGTAAGAAAAATTCTCTTGTTTATTACTCTTTAATATGATGTATATGATAAATACCTTGTTCCCTATGTTACTCCATAAATGTTGGATCTTGTCCCAGAATATTTTACTTTTTACCTGTCACTAAAGGTATATTTAGTAAGGACTCTCTCTCTCTTTTTCTCTCTCTCTCTATATATATATATATACTTAATATAAAGTATATGAACCTTTATATTTCTAAGATATGATGGGCTTTCAAGAACTTCTGTGTTTTTAGCTTATAGCACAGTATTCTGTGTATCATTACACAGATAGAAATTTTGACTTTTACTTTTATTTTATTATCATGTGAATTTTTTTCATTTTTGTTAGCTTCCCCTTTAATAACCACTTATATGTGCTTTAATCTTGGCCTACCTCTAGGACACTGGCATTTGCAACATGAACAAATTTCTATAATCTTCATTTTCCCATACACTTCAACTTTCATAGCTCCAGAAAAAAGTTCTGTAGGACCACATTTAATAGAGTATTTGTTATTTTCCTACTAATTTATTTTTCTTTTTACAAAGAGATGTCATAAATGTCGATAAAATGGTGTATTTTATAGCCCAAAGGATTCAGAAATCCTTCCAGCTTTATAAACATTTAAACTTTTCCTAGAAATTTGCTGACTCCATTCTCTTAGAAAAATCTCCTGTATTTGTGATTAAAAAACTATTGATCTCAGGGGGGCTGGATAGCTCAGTCAGTTAAGTGTCAAACTTCTGATTTCAGCTCAGATCATGATCTCAGGGCTGTGAGGTCAAGTCCCACGTCAGGTTCTGCACTCAGCATGAAGTCTGTTTGGGATTCTCTCTCTCTTCCTCTGTCTCAATCCGCCGCACACACACCCCACTCTACATTCTCTCTAAAATAAATAAATAAATCTTTAAAAAAAACACTACTGGCATCTCATTATGAAGTAATAGCTCACCTCGGAGTTACCTGCACCTGGTTTTCAGAGAATGCTAGGTTTTGAACTGTCTTTAACTCACTTATCTTCAATTTGCCTAGAATTGTAATGTCATACACCTTCTCTGTTCATATCCACTGGTATGTTCACACACTTTGTGTGTATTCCCTTTTGATTTCACTGATTTATATTTTCTAATTTTCTTTTTTTTCTTTCTAATTTTCTACAGCGTAGTGGACTTAATACTACTGTGAAATTAATTTGCTGTGGATTCTTTTTTTTTTTTTTTAAAGATTTTATTTATTTATTTATTTGACAGAGAGGTCACAAGTAGACAGAGAGGCAGGCAGAGAGAGAGAGAGAGAGAGAGAGAGAGAGGGAAGCAGGTTCCCTGCTGAGCAGAGAACCCGATGCGGGACTCGATCCCAGGACCCTGAGATCATGACCTGAGCCGAAGGCAGCGGCTTAACCCACTGAGCCACCCAGGTGCCCCGATTTGCTGTGGATTCTTAATCCAGTAAGTGTTGCTATTTACACAGTTCAAAGATGATAAATGTCAACTATATGATCCTGAAACATAATAATTTCGGTATATCTATGTTTTTGAGACTCTTCCTCAAAGGATAATGCGGTATTTGGGACCCCATAATTTCTAACTTTATATAGTAACAACAGGACAATATGTATTCATTAGAAAAACAATTGGGAATCTTTCTCTCATTGTTAAGAGGAAGCAGCGTGCTAAATTTCTTAACTTCTCTGAAACATGTTTTCTTTTGTACAAAAGAGAAGTGATTTTTATATCCTAGAGCCTGTGTAAGGATTAAATGATATAATATATACAAAGTATCTGAAATGTCACAGATTTTCAGTAAGTAGTACGTATTTTTATTATATTCAGGTAAATATCCTTTTCATGATTGTATGTACGGTAGATATAAATTTTGTGTAACTTTCCATTCTGAGAAAAATTACCTTTCCCTGCCATGTAGGAGACATACAACAGCTTTGTAGCTGTCCCACAGGTATGCTGTGTGCAGCTTGGAAAGAGGAAGGGATAGATGACATTTTTAAGATAAAGCACTGAGACTACAGAGACCCTATAAGGTCAGTTTGATAGAGTTTTACTTTCTTCTGGGACTTTCCTCAAGAAAATATGAGTCACTTTTTACGATTTAGGTAAGTCCATCTAAAGTAGCATACTCCTTTTAATGAAAGAAGAAATGGAAGTTACTAAATAAAATAAACTTGAATGAAGTTTGATAATAATTTTACGGTAATACCAGAGAGCAACAAAACTCATCACTGTATTAAATGAAGTTTTTCGATGAGCACTTCTTAAATATTTTCTTCCAGATCTTTCAAAATCTTTCCTGATTCCACTGTAAATATATTAAATTATGTTTTAATAATTCTCAGAAATTAATAACACTTGACAATATTTTAAAATTTAGTTGCCAGCTTGACCTAAGAGATTATGAAGTAAAATTTTATTTTGCTCATTTCTGAATCTATTGATTCCCAAGTTTCCATTTAAAAGACAAGACAACTAGGGGTGCCTGGGTGGCTCAGTGGGTTAAAGCCTCTGCCTTCGGCTCAGGTCGTGGTCCCAGGGTCCTGGGATCGAGCCCTGCATCGAGCCCTGCATCGGGCTCTCTGCTCAGCAGGGAGCCTGCTTCCTCCTCTCTCTCTCTGCCTGCCTCTTGCCTAGTTGTGATCTCTATCTGTCAAATAAATAAATAAAATCTTTAAAAAAAAGACAACTAGAGTAGGATGGGAAGACAGCAGAGTTAGAGGATCCTAAACTCATCTCTTCCATGTATACAATTAGGTAGCACTCATATTGTAAATAACCTGGAAAATGACCCGAAGACTGGCAGATCAAACTCCACAACTAAAGGTAAAGAAGAGGCCACATCAGAGAGGGTACAAAAGGCAACAGTGTCCCCAACAATGGGGAACAAAAAACTGGCAGTCCATGGAGTAGGGGAGGGAGCTGGAGGCATGGGGGGTTGGTAGTGAAAAGACTGTCACACAAGGGAGCCTGCATGGAGAAGATGAATCCCCATAAACTTTGGCTTTGAAAGTGAGAGGGACCAAATTTTATGAGTTCTTATAACCAGCCGGTTTTAAAACCTGGAATTTTAAAAATTGGTGGGCTCAGCTTTGGGAGAGCCCAGAGGGTAAGGGGAAACTAAATCCCATCCTTAAAGAGATCACAGGACAAACAGCCCCCACAGGGACAACACTGAAGCAGCAGTTTGAAAGATGCCTTGGGACATGTAAGCAGGAGAGTAGTTTACGCATTTTGGAGAGCATCTAAGGACAGGGATCACAGGAAGACCATCTAGAAACAAAGGAGCTGGCAGGCACTGTCTCCATCCCCCACCCCCCACCCCCAGCATAAACACACAACCACCTGTGGGAATCAGCACAGTGCCAAAATTTACTACCTAATAGCTTACACCAAGCCCCATCCCTTCAGCAGGTGGGGCTTCAGCGAATCTGCCCTTTTCAGTCACCCTTGCCCAAGAATCCCAGCAGCAGTTCCCTTCCCCTAGAAGACCAGCACAAACCTTGCCAACACCATGTCTCCTGACCAGTGCACTTTGTGGATCAACCCAGGTCAGTCCCAGTCCCAGCAACTGCAGCAGGTCTCATTTTGCAAGCAGACTGGTGGACACCATGCTAAAACTGTGTGCCCCACACCAGCCTGGTTGGTCCCAGCAGCGGCAGCAACTCCTTGCAATACACTCACAAGCCTGTCCAAAGTAGTGCTACAAGCCTGGCAGCACGCAAATAGCTCCCTCAGGGGCCAGGACCACTTCAAAGTGACCACTGCCCTGAGGTGAAGGAAAGATAATCACACACCAGACCAGATCAATTTAACAGATAGAGTCAGAACATTCCATCCTAAAACAACAGAATACACATTCTTTTCCAGATCACACAGAGAACATTTTCCAGAACAGATCATATATTAGGCCACAAAACAAGTCTCAACAAATTCAAAAAGATTGAAGTCATACCATGCATCTTTTCTGACCCCAATGCTATGAAACTAGAACTTCTTTCTAGAAAAAGTCTGGAAAGAGCCTAAATATATGGAGCTTAAAGAATATGCTCAAAGAATGAGTCAACCAAAAAACTGGAGAAATCAAAAATTACATGGAGAAAAATGAAAATGAAAACACAATGGTCCAAAATCTTTGAGATACTCTAAAAGCCGTTCTAAGAGGGAAGTTTATACAGGCCTACTCAAGGAGCAAAAAGCATCTCAAATAAAAAACCTAAACTTACACCTAAAGAGCCACAAAAAGAACAAACAAAACCCTAAACCAGCAGAAGGTAGGAAATAATAAAGCTCAGAGCAGAAATAAATGATACAGGAACTAAAAAAACAATAAAACAGATCAATGAAAAGAAGAGCTGGTTCTTTGAAAAGATTAAGAAAATTGATAAAACTTTAATCAGACTCACACACACAAAAGAGAGAGAGAGAAAGAGAGGAGTCAAATAAAATCAGAATGAAAGAGAAGAAATAATAAGCAACACCACAGAAATACAAAGGATTGTAACAGAACATTATGAAAAATTATATGCCAACAAATTGGACAACCTGGAAGAGATGGAAAAATTCATAGAAACATATGACCTTCCAAAACTGAAGCAGAAATAGCAAATTTGAACAGACTGATTATCAGCAATTAAATTGAATTAGTAATCAAAACACTTCCAACAAACAAAAGTCTAGTACCAGATGGCTTCACAGATGAATTTCATTAAACATTTAAGCAAAGCTAATACCTGTTCTCGAATTTCTCCAAAGAATAGAAGAGGAAAAAAAGACTTCAAATTCATTCTATGAGACCAGCATCCCTGATACCAAAAGCATATAAAGACACTACCAAAAAAGAGAACTATAGGCCAATAACTCTGATGAACATAGATGCAAAAATCCTCAGCAAAATCTTAGGCAAACTGAACCCAACAATACATTATAAAAATCATTCACCACTATCAAGTAGGATTTATTCCCAGGTTGCAATGGTCGTACAGTATTCACAAATCAATCAATGTGATACATCACATCAATAAGAGAAAAGAGCAGAAGCGTATGATTATTTCAGTAGATGCAGAAAAAACATTTGACAAAGTACAAGATCCATTCATGATAAAAACCTTTAACAAAGTAGGTTTAGAGGGACAATACCTCAACATAATAAGGCCTTATATGAACAACCCACAGCTAACATCAAACTCGATGAGGAAAAACTGAGAGCTTTTTTTCCCGAAGGTCAGGAATAAGACAAGGATGTTCACTCTTACCATTGTTATTCAATGTATTATTGGAAGTCCCAGCTATAGAAATCAGACAAAAAAGGAACAAAAGACATCCAAATTGGTAAGGAAGAAATAAAACTTTCACTATTTGGAAATGACATTATACTATATATATAGAAAACCAGAATGACTCCACCAAAAAATTAGTATAACTGATAAATGAATTTGGTAAGGTTGCAGGACACAAAATCAACATACAGAAATTCACTGCATTTCTATACACTAATAATGAAGCAGCAGAAGGAAAAATTAAGAAGCAATCTCATTTACAATTGTACCAAAAATAATAAAATAGCTAGGAATAAACTTAATCGAAGAGGTGAAAGATCTGTACTCTAAGAACTACGAAACACTGATGAAAAAATTGAAGACAACACAAACAAATGGAAAGATGTTCCATGTTCATGGATTGGAAGAACAAATATTGTTAAAATGTCTATACTAAGCAAAAGCAATCATTTAAAACAACCCCTATCAAAATACCAACAGTATTTTTCACAGAACTAAACCAAACAATCCTAAAATTTGTATGGATCCACAAAAGACTCCAAAGAGCCAAAGCAGTCTTAAGAAACAAAAACGGAACTGGAGAGATCACAATTCTGGACTTCATAGTAAATCTGTAGTAATCAAAACAGCATGGTACAGTAGCATAATAACTAGCATAATAACAGACACATAGATCAATAGGACAGACTAAAAAACCCAGAAATAAACCTATAATTATGTAGTCAATTAATCTTTGACAAAGGAGGCAAGAACACCTCTATTTGCTCTTGAAGGAACTGGTTATAAACCAACTTAGAATCAGCCATCGGAAGATCTATGATTCTAAAGTTTTGTAATGAGAAGTGGAATACCTGATTTTGAGGATTATCCATGGCCTTTCCTCTTCCTCTTCCTTTCTGCTCCTCGGTCTTTTACTATACACTAGCACACCAGAGGGCAGGCAGAAAAACAGAGAGGACACAGTAGACGGCTTATGAAATTATGCTAAATTGATAAATTAAGGTATAAATGATGTAAATCAAGTAGTTGAGTTCTACTTTAGGAGGTAAATCAATATGCCAGACTATAGGACACTCTTAATAATACCTTCAAGTAGAAAAGTTGCAACTGAAACTTCATGTAGTCACTTTATGAAAAAGTATTCCAAATTTTATATTCAAAGTAACAAACCAGAAAAGAATCCTGGGGGTCACTGCCAATCGTTTTCCAAAGACATCCCAGGTTTTCTATTTTTGTTTTTGTTTTGTTTTGTTTGTTTTTCTACAGGAAAAGGCCTACATGGTTTTGATTATCTCAGGAATAAAGGAAATAGAAGTTATTATCCCCTTCATGAAGAAGGTTGTGGAACCGTTGCCTCTAAAATATCTAGTCTAGTTCTGTTTGCTATAACAGCAGGAGGACATAATCAAACTGGAGGAGAGCCAGAAAAAAGAAGCCAAATTGGCAGGTGAGAGGAAGACTAAAAACATTTAAATTCTTAGAAAAGCTTCCTAGATTCTTAGAATTGGAATTATTCTTAGACATCATATATACTAATTCCTTATGCTTCCCGAATATGCCTCATCAATCATAAATAATCAAAGGCCTACTATATGCTAGGGACTGATGAGGATCCTTCCCCTTTTTTTTTGCAGCCTATGTGCAAATTATCTCCTCAAATATATCTCATATGCATCCACTTCTCTTATATCCACTGCCATCGCCCTGGCCCAAGTCAACTTTCTTTCTCATTTAGGCTACCACAATAGCATTCTAACTGGTTACCCTCTTCTACTCTGCTCCGCTTAACCATGTTCCAACTTACCAATTCATTGCCACCAGCATGACTGTGAAACACAAATTAAATCCTGTCATTGGCTTACATAGAATACTTCAATGATTTTCCATCTAATTCAGAATCAAGTCCAAAGCAATAAACATGGCCCCAAAAGAATTGGCTCCTGCCTCCTTTACTAATAGCCCCTCACTTTGCTTTCCCCTTGGCTCACCAAGGTCTATCCACACTGGCTTTCAGTTCCTAAGACAGCCAAATGCTTTTCCATATAACAATAACCACCACCACCACCATTATAGCTAACATTTCTCGAGTTTTTAACTACATGATTGGCTCTGTGATAAGTGCTTTAAGGACATTACCATGTCTAATCCTCACAAGAAACTTCATGAAATAGTTATTATTTTTATCCTTTTACTGTTGAGAAATATTTATTTAGAGGATATTTAGAGAAATATTCAGAGAAATTAAGTAATTTCTCTGAAGCAAGATAAGTCCAAAGGTATTAAGTCTGCTATATTGCATATTCTAGGAATGCTCTTTCTCCCTACTCTTCCCTAGGCAGATCATACCATGCCTTATGGTTATAACTCGTAAGTCATTTCCTCAAAACAGACCTCTCATTTTCTGATCTAAATTTGGAACCTCTGTCACAGTCCTTTAAACTTTTCCTCTATAGAATATATCACAGCTTATAACTATGTATTTCTTTATGCAGTGATTTATTTAAAATTTGTCAAACCTCCAACAAACTATACATTTTATGAAGGATCATATGAATATAATATAATTTCTGCTGAATAAATGATTGAAGAAAATCATTCAAACCTTCTAAGAATGAGGTGTTGAATCACTCCATGGGAGAGTCTGAGTGTTAGAAATTCTACTGAAATATTTTTGCCTACAAAGAAAGCTGTTCCCTTACAATGTCTATCCATGATCCTAGTTCTGATCTCTTGATCTATACTAAAAAAATTAAATTCTTTTCTCTTGTATATCTCTTCAAATATTTCAGCCTAGAGAGTTAAAGACAAAGAGGACTGGCTATTAAGGTGAGATAATTCCAGATTTGTTCATAAAAAAAATAGTATGCTAGAGTGCAGAAGATGAGGGGCATCATTTGGAATTACAGACTTCTTAGGGCACATTTACAGAAATTATTTACTTGCCTGCAGAAAATGAATGTAAAAAGTATATAGACATGAAATATAGATTGGGTCACTGTGCTGGGCATGCTGTATCACAAACTGGGTTCTAATTTGTATAGATCTAGAAAGACACAAAACTGGAGGCGGTCCGGTAAAGGCAATTAAAAGATGTACAAAAAGATTGGGAAAAGTAAAAACTAGCTATGCAAATACAACTAATCTTAAATATTCTCAAATTATAAGGCTGATGTCAGGAAGTGTGATCATACCTTCCTATATCTCTTACGAGTTTTGTTTTAAGAGAACTCTAGATTAGATGAACTAAATATCTAAGATTTTGAAATTAATAACATGAAATAAAAATATAATATAATAATAAAATAATAATAAATAAAATATTCTTTAGGCATTTTTTATATTTTAAATTAACTCAATATAGTCACTGAAGTTTTTTTAAGTCTCCCATCCTGAATGAGAAAGATGGAACCTCAAAGATGAAAAGGCCCTCTTGTTTGATAATATATTTGATGCCTGAAATCTCTCTACAACTTGTAGTCCAAGTGGCTGCTAGTTAACAGTAAACATCCTCAGTTATATTAAATGACTTGATGGTGGGGGATCCTTAAATCATCACATACACTTTAAATATCTTATAACTTTGTCAGTTATACCTCAATAAAGGTGGGGTATGATGCTTTGGATTTTGAGATTTAGATTTTGAGTTTAGATCTTAGGTTTAAAATCTCAATTCCAGAATTTATTAGCTGTGTAACTTTGAACAGGTTACTTACTGTGCTTCAATTTCCTCATTTCAAAAACTGGAATAACAAAATGTGTCTTTGAAAATTGTTTGAGAATTAAATGCAATGCCACAGTATTAAACATCACTTTGTATTATACCTGGCACATAACAAATAAATGCTCAATAAATGTTCATTTCCCTCTAATAACAGAAATCCACTATCTGCCAACACAGTCCATTTCCACCTTAGACACTGGGCTCTTATACTGTGTGGAACCAGTCCAATATTGCTAAGTAAATAACACTTAGAAGTTTAACATATGAGGTTATGTTAAGAAAAAATGCTCTTGGGGTGCCTGGGAGGCACAGTCGGTTAAGTGTCCGACTCTTGGTTTCAGCTCAGGTTCTGATCTCAGAATTGTGAGATCAAGCCTCACACCAGGCTCTGGGTTCAGCACTAAATCGGCTTCAGATTCTTTTTCCCATTCTTTCTGTCCCTCCCGCTCATGCCTTGCTCATTCTCATTCAAATAAATAAATAAATAAATAAATCTTAAAAAAAAAAAAAAAAGAGAGAGAAAAGAAAAGAAGATTGATATTTTAACTTTGGCTATTAATTCTAGTATGTATATATTTCTCAGCAGTTTGTCACTCAGAAATGGCAGAATTTAATCTCTTTGAATGATCTCAGAAAAATATGAGTTACAATTATATTTGAGAAGAATTCTTAAATAATCTAATTGATGTAAATGTTCCACTGGAATTACCCTTCTCGGTAAAAACAACAAAAAATTCTCCTTCTAGTTATTAAGGATTAATTGATATGACAATGTCTTTTAAGGCTAAGTGGATTCTCTCCTTACTTTTATTAAGAATTAATGACAAAAAATAAGAATATCAGAAATGTATTGCTGTTTTATCACAAAACCAGGAAAAACAATTCTTTGATTACTTAATTTTGCAAACAATTTTTAAGAAAAGTTTATTTTTATTTAAGTCATAAGATAGGTTAGAAGGAATAGAATTCGTAGATTTAACCTATTAAATGGCACCACTTGCTTTGTGATAACCCAGCACACTTTGTAAATAAATTCACTTGCCTTGCATCAATGGAATTCACCACTTTATATATGCTATATGGGTTCATTTCTTAGAAAATATTTTAGGTGGTTTTCCCCAGCACAGAAAATAAAATTACTTCTAACATATCTGACTCAACTACAACACAAAGCCTCCTACTTGCACAGAAATGTAAACTTAAAGAAGTCAAACTTTTTTTGAGGAAAGAAATTATAATATGTTTTCTAATACTTCACCTCTTAGCTTGATCTTTCAAATCTAAAGAAAAATATTTTCAAGCTCACTAACTATTTTATGGCTTGGTAAGTTATAGCTTTTTAACAATGAAAAATCTTAAGATCAAATTTAGAATGAAATTGTCAGAACTAAAATTAAAGACCAAATATTAGAAACAAGAATGCTCCTGGTATTACAAATATAATTTATATTAGACAAAAATATCAGTAACTCTATTTCCCTTCATTTCTCCCATACAGTAGATTTGTCACATCACAAGTAACTTTAAATTTGTAGGAGCTAAGAATTTTTTATTGTGAATTTTATTAAGCACAGATGATGGTTAACATGACTCCTAAAGAGGCTTACAGATGATGATATAATAAAAGAGCATAAAATAAGCTTACTGTTTCACCAATCTTTCCAATGTTTCCTTGATCTCCTACTTCTCCCTGTTAATAAATAATATAAAACTGTAAAATTGATTATTTTCAAACAAGATCACTCATGATATTGTTTCCATTTTCATTTACTGTAATTAGTCAAATTCAAAAAAGAAAAAGGGGGCAAAGAAAACCTCAGTTATCCAAAACTCTGTTACAGTATTTCTGTGGAACATAGTCTTTCTGCTATTTTCTTAAGTGACACTCTTCTATTTATGACTTTTAATCACTTTTAAAACACTTTTGCAAGTAAACTTTTTAAAACGAAATATTTATTGAGGTGTACTCTGTAAAAAGCAGAGTGGCAGGTGTTGTGGAAGGCATTAAGAAGAATAAAAATAAAATAAAGGCTTCGTCCACAGAATGCTCTGTTTCAGGAGAAAAGATCTCATAACACTGAACAAAGCAGAATACCCACCACAATTAAGAGGCGAGGGAGTTCAGAGAAGCACGTGTGCTGTGGGCTGGTACAGCTAGAGATGGCTTCACTGGGGAGGTAATGTATGTGCATAACCTTGACCACCGTCACTAGTCCAGAACGCTCTGAAAACTCAAAGTTTTTCGAAACTTGTTTGGTAGCAAACTTGGCCTAACCTGATTTTATTTGACAGCAATGCTTTATCTGACCTGAGTGAGGCTATTTATAGTCTTGTTTATTTTAATTAACCTGAACACCCTTATATTTCACCACAGAAATATTAATATTTCTAATTATGGTGGGCTGTCCCATAGCCTGCTGGCAGTGTTAAGTAAAATGTAATATATTCACCATATTATCTTTTGAAAATCCAAACATCAATGATTTCAAGTAATGGATTATGAAACTATATTTGAGTTAGGCTCCGAAGAATAGGTGATATTTCACTGGTGATGAGAAAGGTCCATTTTTGGTGTTGAGGGACGGCATGAGGGAAGGCCGAACAAAGGCGTAGATTAATGAATGGTAGAAGATTAAGTTCAGGGTACCACGCAGAGTTAATCTGACAAGAATATATGTTTTATTTATAGAAATAGGAAATTAAACCATCAATCGCCATTTAAAAATTAGTAATTATATTGTGGAATAGAGTAGTAAAATGTTAAGCTGAACAATATTAGAGTCACTAAAAACATATAGATAGCTACTGAGAGTTTGAAATTGGCTAGTGTGAACTGAAATGTGACGTAAGTATAAAATCCCCACTAGATTTCCAAGACTTTGTAGCAAAAAGAATATAAAATATCTCATTAATAATTTTAACATTGATCACATGTTGAAATGATAATATTTTCTTATTTGGGGTTAAATAAAATAAATTACTAAAATTGATGTCTGTCTTTTTTCACTTCTTTATTGTGGCTCAAATCTGTGATTCATATTATATACTTTATTGGCTAGAACTGATTTTAAGCACTGAAACCTAATACTCATATGACTAATCAATTTGAAATGAACTTTCAAAGACTACACTAATTTTCATTTCAATTTCTGTAGGCACTTAGATATACAGTAAAGAATAAAGCATTGTAGTAGTTTATAAATCCTAGTTTTTGACAATTGACTAGATAGTTTTTTTTTTAGAAAATCTGGGGTCAGAATGATATATAGATTATTAATTTTCTTGCATTTCCCCCTCCTTTCCCAACACTTCTTTCAACTTCCAAGGGAGATGGACTGTTTTGAAGTTTATAGTCTTAGGGGAGGTTTGGGTTAACAGGCAGAAAGCAGAAGTTGCTTGCAGATTACGGGCATTCCTGCTTTAGTTTTCAGAGAGCTGAAGGTAGGAGGTGAGTTGGTCTTTGAGGGCAACAAGAGAGAGAGGAATATTTCCCCAGGCCTAGGAAGAGAAGAGAGATCCTAGGGTTCTGTAAAAGGTGGTATGACACTTAACCAACTCCCAAGTGCTCCCCCCAGGAATGCCAGGTTCCCCCAAGGGAACGCCAGTTCTAGTGAATAGCTATGTGATACACCAAGACTAAAATTTCAGGGACAAATATGAGGAGCTGAACAGTAAAGAATGCTTCATCTTCTGGGGAACAAATGTAAAAGCTCGGGTGATTCTAGAAAGGAGGCAGGATGTCACTACGACTGAGATTCAGTTTCTGGCAAGTCTGAGTGAATGGTAGCTCACAGGTGGGTTTGTTCAGAGCTATCTGGCAGTACAGTGATTAATCTCAGTCAAGCAGAATTAAGCTTTCTGTTTATAAATACTGTGTTTCCATTTTTGTGTATAACTTGAGAGTCAGCTACACATACTCCCCCGGGATAAGTGCAGCCACAGAGAGACAGGCTGACACATCAGAAAATAGTTTAGTTCATCTTCCTTTGTTAATTGACCTCAAAAAATATTGTTCATCTATTTCTTAGATTCTAGGATCACAGAAATAGTTTACTATAAATGATGACTTCTAACTTTAAGAAATTGAGCTATAATGCTATAAAAATTTTCAATTTTTCCTAAAGTTTTATATTTGTATAAATCACCAATTCTTATAAGCTAGTTTCCTTTAGACCTTAGTGTTGCCCCTATAAAACCAGTGCATTACCTTATATTTGTTGGTGTTTAAAAGTCACACAAAACTTGGAAACAAGGCAAAAAAGTACATGCTGCATTCTTTCAATGACATAAAGTGGTGAAGGTCACCTAGTAATTTTCTAGGGAATGTACTTAGAATCACTATATAATTGCTTAAAAGACCCAGACTTGGTAGGGAAAAGAAAAATATATATCTCTCTATATATAGATATATATATAGAGAGAGATAGATAGATGGTGAACTTACAATATTAACTTGTAGAATTCTGTCCAGTGAAATGGACAGCACCCAGAATTGTGGTTTATTTTATATCTCACCACAAATTTAGCAATTCTTTATTAAACTGCATATCTATCCAAATAAAGATATAGATATAAACACAGTCACATTATAGATATTTACAAACACACATATATAGATGGAGATATAGATATAAAGATATATATGTAGATGTAGATATAAAGATATATAACTTTTCAAATGTTATTTGAGTCAGTTTTAACATATCACTGGTTCCCTATTAATAAGTTGACAAAATCTTAGATGTTCATTTTATATTTTTATGAAAGCCATAATTTTATCTTTTTGAAAACTGTACTTTATGACTCCTAATAAGTGAGCTACTTTACCTTTAAGCCTTCTGGTCCTGGTTCACCTGCAAAACCCTTTTGACCTGGTTTTCCCTAGAAGAGAACAGGGGAAAAAAAAAAAAAAAGAGGTATGTTTAATGATTTTCATTTTTGGAAATTTCCAAACATTTACGAAATTCAGACCATTCTATGAGATAAAACACTTGATAAATGTATTTCAGCATACCCATTAGTATTCATTCTACAGTCTTTAACTGTCTACTATGTGCCCTACACAGTTCTAGGGGTTGGGGATTGAGGAATGCACTAATCATACCTGCCTTCTCAGAGCTTACATTCTAATGAGGATACCATTTAATAAAATAAGTAAAATATGTAGCATGTTAGGTAGTGGTAAATGTGAAGGACATAGAATTAAGCAAGGAAGGGAGATATAAACTGTTTCAGGAGTTTTGTTCAAATTTTTTATGAAATTGCCAAGGAAGACCTCACTGAAAATAATAGCATCTTTCTTTGCTGATAGGATTGATCCATTACAAAGACTGAAATTAAGATGCAGATGAAAGTGGGAAATAGCTGAGTCAATGTTTTTCAGTAGACAAAAGGATAAGATATACAGTAAACAAGTGGAAGTTTGACCTAGCTAGAAAAATGGCCCGTTTATTCACAATAACAAGAGGGAAGGCCAAGTAAATGGTATAGATAGGTAGATAGAAGCAATAGTAGAAACTTGCAGAAGTTCTCTGAAAACTTCAATTTTCTCAGGGAACTGGGATGCAAAGTAATGGGCTAAGAATGAAAATCAGAGAAAAACGAGTGGAGTTAAGAAGAGAGAAAGTATAAAATAATAATTAGGAAATTAAAAGTAAAGGAGTATGGAGGGGCGCCTGGGGAGCTAAGCATCTGCCTTCAGTTCAGGTCATGATCTCAAGGTCCTAGGATGGAGCCTCGGATCAGGCTCCCTGCTCAGCAAGGAGTCCGCTTCTCCCTCTGTCCCTCCCAAACTTATGCACATGCTCTCTCAAATAAATAAATAAAATCTTTTTTAAAAAGTGAATGAGTATGGGACTAGAATCAGAATGCAATCAAAGGGATAATTTAGTGTTTTAAGCATGATGCAGAGGGATGTGAGGTCTCTGAGGAAAATAGGAATAATGGAAAGGCAATCGGATCAATGAATTAAAATTCCTACTGGGACTATTGGATTGGTTACAAGATAGAAGGCACTAGAAAGAAAGGAGATTATGTTTGGGGGTAAGAAGACTGAAACTGCATATAAGGAGAAGCTACTATTATTGGCAATGACAAAGTAAAGGTTATGACTCCAGCAGTACTAAAGAGTAGAGAATACGATCACTGAAGGAGAGGAAATCAAAATCCCAGATACTTGGTAGATCAATCCATAGTATGTGATTCCTATTATCAAACAACTCATATCTAATATACAAAATTATATTAAGAAGATCACTATGCCTCAATCAATGTATGTGACAAATTCAATCTGAGAGAAAAAAAAGTGTGTGGGGGGGCAATTGCTAAATAGAATACTAATTTATAATACCTATCACGTATTATAGATTTGGATTTTATTATTTCTATCCATTAACAAATACTCCTATTTTTCTTTCTTAAACAAAACAAAACAAAACAAAACAATCCTCCAGCTTTTATTGTATTTTGACTACATATAAAAACTTTGGGAACTTAAAAATTATATTTAGTACTTCTATCAAAAAAATTATTCTAATTTTTACCTCTGCCTTGCTTGGAATTGTCTAGTGGTTTTCTACCAAGCGCAAAGTAAAACAAAGGACCAAAAATCATCCTATTATTGCTGAATATCAATTGCTCTCTAATCAGAGATAGGTGAAGAAATGTAATGAAGAGTTTAAATTATTAGATCTATGATATTTACAGAACTTTAAAATAATACACTTAATTCACATTGTTTTATAAAAAGCCTTAGTGTGAATACTTCTTTTATCTCAAATAATGTAATACTCAAGCATTACAGTATATTAATAAATAGTTATACATTATATCACATTATGAAAGGAATCTCACTGGAATCTGTATCAGCACATTTAAATTCTATTTGAAGTCAAGGAGTTCAGGGCATTAGTGCTGAAGTCATCACTTTCAGTCCTGTTTAAGTTCTGCCATATTAGGTTTATCCTGAGCAGGTTATGTTTGAGCATGTAATAGTGAGGCCTTATTTTAATATTTTAAAAATGTGGACAATATCCTGCAGGGTTGTTTTCAGGATTAAAAATGATTCACGTGACATACTTCGAGGAATACTAGGTTTAAATTTATCTTCAAACAACAGTAGAACAATAGTAATACCTATTAAGACTGAGTTGATAAGAGGCAACTGTGGTTTTCCTGTTTTCTAGAGAACTAAGTTTTAAATGAGGTCAATTATCCTGGGCTCAAATTAATAATAATCTTTCTGTTACATAACTCACTTCACATAAAAATGAAATAAAAATTCTCCTTTTTCTTTCAGTGGGATAGTGTAGTATATGTACTAGTGAGGTAAAGGTGCAAAGGAAAGATTTATTGTCTCCTTAAATGTAAAAATGTTTGAAGAATCTGCATGTTATGATGTTCTCTAGAAAAAAGAATGAGATGTATTTCATGTGAGTCTAATGATCCCTCTTAAAATAAATGAGATACACACACCTTAATTATTTCATAATAATGTATTCTTTGGTCATGCATGCCCAAATTCTTAAAGAGCTAATTTTCAGAACTTGAAAATAGGTAATTCATGTATTACCGCACAATATTATCTGAAGAGAAAGTTGACAGAAAAATACATCTTCTTTAGGTTCCATAATTTTACTGGCATGCTTGGAAAACAGAAGTTCCCAGAATATCACTAGAATGGCTACAGTATTTCACTTTCTATTACTTTTTGAGAAACTTTATAATTAGCACAAATTACTAAGACCATAAAACTACTGAAGGAACAAGCAGATATACTGTAGGCCTATCATTTAAAATATTGCTGGGAAATTCCAGTTATAGGCTTATATTATTTAGAGGGATTATATGGTTATAGTGTTTTTTGTCCTTTATTATAACTTAAAATTTGGTGCTATTAAAAGACATTCACATAACAGTTATTTTAAGAGAAGCACTTTTTCAAAAGTATTTGTATGATACCTACTCTTGGCCCCAGTTCTCCAAAGGGTCCAATTGGTCCTTCTTCTCCCTTAAAAAAAAAAAAAAAAAAAAAAAAATCAGAACATATCATGGCCTGAAATAAGTATTTAAAAAGGTAAACCCTTATTCTATTTATTCTGAAATCTGAAACTGAGATGTGATGAAAATAATGCCGTGACTTTCTTGTATTTCATTTTCTTAAAGATTTTATTTATTTGAGAGAGAGAAAAAAAGAGAGATCAAGCAAGAGTGGGGATATGGGGGGGAGGGGCAGAGGGAGAAACAGACTCCCCGCTGAGTGGGGAGTTGGAAGTGGGGCTGGATCCCAGGACCCTGATATCATAAGTTGAGCCCAAGTCAGATGTTTAACCCACCAACCCACCCAGGCACCCCAACTTTCTTGTATTTTACTCTGTCATCCCATAACGTTTTAATATTTGGAGTGATAACTCCACATCTACTCTAAAGGGCACTATTTGTTTTTAAATTGGTAGATCATAAAAGTTATACATAGAAAGTTGAGAATTAATAAGAGTGAAAGTAATTAGGATATCTATCACAAAATCAGGATATTTGTAACAGGCTTAATATCTAAAATATATGAAGGACTTAAACAACTCAACACCAAAAGCCCAAATAATCCAATTAAAAATGAGGACCTGAATATACATTTTTCCAAAAATGACATACAGATGGCCAACAGATATATGAAAATATGCTCAGTATCCCTAGTCATCAGGAAAATGCGCATTGAAAACCTAACAAAGATTAGGAATCATAAATTAAGGATTACCTTTACTTTCTTGGGCTCAATATCTCTCCCATACAGAGAGAAAATCAATTAAGTTCTTAATAGATGGAAATCAATATACATTGGTATATTAAAAAGCTATTGGTACAGGACATGTTTGCTCTTGGCATATTTCAATACTTTATTCATTCAATACATATGGTTTTGAGTCTTAGTTCTGTTTTCAACAATATACAACAGTATATTGGATCCTACTGAATGGAGTTAATATCTAGAGCTACTTCTTGACTAACTTATAGGTCCAGTATTCTTGGGGTGAAGCCAGTTATAATGTTGTAAAAATGTAAAAATCTTGTTCATTCTTCTAAGGATCAAAAAAATGTATGAGTGGATAGAGAATAGAGAAACATAAAAAAAAAACTTTTATATATTATTCTCTAAGAAAATTAAAAAGTAATCAATGTTTTTATTACAGGTATTGACATATTTTCTAAAACATACTGACTTTTCACCTTTAAATAAAAAGTTGATGTTACCATATCTGAAGAGCATCCATAGACCTATTTAGTATCATGTATTCTATTTCATTTATTTGATCAGTAAACATTTTTGCTCAATTCACAATTCAATTAAAATAAAATTTACTAGATCACAAATATAAAACAGATACAAATAGTAACTATATTCTAGTACATATGAGTGAGATTCTAGCTCATATTCTTCAGATATTCCATGGAGATCAGTGACTAAATTACTTAACAAGTTCACAACCCTGAAAACATTCCAAATCTCACTCCATAACTGCCAATATAAAGTGGTCAGTAACTTGAAATCCTCGGTGGCAAGAACTGTCCATATTAAAACAATGTTTTTCTTTAAACAAAAAGTAAAAAAGGGAAAATTGGAACTGAAGCAATTGCTGTCTGGATATTTATTCCTTCCATACCTGAAGTCCTTTGAGACCAGGAGGTCCAGGAGGTCCTCTATTTCCAAGGAGTCCCTATAAAAGCAAAATAAGCACAAATAATAAAAACTTCAGCTCAACTAATATTTTTCAATCAGCATGAATCTGAGATGATAATACAATTTGGTACCATTCTTTTCCCATTATTAAGTTATCAAAATGAAGTCAGAGGGTAGGTGAGCAGAAAACTATAGGGCATCCAAAAAACTGGGAGAGGTAGGATAAACTTATTTTTTTAAGCATGCTGGTGTTCAAATAATGTGCTCAGTATGTTACTCTTCAACCAGACACTCAGAAAAAGTAGTTCTAAATTTCAAGCAATGAGTACAATTGTTAATTTGATACTAGTACAATAAATATATAATAGAGTATCCACAAGTCTAAAAACAGATGGAAGAGATATGCACTATTTTAATATCTATTAAGAGACTAGCAGAATCCAGGGCCCATTATTCTCACTACATGTTCCTCAGCTTATTTCCCTTCTTAATACAAGCTGGTAAAAAAGAGGATAATCTGCAGAAGAAAGTAACAATCTGAATGTGATTAGGAATTTCACAATTAAAAAACTTTTGTTAATCAAAATCAAAATCAATGTTGTTAAAAATCAAATGCTCTCTGAATAAAAATTCATTAATGTCCTTTAAAAATATCTATTTCAGAAAACACCCTACAGTATCTATTTAAAATGGTGACATTTTAAAAAAATTTTTTATTTCTTTTCAGCGTAACAGTATTCATTGTTTTTGCACCACACCCAGTGCTCCATGCAATCTGTGCCCTCCCTAATACCCACCACCTGGTTCCCCCAACCTCCCACCCCCCACCCCTTCAAAACCCTCAAGATTGTTTTTCACAGTCCATAGTCTCTCATGGTTCACCTCCCCTTCCAATTTCCTTCAACTCCCTTCTCCTCTCCATCTCCCCAGTCCTCCATGCTATTTGTTATGCTCCACAAATAAGTGAAACCATATGATAGTTGACTCTCTCTGCTTGACTTATTTCACTCAGCATAATCTCTTCCAGTCCTGTTCATGTTGCTACAAAAGTTGGGTATTCATCCTTTCTGATGGAGGCATAATACTCCATAGTATATACGGACCACATCTTCCTTATCCATTCGTCCATTGAAGGGCATCTTGGTTTTTTCCACAGTTTGGCGACCATGGCCATTGCTGCTATAAACACTGGGGTACAGATGGCCCTTCTTTTCACTACATCTGTATCTTTGGGGTAATACCCTGTAGTGCAATTGCAGGGTCATAGGAAAGCTCTATTGTTAATTTCTTGAGGAATCTCCACACTGTTCTCCAAAGTGGCTACACCAACTTGCATTCCCACCAACAGTGTAAGAGGGTTCCCCTTTCTCCACATCCTCTCCAACACATGTTGTTTCCTGTCTTGCTAATTTTGGCCATTCTAACTGGTGTAAGGTGGTATCTCAATGTGGTTTTAATTTGAATCTCCCTGATGGCTAGTGATGATGAACATTTTTTCATGTGTCTGATAGCCATTTGTATGTCTTCATTGGAGAAGTGTCTGTTCATATCTTCTGCCCATTTTTTGATATGATTGTCTGTTTTGTGTGTGTTGAGTTTGAGGAGTTCTTTATAGATCCTGGATATCAATCTTTTGTCTGTACTGTCATTTGCAAATATCTTCTCCCATTCCGTGGGTTGCCTCTTCGTTTTGTTGACTGTTTCTTTTGCTGTGCAGATGGTCTTCCATCTTTTTGTGTCTTCTTCAATTTCTTTTATGAGTGTTCTGTAGTTTCTCAAGTACAGATCCTTTACCTCTTTGGTTAGGTTTATTCCCAGGTATCTTATGGTTCTTGGTGCTATAGTAAATGGAATCAATTCTCTAATTTCCCTTTCTGTATTTTCACTGTTAATGTATAAGAAAGCCACTGATTTCTGTACATTGACTTTGTATCCTGCCATGTTACTGAATTGCTGTATGAGTTCTAGTAGTTTGGGGGGTGGAGTCTTTTGGGTTTTCCATATAAAGAATCATGTCATCTGTGAAGAGAGAGAGTTTACTTCTTCATTGCCAATTTGGATACATTTTATTTCTCTTTGTTGTCTGACTGCTGTTGCTAGGACTTCTAGTACTATGTTGAACAACAGTGGCAAGAATGGACATCCTTGTCGTGTTCCTGATCTCAATGGGAAGGATGCAAGCTTTTTCCCATTGAGGATGATATTTGCTGTGGGTCTTTCACAGATAGATTTGATGAACTTCAGGAATGTTCCCTCTATCCCTATACTTTGAAGCATTTTAATCAGGAACAGATGCTGGATTTTGTTAAATGCTTTTTCTGCATCAATTGAGAGGACCATGTGGTTCTTCTCTCTTCTCTTATTAATTTGTTCTATCACATTGATTGATTTGCGAATGTTGAACCATCCTTGTAGCCCAGGAATGAATCCCACCTGGTCTTGGTGGATAATCTTTTTAATGTGCTGTTGGATCCTGTTTGCTAGGATCTTGTTGAGAATCTTAGCATCCATATTCATCAGGGATATTGGTCTGAAATTCTCCTTTTTGGTAGGGTCTTTGCCTGGTTTGGGGATCAGGGTAAAGCTGGCTTCATAGAAAGAGTCTGGAAGTTTTCCTTCTGTTTCAATTTTTTGAAACAGCTTCAGGAGAATAGGTGTTATTACTTCTTTGAAAGCTTGGTAGAATTCCCCAGGGAATCCATCAGGTCCTGGGCTCTTTTTTGGGAGGTTTTTGATCACTGCTTCAATCTCGTTACTAGATATCAGTCTATTCAGGTTGTCAATTTCTTCCTGGTTCAATTTTGGGAGTTTACAGTTTTCCAGGAATGCATCCATTTCATCTAGGTTGCTTAGCTTATTGGCATATAACTGTTGATAATAACTTCTGATGATTGTTTCTACTTCCTTGGTGTTAGTTGTGATCTCTCCCTTTTCATTCGTAATTTTATTAATTTGGGCTTTCTCTCTTTTCTTTTGGATTAGTGTGGCCAATGGTTTATCGATCTTATTGATTCTTTCAAAAAACCAGCTTCTAGTTTCATTGACACGTTCTACTGTATCTCTGGTTTCTACCTCATTGATCTCTGCTCTAATCTTGATTATTTCCCTTCTTATGTGTGGAGTTGGTTTGATTTGTTGTTGATTCTCCAGTTCTTTAAGGTGTAGAGACAGCTGGTGTATTCTGGATTTTTCAGTTTTTTTTGAGGGAGGCTTGGATGGCTATGTATTTCCCTCTTAGGACCACCTTTGCTGTATCCCATAAGTTTTGGACCGAAGTGTCTTCATTCTCATTGGTTTCCATTAATTGTTTAAGTTCTTCTTTGATCTCCTGGTTGATCCAAGCATTCTTAAGCAAGGTGGTCTTTAGCTTCCAGGTGTTTGAGTTCCCTCCGAACTTTTCCTTGTGATTGAGCTCCAGTTTCAAAGCATTGTGATCTGAGAATATGCAGGGAATACTCTCAGTCTTTTGGTATCGGATGAGTCCTGATTTGTCACCCAGTATGTGTCTATTCTTGAGAAGGTTCCATGTGCACTTGAGAAGAATGAGTATTCTGTTGAATTAGGGTGGAATGTTCTGTATATGTCTATGAGGTCCATCTGGCCCAATGTGTCATTCAATGCTCTTATTTCTTTATTGATTTTCTGCTTCGATGATCTGTCTATTTCTGAGAGAGGCATATTAAGATCTCCTACTATTAATGTATTCATATCAATATGACTCTTTATCTTAATAGTTTTCTTATGTAATTGGCTGCTCCCATATTGGGGGTGTAGATATTTACAATTGTTAGATCATCTTGGTGGATCGTCCCTTTAAGAATTATGTAGTGTCCTTCTGTATCTCTGACTACAGTCTTTAGTTTAAAATCTAATTTATCTGATATGAGAATCGCTACCCCAGCCTTCTTTTGAGACCCATTGGCATGAAAGATGCTTCTCCATCCCTTCACTTTCAGTCTGGGTGTATCTTTAGGTTCAAAATGGGTCTCTTGTAGACAACATATGGATGGGTCCTGTCGTTTTATCCAGTCTGCAACCCTGTATCATTTTATGGGCGCATTTAGGCGATTCACATTGAGAGTGATTATTGATAGATATGTTTTTATTGACATCGTGTTACCTTTGAAGTCTTTCTTTCTGTAGATTGTCTCTATATTTCTGTTCAATGCTATTCTTAGGATTTTTCCTCTTTTATAGAACCCCCCTTAATATTTCCTGCAGTGTCGGCTTGGTGTTTGCATAGTCTTTTAAGCCTTGCTGGTCTTGGAAACTCTTTCTCTCTCCATCCATAAAATGGTGACATTTTTCTTATTCAGTTCTGTTTCCCTAACTATACAATATGTCTGCAAAGCTTTAAGTAAATCTCTTCTAAAAACTATCTTTTGCATTATTGTTTTTAGTGATTCTAAAACCATTAAAAGATTTTATCTAATTTTTAAGTGTAGTAAATAACTATGCTAATAGTGACTCTATCCAGGTGGGTTTAATCTTTAGTTCTGAAATGCAGCAGAGTGATAAACTGCACAAGAATCTTGTCTTCATATTATACCTTGTTTTATCATTGCTATGTTCTAATATAATCAAAAAAATGAAAAGCTCTTGGTCAGTTTGTATATGTGCTGCCAAAGCAAGCACTCTTGGTCAGTTTACAGTCTATAATACATTAGCACAAGCTTATGTATAGAGCACCATTTAAGAAACTATATGACTTTAGGCAATAACATTTTTGTGCAGCTATCTTATTTTTTTATTGGAAGAGATGGATTAGATTATTGAAATGGGTGTATGTTGTTTGATGCAAGTCCAGTTACATTCTCAAAAGACTCCTAATTTTTTTTCTGGTTTTATCTTATTTTTCCTTCCATTTCCCTTATGTTCGTCTGTTTACTTTTTATTTTTTTACAATTTAGGTCTTATTTATTTGTTTGTTTGTTATGTTAGTCACCATACAGTATATCATTAGTTTTTGATGTAGTGTTCCATGATTCATTGCTTGCATATAACACCCAGTGCTCCCTGCAATATGTGCCCTCCTTAATACCCATCACTGAACTAACCCTTCTCTCTGAAACCCTCAGTTTGTTTCTTGGAGTCCATACTCTCTCATGGTTTGTGTCCCCCTCTGACTTCCCCTTCATTTTTCCCTTCCTTCTCCTAATGTCTTCCATGCTATTCCTTATGTTCCACAAATAAGTGAAATCATATCATAATTGACTTACTCTGCTTGACTTATTTCATTTAGCATAATCTCCTCCAGTTCCATCTATGTTAATGCAAAAGTCGGGTATTCATCCTTTCTGATGGCTGAGTAATATTCCATTGTATATATGGACCATATCTTTTTTTTTTAATTTTTTATTAACATATAATGTATTATTAGCCCCAGGGGTACAGGTCTGTGAGTTGCCAGGTTTACACACTTCACAGCACTCACCATAGCACATACCTTCCCCAGTTGGACCAAATCTTTGACCATTCATCTGTTGAAGACCATCTTGGCTCTTTCCACAGTTTGGCTATTATGGACATTGCTGATATAAGCATTGGGGAGCATGTGGCCCTTCTTTTCACTACATCTGCATCTTTGGTAGTAGTGCCGTGGGTCATAAGGTAGCTCTATTTTTAACTTTTTGAGGAAGCTCCACACTTTCCAAAGTGGCTGTACAAACTTGCATTCCCACCAACAGTGTAAGATGGTTCCCCTTTATCCACAACCTCTCCAACATTTGTTGTTTCTTGCCCTGTCAATTTTTGCCATTCTAACTGGTATAAGGTGGTATCTCAATGTGGTTTTGATTTGAATATCCCTGATGGCTAATGATGATGAACATTTTTCCATGTGTCTGTTAGCCATTTCTAGGTCTTTGGAGAAGTGTCTGTTCATGTCTTCTGCCCTTTTTTCTTGACGTGATTATTTTTGGGTGTTGAGTTTAAGAAGTTCTTTATAGCATCCTAATTTTACTTAGGGAGACACTTTCTCCTCACTCAGCCCACATGATTGAGGGGAGGTGAGTCCACCCCTGACTAAATTCGAGGGTTGACATGTGACATGTGTAAGTCAGTCAGCATATTCTACACCCTAGAAACAGTGATTGGTTCAGTAATGAGCCAGAAACCCAACTCAGTCTAACTAAAGGAAATTTTAGACTACAGTGGAACAGCTGGAAGTAGCATTAAGGATGGTATAAACCTAAAGAGTGGGAAACCATGAAGTAGAGAGAGCCCGGGAATGTAATCCATAAATTAACAAATGAAAAGAGCAGGAGTAATTGGATTCTAATGATATTGTTTGTGGTCCTGTATTTAGTTGTTTGAATTCCTAAACTTTTCTCATATTTATATAATCACATTTAAATTGGTTTTCATTACTTACAACTGAAAGAATTCTGTAAAAGGATTCTAACTGGTAAAAGGATTTCTAACTCTTTAATATCCAAAATACTCTTCTAGATTTCTAAGTGATACATTTTAAATATTTAGACTGACTTAAGGTATGGGATCAGCATGTTGTGATATTTCCATTCTATCACAAGACCCCTAATGCTTAATTATTTAATTCATTGTTCATTCATTTTTTTAAATCCAACATTTATTAATTTTCCACTCTGCATTAGGTCCAATAAACAGCACAACATTAGGCCCTGAGTATACAAAGACAAAACACAGTTCCTATTCCCAATGAATTCATAATTTCCTAAGGATGATGATGCTTTAAAATAAAAATTAGTAAATAAGAGTTGTGATAGAAAAAAAAAAGAGTTGTGATAGAAGTAGAAGCAGAAGCAAAGTATAATGGGAACTTACATGAAAGAACAAAATCTTTTCTGGGAGGGTCAGGATTTTTATCGTGAGAGTGTAAACACAGATGGTAAAAGTATGGCAAAAACAAGAGAGTGGTTATCTATAAATGCAAGATGGAAAGAGGCAGACATGATTAGTGAGGGATACTCAAGAAGCTTGTAATGGTTCATTTCTTAATATAGTTTGTTTTATTATCATTGTTTAAATTATGTGCATGTTTCATATTTGTCATGTTAAATACACAAATTCTTTTTTTTTTTTTAATTTGACATATATAGAATCTGAAGTCGAGTCTGGGCTCGAATTCCAGCTCTGAAGATTCCTAGGGCTATAGCCCGAGTTTCCTTATCTGTAGAATCATGTTACCATCATCATCATAAAGTTATTGCAAGAAAGAAAAAGGTACCTTGAATATAACAGGGACTCAATAAATATTAGTTTTCTTTTCCTTATGGTGTTTCTAACAGTCTTTAACTGACATTGCACTTATCTATCCTATATATTCACCACATTCATATTTATAATTTGCTATTGTTATTCTCCAAAAATATGTTTCATCATCTCATCCCTCTCAAAATCTTCCATAGAGTAAAAGAGTAGAGTTTTTGTATATAACCGGAGTTAAGCTGTAATCAGCTTAAAATAGATTGCTATAATTAAAAGAGGTTTTATGTAAGTTCCACTGTAACCACGAAGAAAGTATCTATAAAAGATACACAAAAGAAAACAAGAAAGGAATCAAAGCATATCATAATAAAAATTCAACGAAACACAACTGAAGACAGGAAGAGAAAACCAGAATAAAGAAGCTATAGACATAAAACAATTGCAATTAACAAAATGACACTAGTAAGTCTTTCCTTATTTGTAATCACTTTAAATGTAAATGGATTAAAGGGTACAATCAAAAGACAGAGTGGCTGAATGGATTTTAAAAAGATAAAACTATATGATATCTACAACAGACACAATTTGGATTTAATGATATATGTCAGATGAAAGTGAAACATGAAAAAAGACATCCCATGCAAATGATAACCAAAAGAAAGCAGGTGTGGCTATACTTACATCAAACAAAACAGACTAAGTAAAAAAACGTTATAAGAGACAAAGAAAGACATTAACTAATGACAAATGGGTCAACTTGCCAGAAAGACATAACAGTTATAAATAAATAAGCACCCAATATAAGATACATGAAACAATTATTGACTGAAGTGAAGGAAGAAAGAGAGAGAAACACAATAAATGCAAGAGATTCCAATGCCCTATTTTCAATGACTGATAGAACAACCAGATAGAAGGTTAACAAAGGAACAGAAGACTTGAACAACACTAAAATCAAATGGACCTAATAAACATATAAAGATCATTCCACTCAAAATAGCAGAATACACTTTCTTTTTAAGCACATATGGAACATTTGCCAGTACAGATTACATAGATCATATTTTAGGTCACAAAACAAGTCTTAACAAATTTAATAAAATTAAAATTGAAATTATACCAACTATCCTTTCTAACCTTAGTGGAATGAAACTAGAAATCAATAGCAGAGGAAAACTGAAAAAGTCACAAATAAGGGGAAATTAAACAACATACTCCTGAAGAACCAATAGGTCAAAGATGAAATCAAAAGAGAAATTAGAAAATATCTTGGGACAAATGAGAATGAGAACACAATATTCCTCAATTTGTGGGATAAAATAAAAATAAAAATAGTACTAAGAGGGAATTTTAAAATGGTAAACAACTACATTAAAAAAAGAAGAAAGATCTCAAGTAAGCTACCTAACTCTATACCTCAGGAAACCAGAAAAAGAACAAAGTAAACCCAAAGTTAAGAGGTAGAAGGAAGTAATAAAAATTAGAGCAGAAATAAGTGAATAGAGGATAGGAAAACAGTAGAAATAAAAATCAACAAAACTAAAAAAAAAAATCAACAAAATTGACAAACCTTCAGCTAGACTAACAAAAAGACAAGACCTAAATAAAATAAAAAATGAAAGAGGACCTTAAGATACTAATATGAACAACTGCATACCAACATTTTGGTTAACCTAGAAGACAAAAGATAGAAGATAAAATTCCTAAAAACACATACCCTAACAAAACTGAATCATGAAGAAATATAAAATCTAACAGATCTCTAATGAGGAAATTGAATCAGTAATAAAAAACCTCCCAAACAGGAAAAGCACAGAACTCAATGACTTTACTGGGGAATTCTACCACACATATTTTAAAAAGAATTAATTTAAATCCTTTTCAAACTCTTTAAAAAAGCTGAAGAGAAGGGAACACATTCAAACTCATTTTATGAAGCCAGCATTACTCTGATACCAAAGCCAGACAAAGACACTACAAGAAAAGAAAATTACCTGCCAAATTCTTCAGTGAATATTGGTGTAAAATCCTCAAAAAAATGCTAGCAAAATGAATCCGACAGCACATTAAAGAACCATATACCATATACCATAACCAAATGGGATTCATCCCTGGGATATAAGAATTGTTTATATATGAAAATCAATCAATGTGATCCGCCACACTAACAGAATAAAAGATAAAAATAACATAGTCATGTCAATAGATGCAGAAAAAGCATTTGACAAAATTTAATACCCTTTCATGGTAAAACACTCCACAAACCAAAAATAGGAGGGGATTACCTCAACTTAATAAAGGTCCACAGTTGATATTATACTCAAGAGTGGAAAACTGAAAGCTTTTCTCTAAGATTAGAAGCAAGGCAAGAATGCTTATTCCTACCACTTCCATCCAACACAGTATTAGAAGTCCTAGATAGGGCAATTAATCAAGAAAAAAAAATGTACCCAAGAAGGAAAGGAAAAAGTAAAATTTCTGTTCACAGTTGACATCATCTTGTATGTAGAAGATCCTAAAGATGTTACCAACATATTGTTAGAACTAATAAATGAATTCAACAAAGTTGTAGAATATGAATTCAACATACAAAAATTAGCTGCATTTGTATACACTGACAAAAAAACAAATTGAAAAGGAAATTAAGATAAAAATCCCATTTATGACAGCATCACAAATAATAAAATACTTAGGAATAAACTTAACCAAGGAAGTGAAAGACTTATACACTGAAAATTACAAAACACTGCTGACAGAAATTAAAGATGACACAATTAGTGTAAAGATATATCATGTTCTTGGACTAGAAGACTTAATACTGTTAAAACATTCATACTACCAAAAGCAATCTACAGATTCAATGCAATCCCTGGCAAGAACTAAATGGCAAATATAGGAAAAATAATTCTATTATTCATATGGACATTCATATGTCCTCCACAAAGGACCGTGAAGAGCCAAAAGAATCTTAAGAAAAAAGATTGCTGGAGGTCTCACATCTCTTGACTTCAAAATATACTAAAATGTTATTAATAAAAGTTTGATACCAACATAAAAACAGATATAAGGGCCAATAAAACAGAACAGAATACTCAGAAATAAAATCACACACATATGATCAGTCTTTGACAAGAATGCTGAGTCTATACAGTGGGAAAAAGCCTCTTCCACAAGTGGTGATAGGAAAGCTGGATATGCAAAATCTGACCCTTCTCTTACACCATACCTGTGAATCAACTCAAAATGGGTTAAAGAATTAAATAAAAGACCTGAAACCATAGGCAGAAAGCTCTACTACATTGGTCTTAGAATGTTTTTTTAGACTTCACACAAAAGAAAGACAACAAAAGCAAAAATAGCCTGGTAAATACTTCTGCACAGAAAGAAAACCATCAACATAGTGAAGAGGCAGTTTACAGAAGAGGAGAAAATACGTGTTAACCATAAATCTGGTAAGTGTTTAATATCTAAAATATATAAGGAACTCCTACAACCCAACAGCAAAAACCAAATAATCCAATTTAAATAATGGCCAAAGGACTTTAAGAGAAATTTGTCCAAATAAAACATACAAATGACCAAGTGTATGTAAAAATGTTCATCACTAATCATGAGGAAAATGCAGATCAAAGCCACAAAGAGATATCATACCTGTTAGAATGACTACTGTAAACAAACAAAAAGAAAATAAATGTTGAAAGGATGTAGAAAAACTGGAACTCTTATGCACTGTTGATGGGAATGTAAAACAGTGCAGCCACTATGGAAAACTGTGTGGAGATCCTCCAAAAATTAAAAACAGAACTACCATATGTTCTAGCCATCCCACTTCTGGGGATTTATCTAAAAGAAATGAAAGCAGGAGCTCAAAGAAGTAACTGCATTCCCATGTTCAAGGCAGCATTACGCAATAACCTATAGGTGGAAACAACCTAAACATACATTGATGGATGAATGGATAAAGAAAATGCAGATATTTAGACTATTGGGCAAAGGACTGTTATTTAGCCTTAAAAAAGAAGGAAATTCTAACATGTGCTACATCATGAACCCTGAAGACCTTATACTAAGGGAAATAAACCAGTCACAGGAGTACAAATAATGTATAATTATATATATATGAGGTATCTAAAATAGTCACTGTCATAGAAGCAGAAAGTAGGATGATGGCTGCCAGACGTTGGGGGAGGTGGAAATACAGGGTTGCTATTCAATGGGTACAGACTTCCAGACATGCAAGATAAAAATGGTCTAGAGATTCACTGTAGTTAATACATATAGTTAATATTATTGTATTATACACTTAAAAATTTGTTAAGAGAATAGATTTTGTTATGTGTTTTTATCACTACAACAAAACAAGATCTTCTATGAGCTTATTGGCTTATTAGTATTTAAACTTCTTAGCTTTATATTTAAGATATGTCACAATCTGACTCCTAACTTTTTTTTAAGACAAGTGGGCTTCCTTTTGCCCTCCATCCCTGTGTTCATTTTTGTACCTGTTATATAAAAACTTTCATTCCTTGACTCTGCCTGGCCAAATTCAACCCATCCAACTCAAAATCCTAATTTTTTTTCTAAGTTTCTCAGAAAAATGGTCATATTAGTCATTCTTTCCCCTTCCTTTGAGCTCCTTATTGTTCGCTTATGTGCTGCCTAGTTGTGCTTTTTTAACTTTTCACATGTGGAAATCTCACGCTTTCAGAAAATTACAAATTCCTAGCAGACAGAAGACCATGTTTTAATCTTGTTTTCAAGTAATTGTTTAACACAGTACATTGTTCATTATACAAACTTGTATTTCTTAGCTGACTAAATGATGTCTGGAGAATAAAATGATAATATCAGAAACCTTGATTTAGTATATTAAATATGAGTCTTCAGGGTGGGGTCAAGGCGATCTTAGAAAACTATTTAGAGTTATGCATTTTCCTCTTACCATGTTAGCTCCCCTCTATACAGATGATCACATGACATATTTTAATATTTCAGTGTGAAGGTTATTTTCATACATTGTGTAACAAAACTTCACAAATAGGCTTTCTCTAAAACCTTATCAGAGATGTTATACAATGAAAATAACAGCCTATTTTTATTTTTTGGCTAATTCCATAGCCAAAGTAACAACACATATATAGCAATAAATAAATTATTCCTCTGTTTACTAGAGAACAGAGAATATATTTATTGGATACTCACTTCCTACAGTAAGCAGCAAAGGACGTGGTTTTTCTAATGCTGTGGGATGCTTGAAAGCAGACGGCCAAATTGGGTAGCTCTTAAAAAAGGCTCGCTAAATGTTTTGTATCTATATACACACATACATATACACACATTTTTGCAATCAGTAGAATCATAATCAACAAAAGTTTCCAAACTTAGTTTGAGGTTTTTTTAGTCAACTGGCAGAAAATGAAGAGAAAATAAAAGGTTTCTTTAGAGCTGTGCCAAATTCCTCTGGAAAGAACTCAATTTGTCTACAAATAGGGTAACCATATATTTCACATAGAGTACACAGAATTGTCTTGATGACCACCTTGAATAGCCTCAATGGAGCTTTAGTAATTTATATTGTCCTTACTTTCCAAACAAGATATGTATATTAAAATAAAGGAAGTTTTAAGATGCTTCCATGATACAGTATATACTACTAACGAAATACATCATGCTAATAGGGTCAGTATGTTTGACTCTTTCTTTCCCTTCTGTTTCTAGAAACAATTTCAATAAAAATAGGAAACACCAAGAAGAAAAACATAACCAGACCCCTCTTAAACTATAAGACAAATTCACATCCCTCTTCCTTTAAAATTTTCTGGTCCTTTTCATCTTTTCTGAAATATTACTTAAAATTTAGTGATATATAAACAATCAATTAGTCTAACAACATTGTTGCTGATGGGGCTTCAAGTTCATGTTTACTGAATAAATTTAGATAAAGAATCCACATAGTGATTATTACTCACTGGAAATTCAACTACTGTTTTTCATTAAAATGTCTGGTTTTCAGGGTTTTTGTCCCACTCTTAAACAACATAATTCTAAGACTAAAATAAGGAATGAGAAGGGAGTTTTGAAGATCACTGTTGTAATATTAATCAAGAGGGCAGTTGGATTTTTTCAGTTCTCTGACATTTTTCTTGACAAAACTTGAAGCGAAACAAAATTTCCAAACTGAAAAGAATTTAGAAAACTACCTGGTTCTTCACCTACTATGATATGCATTCTTGAAAACATTAAGTTTAATTATTATTTCCTCTTAAAGTAATTTTCAATTTCCTAGAGCAGAATCTGTTTCCTTAATTATTATCTAGGCTCTCATAACACCTCACCAACTCTTTTGTATAGCATTTCTTACATTTTGTAGTTTTTTGTTTTGTTTTGTTTTTGGATCTTTTGCTAAACTGTTACCTCATCCAGGGGAGGAACCACAATTTAGAAATCTTTATAATCTCACATTTACTGCTTGGCTGAACACATAAAAGAAACACAATATATATTAAATGAAATACTAAATGAATGGGTGAATGGTGTTTATATATCCATCAAGTTCAAGTATGTAGCAGGTAAAGGGTTAAACATTACAGAAGTTATCAACTCTATACTACAGTTCTCTCTCAACAGCCCCTCACGCTACTTTTTCTACTTTCAAGCTTGGTTTACTGCTACTTATTGATTATTTCCACCTTGATGTCAAACAGTACTTCAAACTAAATATACCCAGAATGAAATCTCTTATATTCCCCATCCTCCGAACCTGCTCCTCCCAAGTTCCCTATTTAAGTCAGTGACATCAGTTACCCAAGTTGCAGTCTCAGTAAAAGAGACTTCCCTGTCTTTGGCTTCCCTTTCCCCCATCATCTTTGTTTAATAAATTACCAAGTTGTATTGTTTCTATTTCCACAATAGCTTTTAAATACAGTTATTCAATGAATTATCTATTTAGCCAATATCTACTGCATTCCTATTCTATGCTATGGATATTATTATGGTTATTGTGATGTTTATAAAATCAATTAGTCTCTTCTCCAAAAAGCTCATAGTCTAATAGAGGGATAAGAAATCAGCAGTTACAATATAAGAAGGTAGCTGCTTGACAGATTTTTTTTTTTTTCAGGAATATAGAGAAAGGATATCTTGATCAGACTTGTAAGATACAGGGAAAGTTTCCTGGACAATGTAGTATGTGATGTGTAAGTGTTAGCTAGATGAAGCAGGGCACAAGAAGGGAGAGAGATAACCAGACAAAAAGGACAGCACACTGGAAGCTTTGAGATTTGAACAAGAATGGCATGGTTTGGTACTCTAAACAGCTGGAGTAGTGCTTTTGGAAGAGTGCTGGTAGATGCGACTATAGATAATAGAGTTAAAGAGAGAGGGTAGGTCATAAAGAGCTTGTGTAAAAAGTAAAAAAATAAAAGCCTTAACCTGGAAGTTGTGGAGATCACTGAAGGATAGAAGGATAAGAGTGACATGATAAGAGCTGTACTTTACAAACGTTATTCCATCAGCAGCTTGGAAGCAGATTTGAAGAAATACCAGACTAGAGGCTAGAAGAACAAATGAAGGATTATTACTAATGCTGGTAAAAAATAAAAATGGCCTAAACTACAACATTAACAGTGAGAATGGTTTTAAGGGCAAAGGGGAAATTTTGATTCAAGGGAGAGATCAGTATAAAGGTGATAATTTATGCCATGAGGTTATTCAGAAGTTAAAGGAGAAGTTTTGATGCAAAACATGTGTGGAACTTGAATACTGAGGAAGAAGAGGAGTATTTCTTCTATGGAGACAGAAAAGAAGGGAGAAAACACTGTTGTATACATGGAAAGTTTGTAGGTGGCTAATAGGGTTATCAGATAAAATACAGGATGCCCAGTTAAGTTTGAATATCATATAAACAATGAATAACTTTCAGTGTATGTTCCACATACTGTACTTCCATCCTCTCATAAGTTTCCTTTTCCTGAATTCCATAAATCTCCCTTGTCTGTATGCAAAGTCCTACGCATGTGTCATGTCAACTCATGGGCTACCTTCTCTGCAAAGCATAATCTGAATTCCCTATCCCATTACTTGCACAGTATTACATATTGTATATTACTCATATGGTCATTATAAAGGTTTCCTTGCATATCTTTCTCTAGATTATAAGTTTTTTTGAAAGTAGGGATCAACAATTTTCATCTTTGTAGATGGTTGAGCATCTAGTACAATGGCTGTCATACAAAAGGTAGTCAATAAATATTTGCTGCCTGAATGTTCTATTTCAGATCCTTATAATTCTTTTCTTTTTCTAGTTTATCTCCTTGCCTTAAGTTTCCCTCTGATTTAAACCATCCTCCGAGCTGAAAGGCATTATTTTTAAAATGTAAATCACCTAGGACACTTTACTACTTAAATATCTTCGATTATTTCATGATGCCCTTGGATAAAGTGGAAACACTTTAGCATCGTAGTGAATGTTTTCCATGGTTTCATCCCAAAGCTAAGTGGTTAAGAACTCAGACTTTGAAATCATATCTGGGTTAGAATTCTGGCTAAGTCACTTGATAGTTATACGATGGCGAGACAAAAATTTAACCATCTAAAGTGAGGATAATACTTACCTCATATTGCTGTTGTGAAGATTAAGTGAGACGTGCATAAGACATTTACTGTAGTGTTATAGTACTTAACACTATAGCACACTAACAAATAGTTATTAATATCCTTTCCAGCTTCATCTCCTCTCAGTTTCTCTATACTCACACTCACCTTCCACAGCAGCAATACTGTACTTCATAACCTGTCCATTCTCTAAACTTCAGGCTTTTTCATCCTTTCATGTCTTTATTAACAATACATTGTTTACAATGTTCATTCTACGTGAGTCTGCATGGTAAACCTGGATATTTAAATTTTTGTTATGGAGAGATAATCCAAGATGATGGCATAAAAAGACCCTGAAGTCGCCTCCTCCCATGGACACACCAAATTTACAACTACATATAGAGTAATTCTGGAGAAGAACTGAAGGCTCATTAAACAGCCTTCTATACAACAAAAGATAAAGGACCACACACAGAAGGGCAGGACAGATAAAGGCAAGGTAACAATGGGAATGCCACTCCCAATGTGGTAACCTGTAGTAGGGAGAGATACCACTCACACACAGATTTGCCACAATGAGGCAAAGAGAAAGAGCAGTGGTTTAAAGGGAAACTAGACTGTAAGTAAAGGAAATCCATTTAGTAACCCTAGAATGACTGTCAAATGGGCAGAAAACTGTTGAACTCTCACCAAAATCAAAAGAGCTGGTGAGCACCATTTTTTACATTATCCTTCCATCTTGATGGTGCAGAAAAGAATAGGGTACAGGTACGCTAGCTGATCTGGTGAGGCCATCCCAGTTCACCCTGGTTTCTGGGCCCATACCAGCTCCAGCTGTCCTTAAAAGGTGGCACTGCACAGCATGCTGAAGGCCCCCATACCTGTGACACAGTTCCAGCTGTGCTATTACTACAGTCTTGGCATGGTATGCTTTGGAATTCCGCAGCCTTTGCCTGATCCTGCCATCCCACCAAAGGGACCTTAGTAATGTGCCTGGGAACCCCTAGCCTGTGCCTGCATTAGCTCCAGCCATCCTATCAAGTCAGCCCCAGCATGGCATGCTATGGGACTGTATAACCTGCACCAGATACCACCCCACCAACGTGGTACTGGCACAGCACATCCTGGGCCTCCCCCACTAGCCTGTGCCTACTCCATCTGTCCAAACAAAGCAGCCTCCTGCACAAGATTCCCAGAAACCCTCCTGGCCTCTGGCCACTCAAGCTCTAGTGTCCTGTTAAGATGGCCACAGTGCAACAACTCCAAAGACCCTCCTAACCCATGCTTGCCAAAGCTGCCAAGCACATCTAGTGTATAAAGGGGATTTTTCTACACAAGGTCACTCCTTCAAGACCAAGAGATGCAGCTGTTCTACCTAATTTAGGGAAACAAATACAGAAAGTTAAAAAAAAAAAAAAAAAGAGGAAACAGAGGAGTATGTCCCAAACAAAAGAACAAGGTCAAAAACTAGGAAATAAGCCCTAATGAAATGAAGATAAGTAATTTATCTGATAAAGAGTTCAAAGTAATAGTCATAAAGATACTCATCAATCTTGGAAAAGTAGAGAAACACAGTGAAAACTTCAACAGAGATTAAAAATATAAGAAAGAACAAATCAGTGCTGAAGAATGCAATAACTGAAATAAAAATATACTGAGGAGAATCAATAGCAAATTAGTTGATACAGAAGAATGAATCAACAAACTGAATGAAAAAAATAGTGGAAATGCCCAATTAGAACAGCAAAAAGAGAAAAAATCTTTTAGAAATGAGAACAAGGGACCCATGAGACAACATCAAGCATACTAATATTCACATTAGGAGAAGAGAAAGAGAAAGGGACAGAAAACTTATTTGAAGAAATAATGACTGAAAACTTCCTTAACATAGGGAAAGAAACAGACATCCAAGTCCAGAAAGCAATAAGAGTCCTCAACAAAATGAACCCAAAGATATCTAAACCAAACATATTTTAATTAAAAATATTATAATCAAAATGGCAAAAGTTAAAGATAGAATCTTAAAGGCAGTAAGAGAGGGCACCTGGGTGGCTTAATTGGTTAAGCATTCAACTCTTGACTTCAGCTCAGGTCATAGTCTCAGAGTTGTGAGATCAAGCCCTGTATTTCTCTCTCTTCCCCTCCCTCTGCCCCTACTACCCCCAGCTCACACACATTCCCTCTGTCTAAATAAATAAATGAATAAATAAAGGCAGCAAGATAAAAAATAAATAATCACAAACAAGGGAAACGCTTTAAGACTGTCAAGCTAATTTTTCAGCAGAAACTCTGGTGGTCTGAAAGGAGTAGCAGGATATATTGAAAGTGCCGAAAGGGGAAAATTTACAACTGAGAATATTCTACCCAGTAAGGTTATCATTCAGAATTGGAGGACAGATGAAAAGTTTCCTAGACAAGGAAACAAAAGAAGTTCATCAGCACTAAACTGGCCTTACAAGAAATGTTAAAAAGTCTTGAAAAAGGAAAGTTCCTATTTAGAAATAAGAAAATATATGAAAGAAAAAATCCCACTGGTAAAGGCAAATATACGCAATAAAGGAGGAAATCAGCCACATGAAAAGTTAGCATGAAACCTTTAAAGACAAAAAATAGTAAAATCAACTAAAAATACAGTAAGTGGTTAAGGGGTATACAAAATAAAAAGATGTAAAATATGATATAAAAAAATATAACACTGGTGGACAGAAGAGATGTAATGTTACTAGAATGCATTTGAACTTAAGCAATGATCAGCTTAAAACAGACTGCTATATATAAGGTCAATACATGCAAACTTCACAGTAATCAAAAACCAAAATCCTACAATACATATACAAAAAAAATCAAGAAAACAGAATCCAAACATAGTACTAAAGTAAAACATCAAAACACAAAGACAAGAGACCAAAGAAGAAAGGAACGAGAAGAACTAAAAAAACGACCAGAAAACAATGAACAAAATGGCAATAAGTATATACCTATCAATAATTACTTTAAACGTAAATGGACTAAACATTCCAATCAAAAGCTATAGGGTGACTGAATAGATAAGAAAAACAAGACTCATCCAAACGCTGCCAACAAGAGACTCACTTCAGGTCTACAGATATATATAGACTGAAAGTAAAACACTGGAAAGGGATATTCCACACAAATGCAAATGAAAAAAAAAGGTGGAGTAGTAATACCTATAAATGACAAAATGGATTTTAAAACAAAGACTGTAAGAACAATAAAAGAATGGCATTACATAGTGATAAAGGAATAAATCCAAGAAGAGGACATAACATTGATAAATATTTATGCACCCAACATCTAGAAAGCACCTAAATTGAGGAAGCAAATGTTAACAGACAAAAGTGGAAAAATTAACAGTAAAGTAATAATAGCAGGAGACTTCAATATCCCACTTACATCAATGGATAGATTATCCAGACAGAAATTAATAAAGAAACACTGGCCTTAAATGACACATTAGACCAAATAGACTTAATAGATATCCATATGGAATATTTCATCTAAAAACTGTGGAATACACATTCTTTTCAAGTGCATGTGGGCTATTGTCTATTACAGGTAAGTTATAAGGCAACAAAATAAGTTTCAATAAATTCAAGATGATTGAATTATGTCAAACCTTTTTTCTGACCACAGCATGAAACTAGAAATCAATTACAAGAAAAAAATTAGAAAAAACACAAGCACACAAAAACTAAGCAGCACACTACTAGACAACCAATGGGTCAACAAGGAAATCAAAGAGGAAATTAAAAAATACCTCGAGACAAATGAAAATAGAAACATGACTTTCCAAAAATCTATGGCACAAAAGCAGTTCTGAGAGGGAAGTCCACAGCAATACAGGCCTACCTCAAGAAACAGGAAAAATCCCAAATAAACGATCTATTTCTACACTTAATGGAACTAGAAAATAAGCAGAAAAAGCCCAAAGTTAAGAGAAGAAATAATAAAGATGAGAGTGGAAAGAAATGAAATATAGACTAAAAAAAGACAATTAAAAAAATCAATGAAACTAAAAGCTGGTTCTTTGAAAAGATTTGAAAATATTGACAAACCTCTAGTGACACTCATTAAGAAAAAGGAGAGCCCAGGGGCGCCTGGGTGGCTCAGCGGGTTAAGCCGCTGCCTTCGGCTCAGGTCATGATCTCAGGGTCCTGGGATCGAGCCCCGCATCAGGCTCTCTGCTCAGCAGAGAACCTGCTTCCTCCTCTCTCTCTGCCTGCCTCTCTGCCTGCTTGTGGTCTCTCTCTCTCTGTCAAATAAATAAATAAATAAATAAATAAATAAATAAATAAATAAAAATTAAAAAAAAAAAAAAAAAAGGAGAGCCCAAATAAAGTACGAATGAAGGAGAAAACGTAGGCAGTACGCTTTTTGACATCAATCTTAGCAATATGTTTTTGGCAAGGCAACAAAAGCTAAAATAAAAAATTGAATTACATCAAACTAAAATGGTTTTGCACAGTAAAGAAAACCATTAACAACAAAAAAAGCAACCTACTGAATGAGAGAAAATACTTGCAAATCACATATCTGATAAAGAACTTACACAATTTTTTAAAGATTCTATTTATTTATTTGAGAGAGAGAGAAAGTGAGAGAGCATGCCAGGGGAGGGACAGAGGGAGAGGGAGAAGGAAATTCTCACTGAGCAGGGAGTCCATCACTGGGTTCCATCCCAGGACCCTGGGACCCTGAGGTCATGACCTGAGCTGAAGGCAGATGTTTAACTGACTCAGCCATCCAGGTTCCCCTACACAATTTAATATCAAAAGCAAGTAAATAGGGGCACCTGGGTGGCTCAGTCAGTTAAGCAACATCAGGTCATGATCATGTCATGATCTTGGAGTCCTGGGATCGAGTTCCTCATTCAGCTCCCTGCTCAGCAGGGAGTCTGCTTCTCTCTCTGACCCTCTCCCCTCTCAGGCTCTCTCTCTCTCTCTCAAATAAATAAATTAAATATTTTAATAAATAAATAAATAAATAAATAGCAAATTAAAAACCTGGTTAAAAAAAGGGCAGAGAACTTGAATAGATAAGTTCCCAAAGAAGACATACAGGTGTCAACAGGCATATGATAAAATGTGCAACATCACTAATTACCAGGAAAATGCAAGTCAAAACCATAATGAGATATCAACTCACACCTCCCAGATTGGCTATTATCAAAAAGACAAAAAGTAAGTGTCAGCAATGATTAGAGAAAAGGGATTCTCGTACATTGTTGATAAGTATGTAAACTGGCACAGTCACTATGGAAAATAGTATAGAAGTTCCTAAAAAAAATTAAAATAGAACAATCATGTGATCCAAAAATTCCACTTCTGGGTATTTATCTAAACAAAATGAAAACACCAATTCAGAGATATATACATCCCTATATTCATTGCAGCATTATCTGAATAGCCAAATATGGAAGTAACCTAAGTGTCCATTGATAGATGAGTGGATAAAAAAAATGAGCTAGAGATATACAACAAAATATCACTCTACCACAAAAAAAGGATGAAATCTTGCCATTTGTGACAAAACAGATGGACCTAGAGGGTATTATACTAAATGAAATATACTATACTAAATGAAATAAGACAAAGACAAATGTCATATAATTTCATTTACCATAGAATCTGGAAAACAAAAACGAACAACTAAAATAAAACAGAAACAGACTCATAGATGCAGGAAACAGTTGATTACCACAGAGGACAGGGGTCAGGGCAGGGAGACAAAATAGATGAAGGACTTAAGAGTTAGTTACAAACTTCTAGTTAGAAAATAGTTAAGTTATGGAGAGATCATGTACAGAATAGAGAATAAAGTCAATATTTCAGTAACTCTATATGGTGACAGATAGTAACTACACTTATTGTGGCAATCATTTCATAATATATTAAGTTGTCAAATTATTATAATGTACACAGGAAATTAACAGGGTATGTCATAATTATACTTCTATAAATAAAATTTAAAAAGAAAGAAATTTTGCTAATTCCTAGTAATATATACACAACAACAGTAAAGGAAGTTAAAAATGCTTAGGGTTCTTCAGGTATTTTGTGCTATGTATAAATTCCAGGACACTGCAGACTTTCTTGTATTTTAATCAGAGGATTTTTTTATGGACCCAAAGGGTTTCGGTAGCCAGAAAACTCTCATCCATATATCATAGGTTATGGCCTTTTCGTTTTTTTTCACCTCTTCCAAGAATTCCTTCTTCAGTGATTTATGTTTTTTTGAAAATATTATCCCCCTAATCTATGTCTATACCAAACAAAGAAAATCATTTTCAATGACCTGAACTCAAGACGTTGGAGAGGATACTCTAACTAAACAAAGGGTGCTGAAAGAACAACTAAACATGCAAGCAACTTCCTGATTATCTTGAAATAAGCTCTACAATTTATTTAATGCACCTGAGACAGCTCAAAAATATCCAGACATCTTCTGATATTCCTAAAGTCTTTTTTCTTCAACCATTCATTGAAACATGAGATTAGAAAACTCTAAATATAATAGTTTTTTCCTTCCTTCCTTCCTTCCTTCCTTCCTTCCTTTCTTTCTTTCTTTCTTGATTTTCTTTTACCTTTGATCCTTCAGGGCCATTTTGTCCAGGAATCCCAATATCTCCTGGAAAACCCTAGAGAAGATAAACACATAGAGAATTTACTCAATAGCCATTACTATATGTCTGTTAAACATATGAAAATTTCCTTTGCCATTTTCTCATCCCCAGTTAAAGTACTTTATACTGCTCAAAAACTCAGTATTAAAGGTGAATTATTAGGCAGTGTTTAACTGTGGAATACAAAACTGACAAAATGTACTAAAACAGAATTTACTCCAACAGTTATTCACAATTTTTGGACCCAAAGAAAATTCTCCAATCCAGTCTAAGAGTACCAAAGTCTTATTCCAAAACCAACCACAACATGGAAAAAAGGCAAAAAGTTTCATAATAGGTCCTTCCAATGACCTATGGGACACATGGCCACCCAAGGATTAGGGGAATATAATTTGTTAGATTTACTGTTTACTAACCGAATGTTAACTTGTACATTTTTGTTAGGTAGAAATGCAAATAACTTCCATCTGGTGAAAAAAATAACCATAAAGGTTATGGGTTAATATACAGGATATTAGTCAGTTTTGTATCTAATTTAGTTATCTTATCTTAACATCCCCATATTTAATAGTCAATACTTAGCTCTTCAAATGCTACTCAAACTCATCTTAACATCCTACCGATTTCATCATTAATTAATGAATTCAAAAAATTTTTTCACCCATATTTACTTTATATTTGCCTGAAAATCACAATTTTATCTTTTTGGAAATTATATTTTGGCAGTCTAAAATAATTGGCTCAAGAAATAGAATGGAGCTGTAGCGTTAAATAAAACTTGTGCTGGGGAAAGTTCTGGAATGTTGCTCTAAAATGGTTAGATCAATCAATGTTCTTGCTGAAATAATAAATTAGAATGTGATTTATCATAATCAGTTTCAATAATGAGAATAAGCTAATAAGTGTAGTTTTATTTCTATTGATTTTATCACAGATAAACCTATTTTAGTAATTTCTGCTGACTTGGGCAAAGGAACAGAAGGTAAGACGAGTACAAGAATCAGAATCTTTTTTTAGTATTTTATTTATTTGAGAGAGAGAGAGAGAAGGAGCAGGGGCAGAGGGAGAAACAGACTCCCCACTGAGCAGGAGCCCACAGCGGGGCTCCATCCCAGAACCCTGAGATCATGACCTGAGCCAAAGTTAGATACTTAACTGACTGAGCCACCCAGGTGCTCCAAGAATCAGCATGTTAAAAGGTAAAAATTGCAAGTAAATATGAATGTGAGCTAGAAAAGGTAGCTCAGTGAAGAAGTAAATATTATGGCAGTAAAAATGCCCACAAGTTACATGGAACTGCAACGTTGATTCTGGAATACTCATACTGGAAAGAAAAACAAATCAAAAGAAAGTGATACTAACTCATCCAGTCCAGATTAGGAGAGAAAGGCCTTGACTCTGATTTAAAATTTGTATTCTATGGAGAAAAATATTATTTAGGGACATTTCTGGCAAGAGAGAAGACAGTGATAACAGAAAAACTGGTCACAGCATCAGATTTAAGTTTGGCAACAGAATTTTTTTTTTTTAAGATTTTATCTATTTATTTGACAGACAGAGATCACAAGTAGGCAGAGAAGCAGGCAGAGATAGGAGGAAGCAGGCTCCCTGCTGAGCAGAGAGCCCCGACATGGGACTTGATCCCTAGACCCTGAGAACAGGACCTAAGCTGAAGGCAGAGGACTTGATCCCGAGACCCTGAGAACATGACCTGAGCTGAAGGCAGAGGCTTTAACCCACTGAGCCACCCAGGCGCCCCGGCAACAGAATATTTTTAACACAGACTTGTTGATTGCTTTTCTAATTAAAGAAAAAATCAGGTTCACCTATGCCTTCTCTGCCTAAATAATCTTCCCTCATCTTTCTTCAACTAAAAACTTATGTTTTAAATAGAAAATTGAATAATATTTTTTCCAAGTTTTCATTTAAATACCAGCTAGTTCACATACAGTGCAATATTAGTTTTAGGTATAGAATTTAGTGATTCAACACTTACATACAAGATCCAGTGCTCATCACAAGTGTCCTCCTTAATACTTATCACCTATTTAACCCATCCTCTTGCCCACCTCCCCTCCAGGAAACAACAGTTTGTTCTCTACAGTCAAATTATGGAAGAAGCCCAAATAGTCATTGATTAATGAATGGATAAAAAAGATGTGGTATATATATATGTATAATGGAATAATGCTCAGCCATAAAGGAAATCTTGCCATTTGCAATGACATGGATGGAGCTAGAAAGTAATATGCTAAGTGAAATAAGATGACCAGAGAAAGAAATACCATATGATTTCACTCATATGTAGAATTAAAGAAAGAAAAATGAACATAAGGGGGGAAAAAGACAAACCAAGAAAACTGAGTGATATTTTGCTTCGTTGATCCCCAAACCATGGGTTAGGTCTCTTCTAGGAACTCACACCATCTTAGAGTCCTAAAAGGTCACTTAATATTGTGTTATGGCTTATATTATTTTCCTCATCAAACTGTAAACTCCTTGAAGGCAGTTTTAGGTGTTATGAACTATAATATTTCCAGCAACTAATACAATGCCTGGCACATAGTAAGTGCTGAAAAAGTTATTTTGTTGTTGTCATTGTTGAGTGACTGACTTGTTTCTTTCAGGAAAAAAAAATAAATAAAAAAGACAACAAGTCTTTTTTTTTACTTTTGGCCCCTGGGTACTGGGTTACAACCACTGGTTGAGAGCATCCTCATGGATAAATTATTAGTTACTGTCCATCCTCTAGATGAGCCTGAAACACCTTGTCATTCTAGAAAGCAAAAAGACTACAAAAGATTTAAACTCTGGAGTTATGTTAAAAGAACCAAGGGGGCTTGAAGAGGATCCCAGTGAGCATCTGCATGGATGGAACAATATGAATTTCAGTAAGGATAAGAATTGCAATGGATTGAAACATATCAAGTATGTTTAAATTCATGAGTTTGTAATGATTCAACAATTAAAGAACTGCCCATGTATAGAGAATGAAAGGAAGTCAACTCCCAAAAAAAAAAAAAAAAAAAGAAAGGAAGTCAACTCCTTGTTTTGAAAACTGGTAAAGAAAGGTGAGGAATCAAGCATTTATTCTACTTTCCCCATATATACTGTGCTGCTACTAATGAAAAAGTAGATGAGGGAATGTATGCAACCAACAAAAATCAATCACCTAAATCTAATACATCTGGGCAGTTATCAACTGTTATTAACATCATAAAAAAAGAAATAACTAGACATTATGTGCTTCCTGATGAAAGAATACAGTATCAACTATAGTCTTACCAAAAACAAACAAACAAAACTCAATATGGTCAGGTCTCTATATGTGACTACCCAGGTCACATGACTGGGGATCTTTAACAGCTAAATTGTGAGGGAGAAAGGGTGAATGGAAAGAGAGCTTGTAGACCGAAAGACATAGTAACAAAACAAGTCCACATTATAGTTTTAAAAGACGCACACTTGAATGACAAACCATAAAAGAAAAAAGCACTGCCAACTTTTGGGAGGAGAGAATGGTTCCTTCTTAAACATTAAAATAATAGTAAAGGAATATTAAAAAAAAACCTGACATGCTAAAGACCAGGAGAATAGGAGATGACAGATGTCAATAATTTGGAAACTTTTTATTTCTTTTTGTTGTCTGATTGCTGTGGCTGGGATTTCTATACTATATCAAATAAAAATGGTGAGAATAGACATCCCTGAGTTGTTCCTGACCATAGAGGAAAAGCACTTACCTGTCAGAATGACTAAAATTAACAACACAAGAAACAACAGGTGTTGGCAATAATGGAGAGAAAAAGGAAATTTCTTGCACTATGTGGAGACTGAGCAGAAGGTAGCGGCTTAACCCACTGAGCCATCCAGGTGCCCTAAGGAATTCTTTTTAACTCTCAAATTTAACATTCAAAATTTAAATCAAATGGCAGGACATGGCTGTCCTTGCCAAATAGCAACATTTCAAAGAACTTACAGGCTGAAAGACAAAAAGTACATCAAAGTATAATTTCTGTTAAAAAATTATGTTCATAGTAGCAATGGCCACAGTCGCCAAACTGTGGAAAGAACCAAGATGCCCTTCAACAGACAAATGGATAAGGAAGATATGGTCCATATACACTATGGAGTATTATGCCTCCATCAGAAAGGATGAATATCCAACTTTTTTATCAGTCAACATGGATGGGACTGGAAGAGATTGTGCTGAGTGAAATTAGTCAAGCAGAGAGAGTCAATTATCATATGGTTTCACTTACTTATGGAGCATAAGGAATAACACAGAGGACACTGGGAGATGGAAAGGAAAAGTGAGTTGGGGGAAATTGGAGGAGGAGACAAACCGTAAGAGAACTGTGGACTCTGAGAAAGAAACTGAGGGTTTTGGAGGGGTGGGAGAGGGGGGTTGGGTGAGCCTGGTAGTGGGTATTGTGGAGGGCAAGTACTGCATGGAGCACTGGGTGTGGTGCATAAACAATGAATTCTGGAATACTGAAAAGAAATAAAATGAAAAAGAAAAGAAAAAAAATTATGTTGGCATGAAACTATACAAGAAAAAAATTACAAATAAAAATCTGATAAAGAGGTTTTCATTCATTTTAACTTGAAATAATTTGGAAAATTTTGAAAAGTAAAAATGGTTTCTCCCACAATGTGTTTCATTATCTCAGTTAAGTCATCACATCACAATAGAAAATAAACATCTCAGTGAGAAGAAGAAAGAGTAGCCTCACTTCTGGTGCCTTTATTTTCAGCTCAGATACAAGTGACATATAACATATTAATTTCAGCTATAAAACACATTCATTCAAATATGTATTTATTGTGAAATGCTTACCACAATGTCTAGTTAACATTTTATCACTACAAATGGTTACAATTCGTTTTATATATTATGATGAGAACTTCTAAGATCTACCCCCTTAATAACTTTTGGCAGTATTTAGAAGTTTGGAAACTACAGTGTCCTAATAAAGTCCATGATGCTCTATGACGTACATTGAGCACTTCAGTATTTCTTTGTTAAGAGCTATAAAGTCTCTGTTTTCTACTAAAATATATAGTCCTTCCAGTAAAAAAAAAAAAAAAAAAAAAAAAAAGAAAGGTTAAAAATGGTAAATGGATAAACAATCTATGAATAAATAAATCCAATGGTTAAGCTAATTATGGTATATCAGAAAATGAAACCTGACTGAGGCAACCTGGATGAATATTGAATGTGTTCTATATTCTTGGCTCCTTTGTCATAGATTAATTGACTGCATATGGATGGATTTATTTCTGGGCTTTCTATTGTGTTCCATTGACCTATGTGTCTTTTTTTTTTTTTTTTAAGATTTTATTTACTTATTTCAGAGAGATAGAAAGAAAGAGAGAGAGAGAATGAGAGGGGAGAAGGTCAGAGGGAGAAGCAGACTTCCCACGAAGCTGGGAGCCCAATGCGGGACTCAATCCTGGGACACCAGGATCATGACCTGAGCCGAAGGCAGTCACTTAACCAACTGAGCCACCCAGGTGCCCCTATATGTCTGTCTATATATATATATATATATATATATAGGACTATATATTTAGTGCAAATACCATATTGCTTTGATTACTATAGCTTTGTAATATACTTTGAAATCAGGAGTGTGATGCCTCCCTCCAGCTTTGTTCTTCTTTCTTGAGATTGCTTTGGCATTTCAAGTTCACCTGTGGTTCCATATATGTTTTAGGACTATTTGTTCTATTTCTGTGAAAAATGTTATTAGAATTTTGATAGAGTTTGCACTGATCTGTAGATAGACACATTTGGGTAGTACTGACATTTTAACAATATTAATTCTTCTAATCCATGAACATGGAATATCTTTCCATTTTATGTGTGTTTTCTTCAATTTCTTTCATCAGTGTCTTAAAGCTTTCAGTATAGATGTCATTCACCTCCTCAGTCAATTTATTCCTAGAGATTTTATTCTTTTTGATGCAATTATTAAGTGGGATTGTTTTCTTAATTTTCTCTTTCAGATAGCTCATTATTAGTGAATAGAAACACACTTTTTGTAGGTTGATTTTACATGCCTTTTTAATAGAAACAGTCTAATCAATTTCTATCAAGAAGCAGAAAACAGAAGTGGCTTTAAAAACAGTAAATGAAAATGTGTCTTCTATTTTCAGACTTCTCACATGGGTTTACAGGACTGATAAGAGTGACTCAGCATTCTCTCCAGTAATGCCAATGTTTTATTACTCCCTAATCACTAAAGGCCGGAGACAAATTCAAATTTTTAAGGCAAAACCTGGGAACCAAAGTACTAGCAGACTCCATTAGTTTCCTGGGAAATCACAAGGATAAAATGTGGTCATTCTTATTTTGGCAGTAGTTAGAGGTTTAGAAGCTAGTGTGTCCTATTAGAGTAAGTACATGATACTCTATGGTATATATCGAGCACTTTAGTATTTCTTCGGTAAGTGTTACAAAGTCTGTTTTCTACTGAAAAAATAGTCCTTCCAGTTAAAAAGTGGTTAAAAATGGTAAATGGGTTTTTGGCAGCTTCCAAGATGGAGGAGTAGGACACCTTAATTTCGTCTGGTCCCAGGAATTCAGCTAGATAGCTATCAAACCATTCTGAACACCTGTGAACTCAACCGGAGACTGAAGAAAATAGCTGCAACTCTATGAACAGAAAAGCTACCACTTTCTGCAAGGTAGGAGGTGCAAAGAAGTGAATCTGAGGTGATATAAGAGAAGACAGACCACGGGGGAAGGGATCCTCTGTCAGCCGGCTACTGGAAAGTGAGAAAGCATCAGAACCCCAAATCAGAACTTCTAGAAGTCTGCTCTGGTGAGGGACATTGGTCTGGTGGCTAAGTTGGGGGCAGAACCCTCGCTAGGACAGTGGGGTTTCAGGACCCCGGAGTCACAGAAGACTGGGCGTACCTGAGTGCGCCGAAGCTCCCAGGGAAGCCAGCAGCAGAGTGAGCCACGGAGTGGGCTCTCAGCTCAGGATTGTGATAAACAGTGATCGACAGCACAGTCAGGGGGCCACTGTTCTTCAAGCAGGGACCCAAGAAGCAGCAAATCCAGGGAGATGCCCCTTCCTCCCTGGGGAGGTGCAGCATGGGAACCTGCTGTAGGAATCTGCTGAGTTTGGAGTATCCAATGGGGCCACTTGCCTGAGATACAAAGGCTCGGTCCTAGGCTGGGCGAGCACACAGTGCAGATAGAGACTCAGGAGACAAGAGTGATTGACTGTTTTTCTCTGGGTGCTCTCTAAGGAGTGGGATCCCAAGCTCTGGGCTCCAGGGCTGCAGATGGGGAGGCCACCATTTTCATTCTATCCTCTAAAGCTTCACAGAAAGCCTTTAGGGAACAAAAGCCACATAGAGCAAACCAGGGTTAATTACTTAGGCTGGCCCCTGGCAAGAGTGGTCCAATTCCTCATAGGGCAAAGACTTTTGGGAATTAACCCAGCAGGCTCCTTCCCCAGAAGATCAGAAAGAACATCCAGCCTAGACCAAGTTTACTGATCAATGAGAATTACAAATATTCTAGGGGAATACAGCACACAGAATTCATGGCTTTTTTCCATGATTCTTTAGTCTTTCAACTTTAATATTTTAATTGTATCTTTTTCTTTTTATAAATTTTTTCTTCCTTTTCAATCAACTTATCAACTCCTTTTTTAAAAATCTTTTTTAATTTTCATTTTTATAGTCACATTCTATCCCTTCATTATATTTAACCATATTTTTGTATATATGTACGTTTTTCTTTCTTTAAAATTTTGGGATGCAGTTTCCTCTAACAGACCAAAATACTCCCAAAATCTAGCATATGGCTCTGTTCTATTCACCAGCCTGATCATATTATCTCTCTCTCTTTTTTTTCTTCTTCCTCTTCTTTTTTTGGGTCTTTTTAAAGTTGTTTTTTTTTAAATTTTCATCTTTACAGTTACATTGTACCCTCTCAATGCATTTAATTTTATTTATATATATGTAAGTTTTTCTTTCTTTACAATTCTGAGATGTCGTTTCCTCTAACAAACTGACCACTCTCAGGAGATAGTGTATTGCTTTGTTCTGTTCAAAACTGGAGGCATCACGATTCCTGATTTCAAGCTGTATCACAAAGCTGTATGGTACTGAGCCCCAAAACAAACACATATATCAATGAAACAAAACAGAGAACCCAGAAATAAAATGCTACTGTTATAGACAGTAGCATCATTTAGGCCATTTAACTCTTTTGAAAATTTTCTATTTTTCATTGACTTTTATATTGATTTTGCTTTAAATATACAAGAACACAATACAGTTGGCTTAAATTTACCTTAAGTAGTTTATAAGTCTGAACAAAGTAGAAATGAATTTATCTCATAAAAACAGTCCTATTAAAACAGGATAAAACTAATAAATCATTCAAGCTGGGGCAACACATAAGTTATGGACTAAAGGGCAAAGTTATTCAAAGCCTAGTTTGGTGCATGGATATAGTACATTCAATAAAGATTTGACAGCTTCAATTGATAAGCAAATTAAAAATAAACTATTTACACGATTATATTCTCAGTTGTATAGTGTCAAAGTTATTCTTTGTTAAAACAAACAAATAAACAAACAAAACACTGCCCCCAAAAACCCAAGTAGCATAGCTTCTATAGATAGGATTATAACATACGCAAACGAGAAAGAATGCAGTCAGAGGGAGAGAGGTTCTCTAAGGGGAGAATTCCATTTAAGACATGGATCCAGAAAACAATTGCAAGATTTTATTTTTTAGCATTTATGGAAGTACATGCCATGTCAGTAATATGGTGAGTCCAAGTTAGAAAGCAATAAAAAAAAAAAGATGAAAATGACCTTTTCAGAGTGAGAATAGTCCATGTAAAAGTTAATGCCAAAAAAAAAAAAAAAAAAATTGACAAGGCAGAAGTAATAAATTCACTTTCCCAGGAAACTATAGAAACGAAACTTAAGCACAGGGCAGCATACAACTGCAAATTAAGGAACTGTTCTGTCTTCTGGGAAAACCACAAACAGAAAATATGAGTCTCCAGAAAAATAAAGGCAAAATAAGGAATTCATCTAGATATCTGGCTTTCTTTCACTCTCTTTTGCTGTTTTAGAACTAAAAACCATCAAAAGCAAATTTTTTTCATTATGATATTGAAAATCTTTGCAATCTTTGCAAATGATTACTGCTATTCATGTATTTTCCCTTTTGCAATTCTGTATTTTTGAGTAATAAATTTAGCACAGCTGAATTCCATTAATATGTAGCATCCTAAAAACTCAACAGAGAAAATCCAGAGACAATAAAGACAATGAAAATTCCTTATAACACAACATACACTCTCTAAATGATTTGTTTAGTAGGGCTTTGTTTAAATAATATTATCAGTACACTTGAAGTCACGCTACAGAATCAGTTGCAAAGGCCATTTTTATTTTACTGAAATCAAGGCAAAGCTATACTAAAGTTTTAATCTTAAGATAAACTATGTTGACCATTATTTGACCCTTAGATTTGGATAACCTATAGTGACAAAAAGCAGATCAGTGTTAGACTAGGGAAGGGAGGAACATGAGAGAGAGAAAGGAAGAATTACAATGGTGAACAAAGAAATTTTGGGATTTTTAAAAAGATTTTATTTATTTGTGAGCAAGAGAGGGCTCATGAGCAGGGGGAGAGGGAAAGGGGAGTGAGAGGGAGAGACTCTCAAGCAGACACTGTGCTGAGCATGGAGCCAACACAGGGCTCAATCTCAGGACCCTGAGATCATGACCTGAGCCAAAACCAAGAGTTTGACACTTAACCAACTGAATCACCCAAGTGCCCCAGAAATTCTGGGATTTGATGGATGCGTTCACTATCTTGATTTTGGTGATGATTCCATGAATTATACCTATGTTAAAAATGATCAAATTGCACAATTTGTACATATGTAGTTTGTTATGTCAGTTACACCACAATAAAAGTATAAAACAAAAGGTAATTGGTACTGGGTGTACCCAGTCCTCACACCATACAATGTATATTCTGAAGACTATCTCAGATTCTCCCTTTTTCAGTGTGTGTAAGTTTGTAGCCAGGAATAGGAAGTTAGATGATTTAAAAGTTGATTTGTATTTTTATGAGGGACTAGCATATATCAATTGCCCAGTTTTGTTTTAAATGCACAGCTATGGGCATGGGCCACTCTACCTTGTTTCCTATTCTCTCTTTTCTCCAAATGGAATGAATATTGTGGTTATTTTGTTTTCTTTCTAAAATCATACTGATTATCTGAGATCAGACCTATATACAGGCCTCACTGAAAAGAATGCACTTTACTCCAAGAATCTGGACTTGGAGCTAAAAGCAGTAAGTGATCAATAGATTGGGTTATCTCCCTTTGGAGAAGGGAGAGTCTATTTTCAGCTGTGCAGGTGGCTGTACTATGTTACTAGAGGCATTTAAAAAACTATGTAAGTGTGGTTTGGGGGGGGTTCCTTGGTGGCTCAGTTGGTTAAGCATCCAACTCTTGGTTTTGGCTCAGGTCAGGATCTCAGGGCCGTGAGACTAAGCCCTGCATTGGGCTCCATGCTGGGCATGAAGCCTGCTTGTCATTCTCCCTCTCAAACTGTCTCCCCCTCTATTCTTTAATCTAAAAAAGAAAAAAACTGTATAAGTGGGAGAATGGTATATGTAGATACTAGGCACCAAAAATGTAAAATGTAGAGAGCATCTTCTTCTTGTCTGCTCACCATCTCTGAAAAACTACTCTTCAATTTCCAGTCTATGTGCTTCTGGTCCTAATCCCAATTTCCAGGGGTGAGTAAATGACCCAAATCTTGCCAATTACAGTATTCCAACCTCATTATTACTGTGACTGATTTAAAGATAATCATGTAATCCAAGCCAGATTGGCTGAAATCCACGTTAGAATTTTTGCTAGAGCTATAAGGAAAGAAGAATGTTTTCTTTCTGCTAAGATTGCTAACTCTGAGAACAATATAAGCCTAGAATTGCCAAAGGCCACCTTTTCCACAGTGTGTTGTGAATGAAGCCAACAGACATAAAAAATAAGTAAGGCTAAGAGATGGACAGTGTCTTGATTATAGTCATCAAACTTCTATATTCAGTCAAAACTCTAGGCACATGCACTGCTGGACTTCCTGATTATATTAGGCCATGCTGAGTTTTGCTTAAAACCACTTGAGGTAGCTTTTGTTATTTTTAATGGAAACAGACTTGACTAAAACACTGAATTATATGCAGTTTTTTAAGTCCACCTAGCTTCCTCATGTATCTGTGCTGGAGTACCCTTGCCCTCTGTTTGCATTTGACAAGCCACTACTATTTCTTCAAGTCTTTGCTCAAGCAACCAAACTTCTTGGAAGTCTTCTTTAACTCCTTGCTTCAGGTTCCCTATTCATATAATTTGTTACCAACTCAAATATAACATAATCTGTGAGGCCTTTCACGGTTCCCCTTAGCCAGAATCAGTAGCTTTTTCCTTTATATTCATACAGAACTCTGTTAATATGGCTATTTAGTACTAATGACTCCATATTGTAATTAAGGTTTTTTCCTTTTTTCCAATAAAATGTGACCTCATAGAGGAAAATGAAGGTATCTTACCCATCTTTATACCGCTAACATTTAACTTAACATGCGGCTGGTATACAATTCTCCATAGTCACTTGCACTTCTGCACATAATACAAATGGGTTACCAACTATCCATTGTTCCAGTCTATCTTTTCAGGGATTTTCACCATAGCAAAATGGCCATAGTGTCTCCCTTTGCAGCAAAAGGCAGGAGTGCTTACTGTCCATGTAATAATTTCTTTCTGGAACAAAGTATTTTTTTTCTTTTATAACTGACCATTATAAAATATTCAGTTTCTCTAAGTTCAAAGTTCCTCTTAGGTAATACAACTACTGCATATGCAAATGTTATCTAGCTCTCTCACATCACCCTATGAGAAGTAAGCCTCCATGAATCAGAGCAAAAATGCTGATATTCTGGAAACTGTTATTGTTAAGAATAATAAACTGTCCTTTGTCTCTGTCTGAGGAGTCTTGCATCTTCTTTTTTTCTTTTTTTTTTAAGATTTTATTTATTTGACAGAGATCACAAGGAGGCAGAGAGAGAGAAGGGAAAGCAGGCTCCCCGCTGAGCAGAGAGCCTAATGCAGGGCTCGATCCCAGGACCCTAAGATCACGACCTGAGCCGAAGGCAGAGGCTTAACCCACTGAGCCACCCAGGCGCCCCTTGCATTTTCTGATAGAAATCTGTGAAACTATCAGGCTAACTTGCAGGCTTGGGATCCTTCACAGTCTCTGACAATTCTGGTGATGATAATGGGATACTGGTGGAGACATAGCTTTTTGGAAGAGGAAGTATGAAGGCCTTACCACATGATTAATGATATTTGAGGAAAGGCCATGCGAATAGGCAGTAAACATGTTAACCAAACTGTATGGTCAACCAGGCAATAACTGGTCCTCTTCTTTATTGTCTGCTAAAAGGAGGAATTGGAGGAGATGGCTATAGACCAAGTACCAGGAACAGAAAGTATCTTCAAAGACAATTGTCTTAGTTGTTAACTTTCCTCTGGGTGGGAAGATTTCTTCATTAATCTAGTGAGCAACCTCAGATCTACCTCAATGTAAAAACAGTACTCAGTACTATTAGTAATGGCAACTAATAGTACTAAGGTTCCTCCTGGGTAGCCAGAAGATTCTGTCCTCTTTTAAACAACAGTTATGAAAACTCCCACCTACACTATGAAAGGACAGAAATTTGTGACCACTATGGGCAGAAACCAGGCAAATCAATAAAACTTTGGCTGGTTCATTTGGGAGATCGGGGGTAGGTTCCATATTTTTCACACTAAAGAACTGTAATATTAGACTTCACTATCTAGCTACTGAACACTCTGTCTTGGTATCACTTGGAGTCAAAGGCCTTGTGCAATTTGGCACCAACCTAGTTTTATAACCTTATCTACCACTCTGTACCAACACAAAGAATCTGTATTAGGCAGTCAGTTTCATTCACTGTTCTATAAATCCACTATGCATATTACCTAGATGGCGAGGCTCAGGACCCTGAGATCATGACCTGAGCCAAAAACAAGAGTTGGACGCTTAACCAACTGAATCACCCAGGTGCCCCAGAAATTCTGGGATTTGATGGATGTGTTCACTATCTTGATTTTGGTGATGGTTTCATGAATTATACCTATGTTAAAAATGATCAAATTGCATAATTTAAACATATGTAGTTTGTTATATGTCAATTAGACATATGATTTGCTCTGCCTGGAATGCATTCCCCTTTTCCTGCCATTTATTCATCAACAATGTAATTCAAGATCCATCTTTTCCATGAACCTTCCCTAATCCTTCCATCTCAATTCTTTCTTGCTTAATCTCTCTCTACTAACACTGAACTATAATAACTACTTATTTCTTACATGATGCCTTTGCTATTATCTAACAGTATATGTTTATATCCTCTTTTTCCAAAATAGACTATAAATTGTCCCAAATTAGAGACAATATATTGTTTTTATATATATCCTATAGTGTTTACTAGGCATAGCTCTTACACAGTAGGAACTCAAGAAATGATTTGTTATTGACAGATTTGATCATATTTTCTTTCAGCACCAGTTTTTGAGTAACAACTAAAAACATCAAATTACTCAACCAATCCCAAGTGATACTTCTTTGTTAAGAAGTAACTGGTTTAAGTAAAGGGGATCCATCTGGACTAAGATCTACTCAACTGGCCGCAGGCGGCCTTATTCAAATTAAGTCCACTGAGGTGCTAAAATGGACATTTAGAAGTATACCTTTGCTTGATATGGGCAGACTCTACAAATGAACTTTGGTATTTGTCTCTAGTGAAGACCACCCTAGTGGAAAAAGAGGACCCACAGCTTGGCCACTCCTGGGATCTCTCTGATTAGTAGTCTCAGCTCATTTTGTAGTAAACAACTGGCCTCACTTACCGAGAACATCATCCAATATTCAACTATTTGGCAATCTCACTAGTCCACTGAGGTTACCAGCTGAATCAACAAACATTCTAACTATCCTGCTACCAAATCTGAAGGTGGTTTGCTGCCAGAACTGGGAGGAAACATGGGTTTAGTTCTCAAAACCGATACTACTATGGTTAAAGAAATACGGAAGATTCCTGTACAGCATTTTCCATATGTTTTTGTTAAAAGCAGACAAAGAACTAGCATGGAAAAAAAATTAATCTTGTGTTTTAAGGGACATGATGTCTTATCTTGGGAGATCTCTAATATTTATAATTCTGGAAAGAGCTAAGTGCACAGATATGTTTACTTCTCTGGTACAGCCATTTAACTTGCCTACAATAAGTAAAACATTATGAAGTAAGGAGAAAAAAAACTTTGAAGTGGTTTGAAGTGACATTTGGTCAGATGATCTTTAATGATGAAAAGTCTCTTCAAAGCAATGGCAAAAAACTTAGCATTTACAACAAAAACTTCAGAGTGCTTTGCTTTCATTGACTTTGAAGATCTGAGATTCTGAACTAGAAGGTACTAGAAAGAAATATTGGCCAGTCCCATCTTATTGGTAGTACAGATGACAACACAGATGGTGTGATTAATTTGAGGAGCACCAAGTTTAAATCACCCACGAATCTTTCCCTGCTCCCTAAATGACACCCTAAATTCTACAATTCAAGACTCAATGCATTAGTTCCAGGTTTCTGTTTCATGTTAAAATGTGAATATCCTTGAAAGGGGATCTATTGAAGTTAGCTGTTCTATTAACCACTTACTACCTGGAGTAAAATATATTTATCAGATCTTTAGAAACAAGCTTTGATGAGAAGGGTAAATTATGGAAAGGAAAAGAGACACTGGTTGTTTAAGATAGACAAGAACTCATGCTCCAAAGGAAAAGAACAGAGGAAGATCAGTGCCCATAACAACTGAGTTATTTGCTATTTTATAATTTTTTCTGAGACTAAACTGATTCTAGACTTTCAAAGAATTAGCTGATTTTTAATTTTTTATTGTATCAAACCTAATTAATTTTGATGTCTGAAAAAAAGACAAATAGAGACAGTGGAGGCTTTGACATAATCGGAACTGAATACTGATTTCTTGAATATAAGTTCTTTGCAGTCAAAACCAAATCTCATTGACCTCGGCATTTTTAAATCTTTTATCTTTTTTAGTGATGAACATATAATGGTTGTCTCAAAAAAGATCTGTTGAAAAGAAATAATTAGAACTGGATTCTCTAAAGAAGAACTTAAATGGAAGAGATATTTCTATAATTAGATAGACCTCTGGGTTCTAAGGATCAGTCACTCACATCTACATGACTACCAATCATATCATGTAGAGAGTATGTCAGAGATCCTGCCAGCATTAAAAAATCTAAAATATCTATGTGTGATGGTCTCTATCAGAACATTGTTTAATTCACCAGAATACCACCTACAGAAGTCAGTTGGATTGTGGAGACTGACTGTAGACTACCATAGCCCCAGTTGCAGCTGCTGTGTTAGACACAGCAGATTACTAAGTCCTTCTATATTTGGTATGTAATCACTGATTTGGCAAGCACACTCTTTTCCTTTATAATTAAAAGAAGATTTAAAAATAGTCTGCATTCATGTGGGGCCCTTCAAATTTGGAAGTATCAGCAGTTCATCTTCACAGAAACAAATACATATTTGTAAGAGTTTACCTTTTCTTCCTTTAAAGCTCCAACTAGCACCACTATCTAGAAAATTATATTGATCCACAGGCATGGAACCCAACAGAAGATAGCATTTGAATAAGATACCCTCTCTAGATCAAAGCTATAAGAGTGGGCTCCTGATATGATTCACTGGCCTTCACCCATTCTGCACCAATTAGAGGTAGCCAGCCTTATAATACAGTCAAACTGCCTTCCAAAATCATAATTGAAGTGCCAACTTAAAGGAAACAATATGAAGGGAGTACCACCCTTTGGGAAATAGTGTATTTTTTTTTTTAAGTCACAGACCTGTATATGGCACTTTTGTCTCTAATAGGAAGGATGCATGATTCTGGAAACCAAAGAACAGAAGTGGATGTGGTCCTATTTACCATCACTCCCAATGATGCACTATATTTTGTACTTTCTCTCCCCACAACCTTGGACTCTTCAGGGTTAGATATCCTATTACCCAAGGGGTCTCTCTCTTGACAGGAGACCCAGCAAACATCCCAATAAACTTAACTAAACTTAGTGCGGTCAACAGGGCACTTCGGACTTTTTATGATAAGCTCTGAGCAAACAAAAAGGGAAGTCACCATATTGGCAGGGTTAATTGACCCTGAAAAACAAAAACAGACAAGACTTCTTTACACAAAAAGGGCAGGAAGGGATACACATGGAATTCAGGCGATACACTGAACACCTCTTAGAACTCCTATCAAGAGTTCATATTCTGAGTAATGAAGGTCAAGGTCATACCACTCGGTAAGCTACCAAGACCCACTGAGGTGACAGCTGAAGGTGAAAGGAATTTAAAATAGGTAGTGAAGGAGGGAATGATGAGTAACAACTGTGATCCCAAGAGCAATTAGATCAGTAGCAGCCATAGTACATGCCATTTACATAGATCAATTAGATCAGAAGTAAATGAAGATATAGGAAAACCTAAACAACATAATAAAGAAGAGCCAGTCACTACATACTGTATATTAAACTCCACATTTAATAATAAAAATATACCTCCTTGTCAAGTGTATATTGAAATGTATAATGAAATGTCAGGGGTATATTGAATCACAAAAAATGGTCACAAAAAAGAGAAAAGATTGAGAAGGTCCAAAAAAGAGAATCTTCTGATAACAATACAATAAAAGTAAGAATTATTACAAAACCATAACAACAGGCTCTCCCCCCTGGAAATTCTAAAATTTCTTTTTAAATAACTCTTGTGTGATAAGAGAAATAACTGAAATTACAAAGTATCTAAAAGACAATGGTAATAAAAATACTGCATAATAGAATCTTTGAAATACATTTAAAGTAGTAGGCAGAGAGAAAATAATAGTTCTTAATAGTTTTGGAATGAAAATAAAACAACAAAAATAAATAAAATTAATTAAAATTAAATTCCTAACTTAAAAAAAAAAGAATAGTCAAGAAATAATAAAGACAAAAGGAGAAACTAATTTGTAGAGAAAAGAAAAACAGAAAAACAATAAATAAAAATTTCAAAAATCTGAGAAAAAAGTAACTGGACAAATGGAATCACCTAACCAAAACAAACAAACCAAGAAAAAAAGGATAAATACATACACAAATATTAGAAAAAATTCATGGCACATGGGAAACAATCATTAAAATAAAAATTTAAAAACCACGAGACTATTTTGTGGATTTATATGGAAGTAAATTTGAAAACTAGGTGAAACAGATAATTTCCTAAAGACAATTTAACCAATCTAACCCCATTAGAGATAGCTTAAAAAGGTTAATTTCTGCAGAAGCTGTAAAAAAATTCATCAAGGAACTACCCATAAAAAAGCATCAATTCCAGATGGTTTCACAGAGAAACTCCATCAAAGCCTCATAGATAAGATAGGCCCAATGTTCCATAATTACTTTGTAGCACTAAAAATTAAGAAGACTTCATAATTATTTTCATGAAATAAGTATAACACTAAAACTTAAACTTGACAAAGAAGTACAAAAAAGATTGAATATTATAGATCAAGACCACTTATAAATACTGATGCAAAAGTACAAATAAATATTAGTACATATTGGTAAATATTGATACAGCCATTATAGAAAACAGTATGAAGTTTCCTTAAAAAAATAAAAAATAGAACTACCATATGATCAAGCAATTCCACTTTTGGGTATTTATCTAAAGAAATAGAACACACTAACTTAAAAAGATGTATTCACCCCTATGTTCTTTGCAATATTAATTCACAATAGGCAAGGTAAGGAAACAAAATTCCAAAAGTGGATTATCTAAAAATAACCCATTTGATGGGTGAATGGAAAAGAAGTGATATGAAGGAGAGAAGATGGTGGCAGAGGAAGAGGACTTTAGGTATACCCTGTTCTGCTAATACAACTAGGTAACTATTAAATCCTCCTAAATAGCTCCAAAATTGATCGGAAGACTGGCAGAACAAATTCTACAACTAAAGGTAGAGAAGAGGCCACATCAAAGAAGGTAGTAGAAAGTGCAGAGATGTGGGGTACCTGGGTGGCTCAGTGAGTTAAACCTCTGCCTTTGGCTCAGGTCATGATCTCAGGGTCCTGAGATCGAGCCCCGCATCAGGCTCTGTTCAGCAGGGAGCCTGCATCCCCCTCTCTCTGCCTGCTGCCTGCCTACTTGTGATCTCTCTCTCTGTCAAATAAATAAATAAAATATTTTTAAAAAATAAAAGAAAAAAGAAAGTGAAGATGTGCTTGGGGAAAGAAAGGATTATGGCTGATGTGCTGGGGAAGGAGCTGCAGTTGTAGAGGAGGGTGAATGATAGACTAGAACACAGGTCAGTATGTGGGGAAAAGGAATCCCCATAACAATAGCTTGGAAATGGAGAGGGGCTGAATTTTTTGAGTTCTTGCAACCAGCAGGACTTAAAACCTCAATTTTTAGGTGGGTATGGCTGAAATAGACCCCAGAGTACACTGCCCTGATCGTGGAGAGAAGGCAGGCAATCTGTTGACATACGACATGGAAACAGCAATCTGAAGAGTGTTTGGTCACATAGTAGGGAGGTTATTCATTCATCTTGGATTATGTCTTGAAGAGGCAGCATTCATGGAAAGACCCCTCTGGGAACAAATGAACAGACTAAAGCCATGTCCCTGCCCTGCACCTCAGTATAAGCACAGGGTGCCTTGCAGAAACCAGCACAGCCCAATACTCCCTATCTAATATGCTTATACCAAGGCCTATCACCCTGTGCTCCAGTTGAACTGGCCCTCCCAGTCATGCTTGCCTCAGTTGCAATGGGTCTCTCCCCTTGAAGATCAACCCAAAGCCCTGCTCACGTTGGATCTCCTAACGTGAAGGTTTGCAGAACATCAGTTCCAGTGGCAGTGGCAACAGGTCTCATTTCATAAACCAATCAGAGCATACTTAGTTAGAACGTGCCACATTCAGGCCAGGGACCAAATGCCACTCACAACAGGCAAAGAGAGCCTCTGCAGATGACTGGGTTGATGGATAAAGGAGCCAGAACAAACAGCAAAGCACACATACTCTGGAGACACTCTCAAAATTGCCAGACCCTGAAGAACAAGGGATGCTAGAGAACAGGGCAATATAGGACCTCCTCTTCATAAGGCCATTACCCTCAAAAACAGCAGACATAGGTGACTTTCCTAACACAGAGAAACAGGCACAGAAACTTAGAAAAATTGAGAGGACAGATATATTTATCCCAAATGAAAGAAGAGGACAAGGTTATAGCCAGAGATTTAAGTGAAACAGACATAAGTGACATGCCTGATATAGAATTTAAACTAATGATAATAAGGATACTCCCTGGACTTGAGAAAAGAGTGAAAGACATGAGTGAGACTCTTAACACAGAGATAAGGAATAGTGTAGTGGAGATAAAGGGCTCCATAAATAAAATGAGAAACATGCTTGATGGAATTAACAACAGGCTGGAAGAAGCAGAGGAACAAACTAATGACCTAAAAGAGTAATGGCAAGTAATCAAGTTGAACAAAAGAGAGAAAAAGGAATTATGCAAAAGGAGAATAGAGTTAGGGAATTCAATGACTCCCTTAAACATAATAACGTTCATATTATAGGAGTCTCAGAAGAAGAAGAGAGAGAGACAAGGGAGCAGAAAATTTATTTGAAGAAATAATAGCTGAAAATTTCCCTTATCTGGGGAAGGAAACAGATATCCAGATCCAGGAGGCACAGAAAAGCCCCAACAAATTCAACAAAACAGATCCACACCAAGACATTGTAATCAAACTGGCAAAATATAGTGATAAAGAAAAAAATTTTAAAGTATCAGGACAAAAGAAGACTAACATACAAGGGAAACCCCTAAGGCTAGCAGGGTTTTTTTCTACCTTTGAAACAATGTGACATTTGTGTAGGAATAGACAACCATTCAAGTGGAATAGAAAACAAAATCCAGACATAGACCAAAGAAACATGAAAATTTAGTATTTATAGAGGTGGCATTTAAAAATGATTAAAGTAAAGACCAATTGCTTAACAAATAGTTCTGGGACAACTGATAACCCATTTAGGAAAAATAAAAACAAACAAACAAACAAACAAAAAACTCCCAAGTGATCTGCTCAAGTTACTCAGGCTGTATTAATCCCAAAACTATGTTAATTTTTCAGATATCAACTTAAGCCTTTTATCACCCAGTAATTAACAAATGCTATCACAGAAGTATAAAACTAGGTGTCATCATTTGGCTCCTAATAGAATTATTTTTACTGAATTATACTTTGACGTTATGACATCAGTCTTAAAGATGGAAATCACACAATACCATGCTGCCCTTCTTTTGAACTATTAAAGTGTTTTTTATACAGAGGAGAAGAGAGTCATATAGTTGAACATGTTTTACTGTTTTGGCCAGTAGGAAGTTCAGACTAAAATTTACAATACAACTAAAAAAAAAAAAAAAAAAAAAATACAGGGCTTTGCGGCTATATTTTGAGAAAAGACGGCTTTTCAATCTCAGCTGAGTTCTTTGTTTTTTTTTAAAGATTATTTCTTTATTTATCTGTCAGAGAGAGAGAGAGAGAGAGAGAGCACAAGCAGGGGGAGTGGCAGGCAAAGGGAGAAGCAGGCTCCCCACTGAGCAGGGAGCCTGATGTAGGACTCGATCCCAGTACTCTGGGACCATGACCTGAGCCAAAGGAAGACACTTAAACTGAGCCACCCAGGCATCCCCTCAGCTGAGTTCTTAATACCACTCAGAAATTATTTTATAAGTCTTTACTCACTCCCCCACTTACTTCTCACAGATCTCCTCAAGCACCCTCTTTCCGTATGTCCACAGTCCTCTAACTCTTGGGTGTGTCTCCTACATTTAGAGAAAACAAAATCTACTCTATTTCACCTCTTTCAACTTCTTTCTCCCTTTGAAACAAATCTCTATACTTGTGCTATGAAAAACTCACTTATTTCTTTTTTTCAAATTATTTGTATTAACATACAATGTATTATTTGCCCCAGGGGTACGGGTCTGTGAATCATCAGGCTTACACATTTCACAGACTCACCATAGCACACACCCTCCCAATGTCCATAACATGTCTGTAACCCAACCACCCTATCCCCTACCTCCCCACCCCCCAGCATCCCTCAGTTTGTTTTGTGAATACACAACCCATTTATTCTTGATCTTTCTTGCTTTTTAGAGAAATGTGAATTTCCCCCCAGGAGTTACTTTAGGTCCAACACCTGAAGTTTTTAAAGTGGTTTGTTCTCATCCAGTTCTAAATATTTTCTAATTTCTATTGTGATTTTTTTTCCTTTTCTGTATGTTTTTACATTACCAAAGTTTATTTTACAGCTCTTATATTGTTAATTTAAAGCTTAATTGCACTGTAGTTAGGAAATATATCCTTCTGCGGGTGAGTGTCCAGGTGTGATATTTTCAAAGCTTGTTGCATATACTCTCACTTAATGATTTCATCTGTTACAATTGTTTCATCTAATAGCTCTACGTGGATGATTACAAGCGTTTATCTCTAGTCCTATTCTCTTCCGAGTTTCAGGTCTGTAGTTTTCTATACACTTACAGACTAATTTCTTGTATGTCCAACAGACACTGCAGTCCTAACAAATTCAAAACCAAAGCATTATACTCTACCCACCCCTCTGAGTATCTTCTTCCTTCTCCCTTTTTATTCTCTTTTTAGAATGGTGATCCCACATTCTACCTAACTCTTCAAGCAAGAAACATTAAAATTGTCTCTTATTCCCATCTTACACAAACTAAATGAACTGGAGTGGTTCAAGTGCTGTGAATTATATATCCTAATAATTTCTTGAAGCCGTCCTTTCTTCTCAATTGTAACAGACCTTCATCATTTATAGCCTGGCCTTGCATTATCCTCTTAAATAGTGTTCAGTTAGCTTTGTCACCTCTCCCTCTCTCCTTCTCTTTTACCATTTCGCTCTTGCTACCACACATGTGTTGAAAACACAAGTCTGATCATTTCATTCCCTTGCTTAAAAATCTTTGATCACTGCCTAAATAAAGTCTCAATTTAACACAACATACAAAACTCCTTATCTGAGAAAATTTATCTACTGTGCAAGCAGAAACTTTTCAGGCTTGATATAATATTAAACATACTATTGTAAATTCTTGGGCCTGCAACTCGATCGAAAGTCTAATGTTGAGAAGGAGTCGGATACAAGTGTTGCCTCATATACAACTGCCTACACATTATACTTTTATGATTAAAAAAACCCTTAAGATCTTTAGACTAGACCCATTTTCCAAAACGAATTACACGAGTACAGCTTACATCTTTGGCCCAATGAAAACATTTAATGTAGGTAAGCAGAAGGAATGGGCACAGCCTGACAAGGCCGGAGCTCAGGACCTTGTACTAGCAGTGCAGAAATCAAACACAAGGAGACAATGCTTCGAAAGATGATTGCAAATCATAAAAGCTCAGAGGTAAGAGAGAAGAAAGAAACATCTTTGGAAGACCAAGTAATATTTTAAAACATGGCCCATGCATGCTTTAACCTGGCTTTAGGAAAAAGAAGAAAATGATCCCAACCATACAGATAATTAGGAGGTGACACCATCCTCCCTAGCAGGTATCTTATCTGTAACTAAAGTTACAACAGAACAACCCATGTTCATGATAATAATCCTTAAAGACAATAAAAGATAAATTAGGTTCTGTATCCTTAGTATGTGAAGACAGGTAAAAAGAATTCATTCCAGGAAGGTTTTCATGAAATAATATTAAAAGCATACAGGCCCACAGAAGATATAAACTTATATTAATGTGTTAATTACTACTTTAATTATCTGTTAATAATTGCTTAAATTACTCAAAACAATATCCTCCTTCCCAGAATGCTGACTTTGATATATTGCCATATTTTATCTACTATTATGTCCTTATTAATAAAACTAGGTACAATGTTGTTTTTTAGATTTTTGAACTACCAATATCCAATGTGTTTTTATTTTTTTTTTTAAAGATTTTATTTATTTATTTGACAGAGAGAGCTCACAAGTAGACGGAGAGGTAGGCAGAGAGAAAGAGGAGGAAGCAGGCTCCCTGCTGAGCAGAGAGCCCGATGCGGGACTCGATCCCAGGACCCTGAGATCATGACCTGAGCCGAAGGCAGAGGCTTTAACCCACTGAGCCACCCAGGCGCCCCCCAATGTGTTTTTAAATGAGACAATAAGAAAGAATAGGTATTTGCTGAAGAAATCAGGGAATCCTGAAAGAGAGATGAAGCGTAAGAAGCAGATTGTATGGTTTACAAGAGAGGGAGAAAGCATCAGTACAGTGCTATTTCTAGGAATTCTGCCTGCTGCTTTGACACTGTTTATTGTTCTGATTTATTTATTCTGAAACCAAATTCATTTTCTCAACTTTACTGCTGTACCTATGATTCTAAATTAGATGTATATTTACATGTGTATGTACATATATTTTTTGGCTTATATTTCTGAACTAGAGTGAGCTTCAGAAGTTTTATTTCCATGTGGTACATATCTTTGACTCAGAAAATTATTTTTTAAAAACTCAAATCTTTCACATTAGAAGCTTGCGTTCTATGTGAACTTGCAGGAAAAAAAAGAAACTCTATCAGGTACTCAGCCAAAGTCAAATTTCAAAGAATAAACAAGCAAATTTGACATATATACTATAGACCTAATTGTATTTATTCTAGAATATGAGATCCAAATGATATATGCATACAGCAAACATTGGAAGCATTTTGGATTAAAAATTCAGTGGAGTTTATCCTGAAATTTGATTTCATGCCCCCAAGTATGTGTTATTAAGAGTTGTGCCAAACAAATTAAGTCAACTGTGATCTAATCAGGACTACAATGTGGCTAATACATTTCTGTTGTTTTGGGATCACTGTCACATACCTTTTGATACAGGAGAAAAAAGATTTTAGTTCAAACTATTTACAAAGATGTGAACTTTAACGAGAATCTTTCTTAAGCCTGTTATGTAAAAACATGTTTTACAATCAAGTTTAATTTTTACGACTTTTGTTTTAAATTTATTATTTTCCCACCAACATTTTACCTCTGGTCCCGGAGGTCCACATGGTCCTTGGGGTCCTGGGTCACCGATCTGGCCCTAAGATGGGGGTGGGGATCAAAGTAGAAGTATGAATCTGTTATACACAATTTAAAACAGACATATGGTAAGCAAACAGAACTCAATGTATTATGCCACATAAAATTTTAATGACTTTTCAGCAAACAACACTCAATATATTATGTCAAACAAAGTTGTAACAACCATTCAGAAAGACTTAATTTGGGGCACCTGGGTGGCTCAGTGGGTTAAGCCTCTGCCTTTGGCTCAGGTCATGATCTCAGGGTTCCGGGATCGAGCCCCGCATCAGGCTCTCTGCTCGGCAGGGAGCCTGCTTCCTCCTCTCTCTCTGCCTGCCTCTCTGCCTACTTGTGAGCTCTCTCTGTCAAATAAATAAATAAAATCTTAAAAAAAAAAAAAAAAAGACTTAATTTTTAACCATCATCACTGTGGAAAACTTATTTAAATAAAAGGTGTATGGATGTAATATATATTTACTCCTAAGTGCTGGAGATACAAACAAACTGAGTTAAGTGTTCAAATAAAAAAAAAAAAATAGTGTGTGAATGTGTAGGTTATCCAGAGATAAGGAGCTCAACTTAACAAGGTAGGGGACTCTAGATAAGGACTTGGTTTCATAAACAACCAGAGTCCAGGACAGTCCCTGAAAATTCCTCTCTCCTTTGATACTACGAAGGCCTGATTTAGTAATTAAGAATAATCTGGATTTAAATCCCTGCTGCTTAATCTCTCTTAGGCTCAGTTTTCTTAATAATAAAATAGGAATAAAAATGCTAACAGGTATTAACATTGTTATAGGGTAATTGAGGATTAAAAGAGACAATATATTTAAGGTGCTAGGTTTAGCACAGTGCCTGGCAATAAATGTTAACCAATTTTATAACCATTAACCTTTCCCTTTATATCCTCTGTCCTCTCCTGGGTGCCTATAATTCCTAGATTATTTAGATCATTATTATATTAAAAATCTGAGGATTTGTTGTCAATATTTCTGAAGCCATCTTCTGACATCTGGATTAACCAGGCAAGGTCAGGGCTAGAGAGCAAGTTCAGAGGAGAGAAAAGTGGTTATAAAGCCTGAAACTAGAGATGAAAGGAGGGAGTAGTTTAATACCTTTGTTTTCACCAGAAAAGCTGCTGAATTCATTATTTCTGCCATATTAAATTTCTATGTGAGTTTCAAATTTGACCTAAGAGTTCTCAGATTACATAAAATTACAAGAAATAATATGTGCTTATCCACATTTCAAGAAGTAAAGCACAGTTTTCCATAAGCACTAACGCCATTCTCATACAGCGCTTAAGTATCTGGATATAAAACAATGCACAATCAAATCTAGAGAAAAGTAATGAAGTATTACATAAAACCTTACTTAAATGCTCCTATATAAAGTCAAAATTCATCATAATCAGTACCTAGGGGAGCCTTGAATTATTAAAATGGCAAGTACCTCTCTCAGAGAGATAAAGATGGGGCTCTCACTGGAGACCTCTGGTGGCAAAAAACAAATGAGAGGCTAAATTCACAAGCTTTGAGGAAAAAACAGCATCCTCTAGGTGTTTGTTTCTGGAAAAGTTAATTGACGACCAGATATCGATAAACACAAATTTTGAAAAATTTCATTCTTCAGAATAAATCTTCATTTTAAAAAACTTTAACTGGAAGTTTCCTTGAATGTCAAGTCTCCTTTAAAAAAACTCAGTTTTCAAGTAAGTTTTAGACAATGGAATAAGGATCGAGTAAACCTCTCTAATTGACAACTTCTAGTTAAAAATATGGAAAGGCATAATAATTGTCTTTGTTTTCTTTGTTTTAAGGAAATAATATTAATTAACAACTTCTGATTGGTAATTGTCTCTGGTTTTTAGATGCTTCCAGAGCCAAAGATTCCCTAATTCCAAAATGTAGAAAACCTTCCAAATCGGGACATTCTTTCTTTTACCTTATAGGTATTCTTTCATGTTACAACTTAGATTCATTTGGGGGTAAAAAAAAATCACTAATGCCAGCATCTTAGAAAACAGAAAGCCAAAAGTAGGAGATATAAAATAAGAGAGACATCTTTATGACTTTGATATTCTTTTCATGATAGTAAACAAATGATTTAGAGAGGCACTAACTTGTATAATTTCTTTTTAATATAACAGATTCAGTGCAAACAATTTTTCATTAAACAGGTGTCTCCTTCCAAAACTAGGGAAGATTTCTTGGTCAAACCTCTATAATTTTTTTCTATTAGTAAGATACAAACAAGTGAGAGACTACAGACTCTTCACAAATACTAATTCATATATCTCTAGCCTGTCTACAGTCTGATGTATATATTTTTCAAAGATTTGACAAAACAAAAGATGGTAAACTATTTCCTACCAAAGTAATCCCTGCTGACATTAAAAATGTGTTTCTTATTAGAAAAACAAAGAAAGGTACAAAATGAGCAAGTAAAAGCCTCACTCTTATCATCTTAATGCTCCCTGCAACACAGCCCTAAAAAAAAAATATTAGAGTTGGTTCTGGTGATTTATTTCAAGAAAAAAATAATACTAAGGGTTTTAAGACAATTTGTTAAAGGCGAAACAGGCTCTCTACCTTTTCTTTAGCTTAGACTAGAGAATTACTGGTAAACATTGTCACTGAGAGAGAAAACCAAAGAGTCACAGATTTACAAGGAACCTTAAATATGATGTAGTGAGACTCTCAGTTTAAACAAGTAACTGGATGTCACAGTGGTTAAATACTCAAGGTCATAGCAAGTCAGTGTCAGGGCTGGAACTAAAATCTAATCCTGTTTCTCAGAGAAGTATATCCCCTCTGCCCCACAATAAACATGTTATCAATACAAACTGTATCAAAAAGTAAGGGAGACATTAAAAAGATTCACTTTGTATAAGCATGATATTTGACTTAAGTTTTATCCAGTAATTAATTGTAAAGCATTACAGAATAATATTGATATGATTTATCACTCAGTATTGGCCTTAGAAAATGTGTTGTACCTGCTCCTTTTATTATTATTGTTGAAAGTCAGAAAACCCTCACATTATGAACAATTAGGATGTAAGAAGTTTAGAGTCTTACTTTGCTAGCCACTGCAGATATTATAAGTTCCTGTTATGTGATTAGACTCATCCTTGAAAAACAGAAGCTTTTTGTTAGCTTCATGACCTATTTTCATGCCTTTTATTTATACAGTTTGGAATTTCTGAGATTCAACTGCAGAGCCCAAGTCTGGGTACATGACTGACCAGGTTTACTCCAAGTCCAGGGCAAAAAACTAGTTAAGAGCGAAGCTCACCACCAGCATGTCACTTGACAAAAAGACACTGAAAATTTTCCTTTGGAATAAATACTTTCTGAGAGATGTATATAAAATGCCATCAATGTTAGAAGTTATACTGAATGAGGTATGAAAAGTGCTATGTCTTAATGCTGCTTCCTCTGACCAAAAATATTCACGCCTGAGATAGGAGGAGAGAGTTAGAGGAAACACAATGATTTGCTCAGGGAACAATTCTTTTTAAAATGTAGATTTTAATGTTATATTAATAAATTATAATTTCCATCTATTTTTCTATCTACAATTACCTGCACCTTCATAGAGTTGTAATCAATATTAGAAATCCCAGAGCAATCTTAAAATATTAAATCCTAAAACAGTATGGCACAGTGGCTGAGTATGTGAGCTCTGACATATGATTACCTAGATTTTCCCAGATGGCCAACAACTAATTATGGAAACATGGACAAGTTATTTAACTCTGTGTCTCAGTTTCTCCAATCTGTAAAATAAGAACAATAATAGTACCAACTTCATATGATTTTTGTAAAGACTAAATTAGAAGTATAGACTTAGAATAGTGACTGGTACTTTGTAAACAGTACATCTTAGCTATAATAATTATCATGACTTTTAATGTAGAGAGACATACTTAACTCATGTTTTAACCATTATTTAAATGATTTTAATTACTCGGTAATTTCAGTTTGAGTTAGGTTTCATGTTAACTACAATATAAGGTACTCTTTTTTTTTTTTTTTTTCAATTAACAGATGCCCAAAGGTTAAAAAAAGACAAAGAATTAGTATATTTGTGCCCACGGGGTGTGACATGCTATCTTTTCTTCACAATATTTCTTTAATGAAATATATTAGAATGAAAGATATTTGGAAAAAATAAAACATTATTTAAGGTGTTTTGTATTTTCTGTCTTAAATATCTATCGTTTACTTCATAATAGTATTATTATGAATAACAATAGTTATGAATAATATTATTCATAACAGATCAAACAAAATCTTTAGGGCCCACAGAAGTTTGGTTTTGGCCTGGGATGAGGGGGAGGGCAGGAAGAACAAGGTCCAATACTCTACGGAATGTGAGCTGAAAAGCTGAAAACTTGAAGGATTAGCTGTACCCTAAAACTGAGGAGAAAAAAATGCCAGATTGGTAACCCTAGCTCCTACTTACATTCCACTAATACCAACAAGTGTCAAGACTCATGCCATGATGTACACTTTGTTAATGGGAAAAAACAAAGGAAAAGTTCAAACCTACTGAAGGTCCTGGCTTTCCTCTCATCCCTGGTGGTCCTGGAACACCAACAGCACCCTACAGAACAGAATAATAGAAGATGAAAGTTATTATACCACAAGAGACAGCTATGCCTCTGTATACAAACTGCTTAAAAAATTCATGGAGTGAATCCAAAAACTGAGAAAACCATTTCGAACAAAACGTGTAAAACCATATTGATACCGCATCCTAACTAAGTACATGGTTAAAATAATCATTACTCCTTTTTTTCTTTTTAAGAATTTATACTTTTTCACTGAATTTTTCATATTTATATAAACTTAATGGTAAAAAAAAAAAAGTTACCTTGTCTCCAGGATACCCTAATTCTCCTGGCTCCCCTGTAATGCCTTGTTCACCCTAGAGGGCACATTTAATACAAAGACACTTAAGCAACACAAACATGGCAATATTATAAGACAGTAAATATTTATTATAGAAGAATAATTTCTATTTTTCCTACTTCTGATAAAAATTGTTAGATCCCATATATAAAAACAAGATATTTTATAAGTATTGACTAACAAGAAAAAAATGTGATAAGAAATTATCTCTATGATAATGCAAATATTTAAATCACCTTATCACCTTTGATTCCAGGTAGGCCCTTATTCCCGGAAAGACCCTAAAAAAAAAAAGTGATATTTTGTGGCATCATAGAGAAATTAAGGGAAAATATCCATTATGCAAATAGAGACATACCATTGGGCCAGGATTTCCAGAAGGTCCAACTGGTCCAATAGGGCCAATACTGCCCTGAAAAGCAATTAGACAGAAAGGCATCATTAAGCATCCACTAGGATTAGAAAGAGAATATGGTAAAATTAATTAATTAACTAACCCAGAACAGTTCATCTTACTCAGCTCCCACATGCGTCTTGTTCTTCCACAACTTCTTCTCTCCACATTTAGAAATCATACCAATGTTTGAAACTTTAGCGAGGTCATCCTACTCCCTAAAGCCTATTCATACCCGTGTAGTCCATAAGGATCCTCCCTTTCCTCTAGTCTGTATAATGCTTAACTCTCCTTGACATTCATCTTGAAATACTTCTCTAACTAGATAATATCTTGAAGAGCAGGGAAATATTTTAGTGCCACATTCCCAGGAGGTAGTTAATAAATACTTCATTTGATCATCTTCGATTTTAACTCCATCCATTTATTCAGGAATTATTCATTGGGCACTTACTATGTTCCAGGAGTTTCAGTGATTTTTTTTCATGATTTGAAATTTGCAGAATGATAAAGTTTACCATAATTTCAGGGATAAACTGAGAACTGAACAAAAGACTCTACTCTTCTGGGCTTCTGTCATTCATTCATCATTTAACATTTGTTGAACATAACATCGACGTAGACACTGTAGTTGTGTGGAGGAAATAAAGATGAAAAAGACACAGTCACCAACATTGAGGTTCTCAGTTTAAAGCTCCAACACAAGATTCCTCAAAAATATAACAAACTATCATCTCCTGTAAGCAAGCGATTTAAAAAAACTCCTCAAATATAACATAAAATAGAAGACAAAGGACAGGGGTGCCTGGGTGGCTCAGTGGCTTAAAGCCTCTGCCTTCAGCTCAGGTCATGATCCCAGGGTCCTGGGATCGAGCTCCGCATCAGGATCTCTGCTCAGTGGGGAACCTGCTTCCTCCTCTCTCTCTGCCTGCCTCTCTGCCTACTTGTGATCTCTGCCTCTCAAATAAATAAATAAAATCTTGAAAAAAAAAAAAAAAAGAAGAAGAAGACAAAGGCCAAGAGCCACAATAAGGGTATTTCAAAGTAAAATTTGAAAAAAAAAAGGTTTGGGGATCACTTGTAATTTTTGTGTCGCTGACACGTTCATTTTCCTTCCTTCTCTTGCTACCTCTCTGTGCCTAGCTTCTGTTATCATCCTTCATCTTCACAGAACAAATTGCCTTACACCTCCCTTTTATGGTTTTCAAACATTAAGGAAATTCTAAATGTGTATTTGTGGCAATGCTAGAAATGTTGCCCCTTTTACCAAATTTCTTAGGAAAGCATCCCAGGCCCTCACTGCTAGGTTTGCACCAACCCTTCCCGTCTTGTCTACTTCCATTTGTCGCTACTCCTCCTTTATTTCTACCTTGTCCAAATCCCACATTCTAGCCACAGTGGACGGTTTTCCATTCTCTGAACATGGTCTCTCTTTATTACATGCTCCAAGCCTTTGAAGATATAGTTACCAATACTGAAATGGCTTTCTGCTGCACTAGTGAGTATACTGTACCATACTTTTCTCCTTGTGTTCCTAGTCTACACATTCTGTGAACGTAGAAGCATGTTTATTGATTTTTACTTCCCAGACCCAACATAGTACTTTGCACATAATAGTTTTGAACTAAAGTATGGAATGAACACTGAAGGACCTGTCAGAATAGCCAAACCCAAAAAGACAAGAAATAACAAGTGCTGGTGGGGATGTGGAGAAAAAGAAACCCTTGTTCCACCTTGGTGGAAATGCAAATTGGTGGAGGCACTGTGGAAACCAATATGGACATTCTTCAGAAAATTCCATATGACCCAGTAATTCCACTACTGGCATTTACCCAAAGAAAAGAAAAACACTAATTCAAAAAGATACATGGATCCTGTGTTTATTGCAGTATTTCTTACAACAGCCAAGATATGGAAGCAACTCGAATGTCCACCCATAGACAAATGGATGAAGAAGATGTGGTGTGTGTACACACACACACACACACACACACACACAGGAATATTACTCAGCCATAAAAAAGACTGATATCTTGCCACTTGTAACAACATGGATGGACCTAGAGGTGAAAATGTTAAGTAAAATAAACAGAGAAAGACAAACCGTATGATTTCACTCATATGTGCAATTTAAAAAACAAAATAAATGAACAAAAAAAAAAGACAAACAAAAAGAGAACTGGTGGTTGCTAAAGTGAGATGGCTGAAATAGAAAAACAGAATTAAGAGTGGACTTACTGTAATGAACGCTGATTAATGTACAGAGTTACTGAATGATTATACTGTATACTTGTAACTAATATAACACCGTATGTTAAATATACTTTAGTAAAAAACAATTTTTTTAACAGTGATTTCAAGAGCTTCATCTCCCAACATAACAGAGCATTGCTAACAGACTGCATTCATATTACACAAATTGCAGAATGGAAAATATGACATCTTTTGCATGAGTCCTAAAGTCTGTGAAATATAATGGAGATAAATTATTTCCAACATGTTTAATCCTGAAATATATGAGAAAGGGAAAGAGTAATACTTTCCAACTTAATAGACAGATATACAATATTCATATGTCACTGACAAATTCTGTCAGTAGGAAACAACTGTTCCTATAATTACAGTGGCTGGTTTATTCAAAGTTCCTGGCTTTAAAAATAATGAGAGTTTTAAAAAATACAAAAAACGTTTCTGTTTGGAAATTATGCAGCAATAATCTATGAAGTATGGGGGGAAATCTTATAAACAAATAAACAAACATTTCTTTGTCATCCTGTTGGTTTTTCCTATGGGCAATAACATTAACTGTATTTCAGTAAACATATCACTGTGCATAGACTAGTATTTTCAGATGAATGTACTTTGTATGCACAATCTACTGTTTTACTTTTTAGTGACTCTAAAAAAATTATCACAAAATAGTAAGTGTTGAGAAATATTAAAGATATAAAAAATTATAGTAAAGATAAAAAAGATTTAGTATTATAGGGAACTAAAAAGTAAAATAATACGGGTATAGAAAGCTCCAAGAAACAGCAAACATTTTGTGTTATGTTACAAATGGTATGGAAAATCCTAGTCCTGAAAAACTATAGCTTTCTCAAAGCAACCCGCAATAGGCTAAGAGCAGTTTTTAGTTCCACAAGGATAACATGAAAGCCTTCAGCACTCTCTGCTTACCATACTCCTCTTCCATGAGAAGACAGAGCAGACAGGAGAAATACTTCCATGCATGGCAGCTTAGCTGAGGGTGTCTGGGATACAGCACCAAAGGCAGAAAAGCCTCCCACACATCCAGAAATAATAAAGAACTTTCGAGTCAAAATGAGTTAAAGAAACAGAGACCCAAGAATAGGTTCTTCATATAAAATGAGCAGCCGCTAGCCAATTAGAGCTCATGAGTGAGCACACTGTAGAAAAGACTTGGGGCTCCTCTTCAGGCTTTGCAACCACACCCACCCACCCTCACAGGTGATAATCACTATCACTAATTAAGAAAGCAAATGACAATCAGCTGCAAGGAAAAAATCATTTAGAGGAAGCTATGTCATCTCTTCTCAGAAACTATGCTTCCTATAAGGGAACAAGTAGATGTGTACTTGCTGATAAACTGGGCAAGCAGACAAAGTGTTAGCTATTAAATATAAAGGTTCTATATAAACCTTTTCCCAGTTATCTTCAAATCTTCCCCTCCTTCCATTCCACTCCCATCCCCCCACACTTCCTAGGCTACAGTCCCACTACTCCTCTTTCCATTGCCCAAACCACACTTTTTTTTTTTTTTTTTTACCTCTTCTGTGCACTTAGAGAGGCATTCTTCTGCCTCAAGAGTCCTTTTCCTGACTACTCCACTCCATTCATGTATAATCTTCAAGATATGGTTAAAACACGTCTCTTTTATGAAGCCTCCTCTCTCAGGATGACATAAATTGCTCCTTTCTCAATGGTTTTTAGTCCATGAGAACAGTGATCACATCATATGATATACTGATTTTTCCTTCTATGCCCTGGATTATAATGTTGCCCAAAACAGAAATCTTGTTTGTATTTTTAGGCCTAGCTCTAGTTCAGCATTTGATACACAGTAGGTGCTCACACTGTTTTGATTTAAAAATTTAGTAAATGTAAAATGGAGGTTGAAATACCTGTTCTATCGACTTGAGGAACAAATGAGATACGAGTGTGAAAGTACTTTGGATAGTATAAAGTACTATCTGTATCAATGTAGAGATGAGGATTACAAAGATGACTGTTAGTATCATTTGGCATTTTCTTCTCTCTTTAGAATCTCTTCTTTCTTTTTAGAATCTCTTCCCAGCAACCAAAGGGTATATTGAGAAAGAGAAAGGACAACAAACAACAACAACAAAAACCCAGTTATTTTTGCCAGCACTATTATGTGTTGGAACTACGCAAAGTCCTGGAGTAGAAAATGAGTAAGGGTTAACTATTAGACAGAGAAATACAGGTAAAGTATTTCAGGTAGACAAACAAGTGAAAGTGCAAAGGCCTTTTGGTAGGAAGGTTGCATGACATCTGAGAACAGTTTGCTAGTGCACAAAGTATGTCTCAAGATGCCCATGACAACCACAACAGTCTAGACATGCTAAGTCTTTTGGTCTTAAACTTGAGCATAATGGCAGAAGCTGCTGAGTTAACCAACTGATAGGTGAAATGAAGAACACATAAAGACTGAACTCCCTTCTCCAGCTTCCTTTCCTCCCCATTGGTAAAACCATGGACTACCACCTACAGTTTAATCCTACTCTAAGTTCTGAGCAAAAAAAAAAAAAATGGTCCTTTGGCTTCCATCTTCACACAGAGCTTCTTGTGAAGCCTAAAGAAATCTCATGAGTTAAATGGCACACATTATAAGGTAATATGAGTTTTAAGGAGGTGGTATAGCACACAGGTAGAATTATGGCCTCTGGTTTGATTGCCTGCTTCAAATTTGGGCCTAATACTCATAAAGGGAGTGGTCTTGGCTTGTTCTGAGAATTAAGTGACCTAGCACTGACTAGCACATGGAAAATGCTAAATAAAAGTGAGCTGTTTTGGGGTGTCTGGGTGGCTCAGTAGGTTAAGCATCTGACTCTTAGTTTGGGCTCAGGTCATGATCTTAGGGTTCTGAGATCAAGCCCCACATTGAGCCTAGCAGCTCAGCAGGGAGTCTGCTTGAGCTTCTCTTCCTCTGTCCCTTCCCCATGCTCTCTCTCTCTCTCTCCCTAAAAAATAAGTATATCTTTTTTAAGTGAGTTGTTATTGCTCATTTTATTATTAGTATACTACTATTATCACGTAAAAGAAAAGTTAAATGTGTAAGACTCACTCAGGTGCTCTGACTCTTAACTCTATACTCTTGCCAGCCCCGAATGGCAAGTTAAAACTTGTTATACTGATTTTAACCATAGTTCCAATAATTGAACTCCTGATGTATTCTGTTGGTCAAGTTGTCACCTTCTGCCTTGGGGCGGTTAAGGTGGGGGAAAAACATTAAATTTAGACTCAAAAGACCTGTGTTCAAGTTCAAGCTACAAATAATTGTGGCTGTAATTTATGACATAAAACTGGAGTCTTAATTACCTATTTCATATGTTAGAAGCAAGCTCTAAATTGATTTTTAAGGAAAATCTTACCTCTGCCCATGGTCACTTACCTATTTTTATACAGATATATATAGTTTCCTTCTAAGATTCTACTTTCATTAGGCTCCTTACATTTCATAAAAGTATGAATCTTGCCTTTAGTTCTGCTGTTAAAGCACATGGTTCTAAATTTATAGAAAATATCTGCAACTTACATCCCTGTCATGAACCATAAGCTTGACTGAGAGAAATATATTTATGGAGATATGGCAGAAGTAGCAGTCTGTTTGCTTCAAGGAACAGTCTAAAATTTATCAGGTAACTATGTAACTGGAGTACATTATTTTGGTCTCCACAGAATTGCTTTACTAAATTGTACTTTGCCTACACCAAAATTCCAGTGAAACTCAGAGTTAAATTCACTGAATAAAAATGATTTAGTGAGCAAATAATACAGTCACTTATATTTTTAGTATAATAAATTAGGTATTAAAATGTTTAGCATCAGGGCACCTGGATACCTCAGTGAGCTTGACATCTGCCTTCAGCTCAGGTCATGATCTCGAAGTCCTAGGATTGAGCCCCATGTTGTCAGGCTCCCTGCTCAGTGGGGAGGGTGCTACTCCCTTCTTCCTCTCCCTCTGCCCTTCCCCACTGCTCAAGCACACTCTATTTCAAATAAATTTTTAAAAAATCTTTAAAAAATGTTTAGCAGCATTCATGAAGTGCAACTACTACTGATTGTTCAGGATGTTTCCCAACTATTAATTCAATTTTATTCAGAAATAAAATCTATAGTTACCATGTGCTATAATATGGTACGGTATGGTATTCAGACCTATCTGTATCTATCCAGGCCTGATGCTATGAAAGAAAATTCAAAGGAGAGAAGTGGCTGTTCTATGTCACACTTTTGAAGAAACAGAGTCCTAGGTATCTATTAATGAGACAGACATAAATAAATCTGTAGAAATTTATCATTTTAGATTACCATAAAATTTAATTTTTGATTCGTATTCCTGGTCTAATTTGTATATCTGGTGGGAAAATATATTTGAGCAAGTCTGATATCCAACAATGACACTAAAGCATCTCATTTTTCTAAAGATTTTAAAATGTGGCTAACAAATATAAACACAATATTTTATAAGAATGATAATACTTGATACTCACTCTAAGCCCAGGAAATCCCGGAGGACCAATGCTACCTACAAGTCCCTATGTAAAAGAAAGTACAAGGGTGGTTAAATACAATTGCAAACTACTATGGGCATTTTCTAAAGACACAGACAAACATTTCTAGAAAAAAAAATATGTCAAATTTTACCCCCATGCATCTTCCTAAGAAGCATAAATCTCTGGTGGTAGTATAAGTTCTCCCAAAATGCCCTTGGCCCCATGTTTTTGGATGCCAGGACTATCACCTAGCCTAGGATATAGACTGTTCTGTGTCTTTTATGTATCTAATAAAGGAAGTAAATCCTGTAAGTAGTCAGCATTATAGACATAACCAACCTATGTATTATGTAAAAAGATAAGTTGTCAGCATATAGAGTTAGAAGAGCATTTTCAGATGGTTTAAAACACTACCCACTCTTGAAGTATAATATTTAAATTCTTTAAACTTCAGTTTCTTTATTTAAAGAACAGAAACAATGACATTTGGGGGTGCCTGAGTGGCTCAGTCAGTTAAAGTATCCAACTTTTGGTCTCAACTCAGGTCCTGATCTCAGGATCTTGAGTTCAAGCCCCATGATGGGCTCCACAGTAGGCATGAAGCCTACTTAAAAAAATAAAGGAATAATAACATTTGTTCTCACTATTATAAGATCACAATGAAAACTGTCATAATGTATAAAAGGTTTTGAAAAATTTCTCACAAATATAATAAATTACCAACACCATTAATTATGTATATAATAAATGAAATTTTAAATTATCAATATTAATTTTTCCAGTTGATTTGTGGTCTTGTGAACCCATCATTATAGTCTTTATGATAATTTCTAATTTAGTCCAAGGCAGTGTTAGAAAGTGAAAAGTACCCCTCCCTTTTTTTGTATCTGAAGTTGTTTTGAAAATAAGGTACAGTAAAATATAGAGAGAATTATAAGCCAATAAACTAAAATATCCAGTTTATCCTTGTATTTTAAAGATATTAAAGCCTGAAAATGCTCTTCAAGAAGCATTACATTTAAATAAAGAGCAGATTTCAAAAAGAAATATCTTAAATATGATAGAAGCCCAACCCTAACAAACTTCATGTATATTTAACTGACAAAAATTTAAATAAGATGGCTTCACAGTAGTTACACAAGTACATAAATGGTATTAAAAGAAAAAATAAATAATGCTTTCTTACCCTTGAAATGAAAAGCTCCGCAGAATCAAAGGCAAGAAAACTATGGTAAACATTCTATTTAAAACACCATTCAGGTTTTTAACAATTTATTTGGAATCAGTTCTATTCTTATCTGCCAAGACTTACAACAAATAAAACTTTGGCTAAATTAACTGAATAACTGATAAAGTCATAATTTAGAAAACTAAATAAAAAATAAATGATTTTCAAACACTTTAAGTATAAGTGCTAGTATTTCACCTGTATCTAAATATAAGAACTATTCCTAATTTAGGCTAAAAGGATTTAGTGATTAACTCTAATTCACCTTAAAATCTTATTAAATGAATGTGTGCATGGAATAGATTGGAGGGATTTGATAGATGCGCTTTGAGAGAAAAAAAAAATTGAAGATTTTTCTACCTAATGTCAAAAAAACCAACAATCTATCATCATTGTTTGATAATATAATTAAACTAATTATAGAACAGTAACTTTTTTTTTTAAATATTTTATTTATTTATTTGATAGAGATCACAAGTAGTCAGAGAGGCAGGCAGAGAGAGAGAGAGAGAGGAGGAAGCAGGCTTCCTGCTGAGCAGAGAGCCCGCCTGATGCGGGCTCGATCCCAGGACCCTGAGACCATGACCTGAGCGGAAGGCAGAGGCCTTAACCCACTGAGCCACCCAGGCGCCCCTAGAATAGTAACTTTCTAAACTGCAAATAATAGCTGAATAATCCTAAAGGAGAAGATTTCTCTAGAAATCAATACCCAAAAGCCAGGTAGATCAATGACAGGCTTGAGACAAAAAGGGCAATCACTGAGAGCACAATATTTACATGAGGCTTGTTAGTACCTTCATGTACATGAAAGGCTCACCCCAAAAATATTCAAGTCAGTATCATGATCATGTACTTCTAATATTTTACTTAAGCAGGTACATTTAACATGGTCACAATGATTCGTTTTAATGATTCTCTCCCAAGAAAGAATATATTCATAACATTTTTGTCTTTACAAATAGGAATGTGCACAGAGGTATCAAAACTGTCTGGCCAACAGCACTTATTTGAATGTCACGAGGATGGCAAGTGCAGGTGCTGTGGCGTCTGAGTGATGTCAGATCACAAGGCTGGACCATAACAATATACTCACAGGACTGCCATCAGGGCCAGCAGGGCCTCTGTCTCCAAAGTCACCTGGAAAACCCTGGCCCAGGGAAAAATGAAGAAATGCTGTTAAAACCAAGAATTCATTGTTGTCCATTCATCTGTTGAAGGGCATCTCAGCTCTTTCCACAGTTTGGCTATTGTGGACATTGCTGCTATGAACATTGGGGTACATGTGCCCCTTCTTTTCACTATACCTGTATCTTTGGAGTAAATACCCAGTAGTGCAGTTGCAGGGTCATAGGGTAGCTCTATTTTTAATGTCTTCAGGAACCTCTATACTGTTTTCCAGAGTGGCTGTACCAGCTTGCATTCCCACCATCAGTGTAAGAGGCTTCCCCTTTCTCCACATCCTCGCCAACACTTGTTCTTTCCTGTCTTGTTTATTTTTGCCATTCTAACTGGTGTTACAGTGATATCTCATGGTTTTGATTTGTATTTCCCTGATGGCTAGTGATGTGTTACATATATACAATGGGATATTACTCAGCCATCAGAAAGGATGAATACCCACCATTTGCATATACATGGATGGAACTGGAGGGGATTATGCTAAGTGAAATAAGTCAAGCAGAGAAAGACAATTATCATATGATTTCACTGATATGGGAAATATAAGGAATAGTGTAGAGGACCACAGGGGAAGGGAGGGGAAAACTGAATAGGAAGAAATCAGAGAGGGAGACAAACCATGAGACTCTGGACTCTGGGAAACACACTAACGGTTACAGAAGGGAGGTGTGGGGATGGGGTAACCGAGTGATGGGTATTGGGATGGGCGTGTGTTGTGATGGACACTGGGTGCAACTAATGAATGCTGAACACTACATCAAAAACTAGTGATTACTATGTGCTGGCTAACTGAACATAATGAAAAATATTCATTTTTGCTGTGTTCTCTGATAAGGAATTTACTAATAGGAAATATTTATTTCCTAATCTCTAAATTATGATACAGCAAAAACTTGTATTTGTTTTGTGTAATACTTCATTGATTTTGTTTAGTACAATATTTCCATGTTTTACAAAAATTATTTTACATGCCATATAATATATACAGAAAGCGAAGCTGAAGAAAATATACATTTGTTTGGCACTTTATAAAGAACCACTGAATGAGAGAAAACATAACAAAGATTTCTGCCTGACCAATCCATTAGTTATCTCCATGATTTCTTGCCATTCTTAGACCCACATCACAAAGAATGAAATGGCTAATACTATTTAAGTGTGTACTTAGCACACTTACCATGTGCTAATGGCTTTAAACACTTTATTATATACATACTACTTCATTTTATCTTCATAACAAGTTGAATCAATGAATATTAATACCCCCACTTTGCAGTTGAGAAAACTGAAGCACAGAGAGCTTAAGTCACGTGCACTCACTAGCCACACACAAGTGGGACTGAGATTTGAATGGAGGAAGTCTAAATGCAGAATCAATGTTCTTTCTCCTCTTCTACATTGAATATTTTAGCTAATCATTTCAAGATAAGATAAACATGTAACAAACATCATTTAAGTACTATGTTATTGGGGAAAGCCATAATGTACATAAATCCTGCAACCATAAAATGCAATGCCACTGAAAATCAAGGTTTTCAGTGAAAATCTACTGAAGATTCCACACCATAAACTATGAAGGATAGTAAGTAACACACTTTCTTATTATACATTCTTCTGTAAAACAACTCAAATTACTCAGTAACTATTACTTTATACACTAAAATTCTTCTCTGAATATTTGCCACTATATTTATCAACTTTAAAGCATACTTTTAAAAAGCTACTTTGCAGAATGGTTTATAAGATTTATTATTAACATTTTAATAATATTCTTTTTAAAAATTTTTGTAAGACTAACAAATAAAAGTATATTATTAGAGTCTTATAATCTATTTAGGCAAACCAGTTATTAAATACATATTTAATAGATCGCCAAAAATCACCAGTTCACTAGTACAAACGTGAATGGGCAAAATTTAAAAAAGATAGTTTAGCAATGGGAAAAAAAGTATGATGTATCTAAGGCATAGTTAACTCATACTAGAAGCAGTTTTTCTTATTCTGTAATCAGAGGATAATGCAAAAACCATCTGTGTAGCCAAACATATTGTAGCCATACCCCCTTCAGAGTCAGTTGAAGTTCAGGCAGGCGTTTTGCTTTCATTGTCCTTGGAAGTCTAATTCTGTTGTCAACAAGTTCACATATCTGCAATACATCATACTGTTCGGTATGAGCTAATAAGGGTCTTTCAAAGTATTTATGATGTACAGGTAATGGAACAAGTGGAGGAAAAATTCTGTAAGAGACCTGAAACATAGGAGATGATTGATTTTTTAGATAGATCATAAATAGGTTTTTCAGAAAGTTCAGTGAAATAATAAAGATGGGGGTACATATTGCATGATTCCATTAATGTGAAATGTCCAGAACAGGCAAATCCAGAGACACAGAAAACAGACTAGTGGCTGCCTAGGGCTGGTGCTGCAAGGAGAATGGGGCGGTGAGTGCTAATGAGTACAGGACTTTTTTTCTGGGTGAAGAAAATGTTCTAAAATTCATGTGACAGCTACACAACTCTGTCAATATAATAAAATATACACTAAATTATACATTTTTAAAGGGTGAATTTTATGATATGTGAACTAGATCTCAATAGTTTTTCTTAGAAAATGAAGACACAATCAGTCTGAATAAGGAGCAGAGAGGGACTACTACAAACATCCTTGGGGACTCACTCAGGATGGCCTAGATGTGCTATTTGGGACTGAGTAGCCCCATCCTCAACCAGTAGGAGGAGCTGCTTTCCAGTTCAGCTTTCCATAAAAACTAGGGATTTTTCCCCCCTAGGAAGGGAAAGAGGAGAGAACTATGATGAATGCTTCACTTACGACAAAACCTGAACTAGCATAATAAATAATAAAATACTTATTAATTTCAACATCCTATTCTTCTGGTAGTTCAACATTATAATAAATATTAGCTGTTCAACTTGATTTTGCCCCTAAAACAATTTAGTTAAACTGAGTAATATCTACTTTTAAATTTTTTATGTATTATTTCTCCTCTCACTTTACTACCCATTAAACATTTCATTTCATTCAATTCTCTAGTCTAGACAGATAATTTGTTTTATTATTTTTTTATCCTTTCTATATGTTGACTACTTTGTCATCAATTTTTTTTTTTTAACTTTTTTAAGATTATATTTATTTGACAGAGATCGCAAGTAGGCAGAGAAGCAGGCAGAGAGAGAGGAGGAAGCAGGCTCCCCACTGAGCAAAGAGCCCGATGATGCGGGGCTTGATTCCAGGACCCTGGGATCATGACCTGAGCTGAAGGCAGAGGCTCTAACCCACTGAGCCACCCAGACACCCCTGTCATCAATTTCTGATATAAATCCTCCTAAATCTAGACATATTTTCCTGTTTAATAAAACATAGCACAGTTCATGCCACAAAAAACAAACAAAACCCATTATATTTGGCTATTTACTGAACATATATTTCTTCTAAAAAACATCATGCCAATGTTTTATGGTTTTGAATATGTATGTGTTTGCTATTTACCAGTTGTTATTTAATTTCTAGTAATTACATGCATAATTTTTTTTTAATGCAGGAGAGTTTCTGTATTCCTTTAATTAGAAGCCTAAAGGTTCACAGTCACCAATCTCCATTGTCACAAACCAATCTTAAAATATTGGTTGTGAAACATGGAACAATAGTGATAAAACACTTTGCCTTTGAACTTAGTATACAAAAGATAGCTTCTACAGTTTCTTTCTCCACTTGAAAGAATTTGTTATAAAATAAAATACCAAATTTTCTCTCACATTTACCTAGTGGAAAATTATAACCATTGATTTAAATCAAATTGCACTTTCCTAGGAATACTTTTACACTGCCAAAGGATTTAATAACCATTTTCCAGGATTATCATCCATAAGGAAGCTTGAGTTTTTTTGCCTTTCTTGCCCTATTTGCCAACTGCATCAATGTAGTAACTGTCTACTAATGAGCAAGGCAGAGTTGCACTGTTTCTTCTATGTTGTGCATAATTCTCTTTCTTACATTTTAATCACTTTGATGGGTCATAACATTTTATCTTATGAAGAATATGACATTCAGGGATTTCATTCAATCTCTTCAAGTCATGTATAAGGTTCTTGTTCATTTCTACCATTGGATCAGTATAGTGGACAGACTTTAAGGTGACCTCCTGCTATTCTTGCTTTTGTGTGCTACCCAGCTGTGAGTATGAGTGGGACTATGATTTGCTTATTCTAAAAAACAGAATATAGCACGGGTGATGGGATGTCCCTGATATGATTATGTCATACTATATAAGACTTCATCTCCCATATGACAGGGAATTGTGTGATCTCTAGGAACTGTGGACAATCCATAGGGCCTAAGGTGATCTATAGCCAAGAGCCAGAGAAAAGCCCAGGGCGTTCAGTTCTACACCCTTGAAGAAATGTCGTCTTCGTACAACCTGAATGAAGCTGGAAGTGAACTCTTTCCAAGCCAAGCTCCAGATGATCGTGCAGCCACCTGACACTTACTTTGACTGTAGCCTTGAGACCCTGAGCAGAAGACCCTGTAAAGTAGTACCTGGATTCCCAACCCAGGAGAACTGTGAGAAAATAAGTGGGTACTGTTGTAAGCCACTAAGTTTGTGGTATTTGTTATGCAGTGACAGAAAACTAATAAAATTGGTAATTAAATCTTTGAGTAGAGATTGTGTAAAGTCCTATTTGCAAATTTTACCAAGTGGTAATGTTTAATAAAAAGCTACTTGCACTATTTCTAGATTTTTAAAATTTAAATAGATCACCTCTCTGAAGACTTTCTATGGCTTTTTATTTTCTGTGGCAACTTATAATTACTATCAATATTAGTTAAATTAAAATGTTATATTTAGATTTTAAAAATTTAATCTAATATCTACATTTTAAAAGTTTCATCATTCTAGCATTTCATATTCATCTAATTGCTAATGCAAAATTCATGCTTCATGAATATAACTATAAGTTATAAAATGCAAATTTAGGAGTAATATAAATTGCTTAATAATGCAAAATATTTCAGTCTCTAGGTGCAGCTATTACAAAGACTACACTAATTCTATTAACTCTGAAACCATAAATCGTATCACAAAAAGAAGGAAGAGAACAGAAAACTGCATTATCAGGAAACAGTACTTCTTTATACAGGATTCTAATGCATTCATACTGAAAGAAGAATTAGATAAGTTAATTAATTAATCTTTGCTCTTACCTAAGTGCTTCTACTTCCTGCCCAAATCCTCACCACCATCTTGAACAATTTCTGTCTCTAATTTTGGCAGTTGTACCACCTACAAAGCTTCATGGCATTCAGACATTAGATTAAAGGCCACAGATATGGAGAATTTCTGAGGCCTGAAGACATTAAATTGTGATAGTCAGCCTCAAAGGTGGACTCCCATGATTCTCACTTCCCAGCATTAATGCTTTTGTGTAGTCCCCTCCCATTTTCAATCATGGCTGGCCTACGTGACCAACAGAATATCCAAATACAGTGGGACTTCAGAGGTTAGATCATAAAGGCACGACCCCTCTACCTTGCTCTCATGCACCACTTCATTCTAGTCCTGAAGACATTCTAATTGCCACATAAAGAAGTCCCTAGGGAGAAGAAATGAGGTATTCTAGAAACTAGCACCAAATTGGCTGGCTGGCAAGTGAGCTCCCTTAAAAGCAGATCTTCCAACCCCAGTCAAGGCTTCAGATGATAGTAGTCTTGACCAAAATCTTCACTATAACCTCATGGGAAATGCTATGCTAGACCCACCCAAATAAAGCATCCCCAAATTCCCAACTCACAAAAACTCTGAAAAACGGTATCTACTTATTGTTGTTTTAAGCCACTAACTTGGAGTTACTTGTTATATAGCAATAGATAATACAGAGCAATAAGAGTGGTTGTCTAGCATTACAGGTCATATTATATCAATGCTAACTGCTGGATCCTGAGTGACAGGGGCACTTATGTGTTTTATTTTGTTTTATTTTTTAATACATTTACTTTTGTGATGTACAGGGTCCTCAAAAATATAGTGTCCAGATCAAGTTTCTCTTTTGCTTGGGTCTAACAATGGTACTATTACTCAAACATGATAATTATCAAACACTAAGAACTATTCTAGACTTAGTATGCCTGAATATATGCATGGTATTAGTATTTTAGAGGACAGATACTAAACTTGGTAGTTACATCTAAACATCTTGAAACATTGGAAAACTTACTGGTGTAGAGAGTCTAGTAAAATGATTATTTTCCTAGTTCTACAAAGAAATTAGAAAAATACTGCATATAAAATAATTAGGAAAGTATGAGGACCAAAATAACCATAAAATACTAATGACTACATTTATGGAATTTTAAAAAATAAAAACAATGCAAAATTTTTCTGTTAAAGGCCACAGTTAACTATGAACATATTTTGTTCTTTTCAGAGAACAATGGTTTTGAAACAACGTATTCAATCTAAAGTAGAGACAAATAAGAATTATCATAAAAGATATATATACTAAATAAGCATTATCAACAAATATAGGATTTCAACTTTTTCTAAGACTAAGTAATGAAAAGAGAAGATCAGACTAACTTGTCTAGGATTAGAAACACTGTAAT